>NW_013952408.1:1625538-1626537 GCF_001266775.1 Austrofundulus limnaeus | reverse complement strand
GGTTTAGATCATTGTTATTTATAAATTATATATTTTTCTAGTATAAATCTGCTGTTTTACATTATTGTTGAATGAAATTAACATAATTATTAATTTATTGTAAAAACATGACCGATAATCTGTGAAACAGATCTCGTTCTGCTTGCTGTTTATCTATTAGTTTCTATGGAGGCTGTGAGCTGTTGCCCTTTTTGGACTCCATTTCTGCTCCTCCATGCTGTCACAGACGCTACCAGTATACGGTATGGGCAGGGCTCAGTCTAGTGATCTTATTCAAGTCTATGTTATTGATCCTCTAAAACTGACTTTTATTAGCTGGAGGTACATGTAGTGGTGTACAATGTTACGTAGATAATGAGTAAAACATTTTAATAAAAACTTAAGGAGGTAAAATTTGTCATTCGACAATGTTTAAGACAAAGGGAGACAATTGTGTTAAAAACGAACAGTATTGTTTTTACATCTTGATTAAAAACACAATTTGTGCCACACAGACCTCAAAAAACTGCCTCTCTACCAAAAGCATTGAGTGCACTACACCCATTTGAGATTAATAATAAACATTTTACACAATTTAAGTGTTGATGACACGAAGAGGTAAGACAAAGTTGTAAACAAATTGTCTAGTAACGGCAAAAAGTGTGTGACGATTATTTGCACAGACCTCTCGATAGTGGCGCATGAACATTTTTCTCCTCACAACTTCTACAACTGCCAGGCAGTACATCTGGGGCACAGTACTGAGGGCCTCGACCACCCGCACTCTTTCCATTAGCTCTGTAAGAAGTCTGAGGAGAGCCTGAAGCTTCTCTCCGTCCTGATCTGCGTGAAGCATCACGTAGCAGCACCATCTGCAATCACAACCGTTGCACAAAATTCTAACAAGATTGTCTTGTCTGTTTATCAAAAGGAGTAATATTCATCCAGACACAAACTGCATCAATCAAAATTCATGTAACAAAAAGTGAATGGAGAAATATATATATATATATATATATA
>NW_013952408.1:1622519-1623910 GCF_001266775.1 Austrofundulus limnaeus | reverse complement strand
ATATATATATATAGTCTTACTTGAGTCTGACTTGAAGGTTGTTTGCTAATTCTTGTTTGGCAGTGGTGCACTTCTTTTTAATATCTAACAGCTTCCTGTGGTTGTTCAGCATGATCATCAGCTGGTTGGTGTGACTCAGACACAGGTCAGGCAAAACAGACGTATCCTTCAGGTTTTCAGCTCTCTTCTGGTTGGCCAAAAACCCCTGCGAGCGAGAAAATAAAAGAATAATTCCTTCGAAATTTAACTGAACGCATTATTTGAGAAGCGTTTGTTTCTAAATACCTGAGCGAGTTCTTTCTGCTCGTTTACCAACTTCTTACAGCTTGCAATCATTTGGTCAAGAGCATATAACCTGTCTTCAAGGCCTTTGATGGATTTCATGTTCTGATTATCCAGCTTTGCAATTGTGTCCCGACACTCTGTCAGGAAAGGTTGAATGATCCTTGGGTCGAGCTGAAAAATACAACATCTCCATAAAAAAACACACTTCTCCCAACAGAAGCTACAACGCTCGRTAGAGAATTCTAAACACCACTGGCTCACCCTGTTGATGGAGTCAAAACATTTCCTCACAACAGATTCCACGTCATTAGGTCTGTCTTGAACATTTATCCAGTCCAACAGTGTAACGTTGAAAATGGACTGGCCGGCAAGGTCTGCAGTGTCTTCATCTAAAAGTGCAGCCCTTAACCCACCACTGTCAGTCATTTCATTTGTCCCCTGATCTCCTTCTGCCTCGCATGTGGCCGTGCCCGAAGCAGACAAAGAGGCCGATGACTTGGAGGGCCTCTGTGTTTGAGTAGCGCAGAGCACAGAGTCAGTGGACTTTTCTTCTTCCGTCTCATCTGAATCCTTGTCTGGGGTTGAACTGGACTTCACTATGCTTTCTCTGTAACTGTGTCTCGTCAAACATTCCAGCAGAGGTATCCTAGCCATGACAGAAACTGAAGTCCCTAACCTGCAATCATGACAAAAGAATAATTGAGATTACATTTTCAAGTCTCTAACTCCTCAGATATATTACTTGCTTTTCTAGATAATTGCTTTAAGGCTGTTCAAACATAGCAAACAAGTAGAATGTGTCACAAACTTAAAATTAGACTTACTTGGAAAGCTTGACTTTAATTTCCTCAAGGTCCTGCTGATAATTAGTGTATGCTGTGTTGAATTTCATGAGCAACTTCTGATAAGACAGGGTGCAGTCGTCCAGATTGGCCATGATGGCTGCCCAGCCTTGATGTTGGAGATGTTCATCGTGAACCAAACGCTCACAAAAAGAGCAAAGTTTTTTGGCAACTTCGAACATTTCCTGGGGATGATAAAAAAAGCTTATAGAATGTCAAAACTGCAGCAAAATATCAATTTGTCACAATTATTAAAAATATTTC
>NW_013952408.1:1617655-1621869 GCF_001266775.1 Austrofundulus limnaeus | reverse complement strand
AATGTCCTTTTTTTAGTTAGAAATGTAATAAGTAAAATGGGTAATATAAACATTTGGGTGTTGCAATTGAGTTTTGTAGAGTTCACTTGTTAATTGTAACAAAAATTTATTTTAAGACTGTAATTAGGTTGGTGCAGGGTTCCCATTTAGGCAATAAGATTTAGTCTTGACTGCTTAGCTATAAACAAATGACAGTATAATGAAAGCTAAAATCCTAAAAAGCAGCAGCAAATAATTTAAAAAAATCCAATTATCTTCCATAAATACTTTTAAACTTGAAACATTTACTCCAAGTATCATTTAAACTAAGATAAAAGCACATCAACAAATAAAAGTGTTTCAGCTCAAGCTGTCGATCTGTTGCTGTGCATTTATTTTTATCTGACAAACTTACAGTAAGTCTTGTTTTTAATCACACAACTTTCACACTGTTTAATAAAACCCTGCCAGGTTACCATGGTTAGTCAGCACAAATAACGTTAGCTTAAATATACCTCCTCCTTGTACATCTGTAACATGACATTATCACGATTTAGGTAACCGTATTTTGCAAAGGGAACGTAAACAAATACCTGTTGTTAATTCAGGACGCGTTCGGTACATGCAGCCGGTGTTTTTGTTCTGGTGCAGAAACATCGAGGATGTGAAGCGTATTGCAAGTTGTCATCTTTTCTGTTTATTTTAAAATGTTCCCATACTTTTTTTAATTTGTTGTCTTTTGGGCGCTTTGTTTCTGCACTCGTCTTCTACTAAAGCTAAATATTGCGCTTAGCAAGCATACACGCGTGACCCGTCGACAGTGTAACTGTTAGCTGAAGAGCTAACATCGTAGCATTATATGTAACACAAATAACATTCGGGGCGGACGAAAGTGCGCTGATTATAACGGTATGTATTTTTTACGAAGCTTCGAGGCAGATAAATTTGCCTCGAGGATTTTTTGTAATCGAATTACTCGAATTATTCGAGGAATCGTTTCAGCCCTAATTTCTACAGCAGCCCAGGACTTGTAACCTGCAATGTCAGATGTCCCAAAATCCTAACGTTTTTTGTGTTTACATCTTAAAAATGAAAATTATTTGTTTCAATTGATGAAGCCAACTTTCAGAAACAATTAAAAAAAAAAACATGCCCCAGGGAAAGCTAAGCTTGAACAAGGAAAGTTGATAACTACCAGAGCAAGTTGTGTTCGTGAGGCAACGGTGTGAAAGACAGCTGGCATCAATAGTGACTCCTCCACCTTCAACTGAATCTCGCTTTCAATCGAGAAGGTGGTTTTAGGGATTGTTGGATCCCGGTCAGACAAGATCATCTCTTTGTTAAACAGGAATATGGGGTTGGTTTCCTAAGGATCCACAAAAAAGACATAAGTATTAAAACATGAACCTACAAATGCTCCAAGAAAATTACCGTAAAAGCAAAACAGTTTGAGCAAACTCACAGTGCCTGCACTGTAGCTGCAGACTCGTCTGTCTGCAGCCATACATTCCCCTCCATTGACCACCAGGACTTGATGCTGAACTGCGATCTTGTATTTGGCTTGGATGGCATGTTTAAGCTCCAGTACACTAAGACAAAGAAAGACATTCATTTGATTTAAATAGGGAGGAAGAACGATATCAAATATTATTTGGATTCTCCCGTTTCTTACGTCTGGACAGCAAGGTCAGTGTCAAATGTCAATGTGCTGCCATTGTTGACCTGGAACACATACAACTTCATGATGAGTCTCCCAGAGTTTTTCAAGTTTGCCTGTCTGGCTCATTTAGTCACATGCCACAGACCTGCAAAAGGTAAACAAACAAAAACAAACATGAAGACAGTAACTGACAATTAGGGCTTCACTGCAATTATCAAAGTATAACAACTGCGATAGCTCTAAGCCTGTATCCACAAATGGAATTTTTTTTAAGAAACTGAAAGCCTGTCAAGCTAGAAAACGCAAAAACAAAAAAGGGACACGGATTTTGCTAACAAAAATATTTCATGAAATAATTTTTGTGTCACTGTTATTCAGAGGAAATTTACACAAATTTTTAGTATGTGTGATAACATTGTGTGTTTGATATGTATGAAATAAAATAAGAGTAAAATACAATGTAAAAAATACTCTGTGTGTGAGAGCATGTTTTTATAAGCTCACTGCAGAACAAATCTGCCTCGGCGAACAGACTACATCCATATAATGATGATGAATAAATGGTAAATTTCGTTCTGGTACTTGTCAATATAACTAATCACAATAAAAACAAAAAAAAAATGCAAACATGATGCTATCATTCTATATCTCAACCACCTGCACGGCTTTCTAAACAACTATTTTTTAGGTGGTGGACTTTTTCTCTCCAGAAATCGGTGAAGCACACACTGTTGTGGAGGAAGACAATTGTGATCCTGAGTTGTTTGAATCTGAGCAACTATGTCCCATAATATGCAAAACTTAAAGAGTAACTTACCCCAAAATAATTTTTTTTTAGCTGATAAACTGTCTAGAATGTGTCTAAAATGTTATATAGTACTGTTTCTGTGCTAATTTTGATGTTCAGTCTAAGATAAAGAAAATAAACAGCAATTAGTCTACAATAACTCTTTAGTTAAACGAGTTACTACTACAACATCTAATTTCCCTCTGGGATCAATAAAGTTTTGAATTTGAATTGATAAGCAAATGCAAGTGAAAATGCAGGCAAGCGGTCAAAAAAGTTAGTTGGGAGCAAACAGTGCAGTCTGGTTGTGTTTTTGCTACTTTTGGTTATTGTGGAGGATTAAAATATGTATAATTATCAACAAGAAATGTCAACAGGCATCTCTCTAATAAAGTTCACATTATACACTCCTTTTACCCCCTTTTACTCTCACTCTAGGATGGGGGCAGGGAGGAGGTGGGCACCCTGCATTTTTATTTATTTCCAACTTTAGTGAAAAAGTCCCAAAATTTATATTATGTCAAAGTTGACTTCTGCTTACTCAGATTTTTTAAAAAAAGCTTGTTTTTAATTACTGTATTGTAGCAGGAAAACAGAATAAAATTATGTAAAAATAAATTTAACTATAGTTCACTTTAACCAAAACTATCTACTTTAAACTGTTGACATCCTTGCAGTTTCTTTGTTCACTGAAGTAGCAGTAGCTGAGTCACCGTGTCTTTTTGGTTAGGGTAATAACACGCTTTAAACTGTTGTTACCTAAAATGTTGGCCTCATTGAAGTCAGACTTTCAAACTGATAGTTAAATGAGCTGACATTTATCTGTGAAGCCGGGCGACTTTACTGGTGTAATGTCAAATAAAGATATAGTAAAACTAAGTTAGCGCTAAATAATTAGCTGCGTTACAACGTTGTGACAACATCAAAACCTCCATGGTACTTTGTCAATGTTAAGTATAGTATCGTCAACAATTTATGCGTATTACGGGCCTTTTGTTGTTTAGCTTAACACTTGTACGTATGTTTGAGAGGAATAAGAAATTATTAAGAACACGGTGGCCTCCAGTTAAGTCATGAATGTAATGTCAAAGTGACCACCAGCAACAGCTGCTAGCAAGCTAAAACAGTCAATAATAACCTGCTATGACTGCGCTAGCTCTACTGACAGGCTAATACGGGACAGTAATATCGATGAATCTGAGAAATGTACTAGAGCTGGCTTGTACATTTATATTCACTTGTTTTGTGCACATTGCTTTAAAGATGAGAGTCCACTCACAATCGACAAAATAAACGATGTATTTTTCTTACCTCACTTTGCTCGCATCTCCTTGGGTTTCGCCTGGGCTGGTTGGCTAGCTAAAAAGCTAGCACGTAAGCTAGCTAGCTAACCCGTTTAAGCTTGGCATTTTTAGTTAGCTTTCCGAGCCACTCAGCTAACGAGGACTGAACTAAGCCAAAAAATAAATGACAACCATAACTAGATGCATAGATCAGGCATATTTCTACGAAGTTCTGAACGATAAATCTCCAGCCTTGATTAGGTAACACACAGACGAGGCGACCAGTTGTTTATCTCCAGAAGCTAACTACGCTAACACCCTCTCTGTAGCCGTGTTTTGTTGTTGTCATCTGCTGATGTGAGGTAGGTGAACTCAGACAGGACCCGCTGACAAAACTGTCTGACAAGCTTTTATGTTCTGATATTTAGTTTGAAAAGTTACATAATGAAATTAAATGCTTTTTAATGGAAAAATATAGTGGCTCAATTAAAATATCGTATTATAT
>NW_013952408.1:1616362-1617420 GCF_001266775.1 Austrofundulus limnaeus | reverse complement strand
GTTTGTTTGTTTGTTTATTCCATTGTTGTGAAACTAAAAACGAATTTAGGGTCCATCGTAAATTAGTTTTTGTCCATTTTTTTATTAGCTATTTTAAAAATGGTCAAAATTTATTCCAGGGTCTTGGGAGTTTGTGGAGATTCGACAAGAGGATGGGGTGCCAGGGTCACTTTAAGAGCGATCTGGTCCCTGTCTAACCAAAACATTACCTGTTCAAAGTCGAGCTCTTTGATGGTGATGGTTGGACTCTGTCAGGGCTGCTTCTTGTCTCACGACCTGTTTGTGGTGTTCATTGACAGGATTTCCAAACGCAGTTGAGGAGAGTTTAACATTAACTATGTTTCCAGCTGAATGTAAATTGTCTGGGATCAGACTCGTCTCTTCTCTGAAGCCAAGAGTGACCAGGTTCAGTTTTAGATATAGGCTGAGGAGCTCTGCAGAGCCGCTGCTCTGCCAACAACAAAACATCAACAGGTTGTTTTGGGCATCTGATTGGGATGCCTTGCTCTGAAATTTTTCTGGACACACCCCATTGGGAGAAGAACCCAGGGCAGACCCAGAATTTGCTAGAGGGATAATGGATTCTCTCTGGCCTGAACAGTTCAGAATCCTGCAGGAAGACCTGAGTGCTGATGAGGAGAAGTATATGCCATGTCTGTTCACTCCTGGATCTGCAACCAGACCACAAATATAGTAAGAAAATGGATGGATGGATGGATGGATGGATGGATGGATGGATCATATAAACATTAATTAAAATTGAAGTTAATGATGTTTCGCAACATTGAGGAATGACAATTTTGAAAGAAGCACAGAGGAAGAGAACTACTGCAGCTGAAGGCTTTGACATACAGCCAGCCTCAAACATCAATGATGTGTTTACTCAGGTTTCTTCTTGATGCTGTGCTTTGACATCTTCAGACTACAGTACATAAATTAAGTTTGCTCTCAAGTATAATCCATTGTTCAACCCTACCTGAATTCAAGTAGGCATAAAAAAAATTAGTGTTTTAATAGTGATTTAGTAATGATTGTGCTAACTCAAAGTATATATATAT
>NW_013952408.1:1612678-1614267 GCF_001266775.1 Austrofundulus limnaeus | reverse complement strand
CACACACACACACACACACACACACACACACACACACACACACATATATATGCTATAAATAATGCTTTACCTTTTATGTCCGCTAGAGGGCGGTGTATCGTGAAAATGACTTGGATCCAACTATCAACATCATTTTGTTAGTAGTTTTTACAATTATTATAAATTTCTGTCAGTTTGTGTGCATACAGTGTCAGCTAGACATTCAGCCATATTCTCCTTAAATTAATAAAATTTTCTTTACACGAATAAAACTGTTCTGACCAGTTAAGGATGACTTTTTGGGTGTGTCTTGGGGTATTTGTACTAGAATACTGGCAGTAGAATCTTTTAATCCTGTGTTTTGTGGGATTGGATGTCATCAGACTGAATCCTGAAGTGCAACTGCAATGGACAGATTATTTAAGAAAGGAGTTCCAAACTTTGTCCAGCAGGTGGCAGCATAAGGCTAAAGAAACAAACCAGACAGTGTGCATTAAAATGTATGCTTGTTTTCTTCATTGTTGTGATGTGGTGTTTCCAGAAAATACTATTAAATTAGCATCTTCAAAAGCAAAATAAAGCGTATCTGTTCTGTGAAATTCTGTGCAAACACTCGTGGAAGAGCAGCTTGTTTACTTGGAACAACATCGTTCATTATGAAAATCATAAATATTGATCACAATCTTCAAAGCGATGGGTTCAACTTGGGACTGGAATGGTAATTGTTCCGACACACTGCTGCTGCAGCGAAGAATAAAAAAAAAGTTATGTGTCACATTGCAGCTGTTCTGTAATGTGCATTATCATCACTTCAGTCACAACAGGTTGTGGTACATAATGAATCAGACGAGTATAATTACATAAACATGCACCAATCCACAATTACATGAACAGAAGAGCATCCGTTTAGCTTGTATAATGAACTGTTGGCCTTTTATTTTAAAAAAATGAACAAAAAAAATGCCATGATATGTATTTTTTTAAATCATATTCATCTACCCTGAGTGCTAAAAGCAAAAATGAATGCCAAGTCTGAAAGACAAGTTCATCTGTAACATGAATAATAAAAACAAACGGTTATTGCACTCTAGATTATTAATGCGTTAGAAAGCAGTTTCAAAGCTGCAGGCAGCCTGAAAGCTGACAGCCTGAGATTTATTAATTTCGCTTGCATAATATTTGAATGACTTAAAGGGACTTTTTCTTATTAGATACATAAAGTTGCACTTTTACAAACTTTGTCTGTAAAAATTAACATGACTGACCTTGAGTCATGGTTTTCATCAAAAGTACCAGACTGCTGTAGCAGATCTTGACTGACAGAGGCAGTCGTCTGGACAGCAGCAGCTGTTGTTGTAATAAGCATTCAAGCCAGCAGGCGACTCTGGCTCTGTGGTTACATTTAATAAATAAGCCATTTCACCATTTTAAACTCTTTTTAGACATTTAGAACCATTTGATGATATACAATAGATTACAACCAAAACATAGTCTGTAATTTACATGGTTTACAGTGAGTGTTTGCTTATTTTCTGTTTCATAGCTTGACACAAATGGGGCATGTGTAGGCCTATGTTTAGAACACTGACCTAAAGAGTTTAGTTTAGTTT
>NW_013952408.1:1595745-1610387 GCF_001266775.1 Austrofundulus limnaeus | reverse complement strand
AAGAGAAAAGAAAAAAAAAAAAAAAGAGAAAAGCAAGAAAAAAAAATTAACAAGTCCCCCCCACCCCCCAAGAATGAATTTCCAGTCGGGCGTCCCAGTGTCCGGTCTCTCGCAGCAGTCCCAGCCGGCCATGCCCACTCCGGGTACGGTCCCCGCGCCCGTCCCCGTCCCGGTGCCCCAGTCCATCCCGTCCCAGTTCGGATCCGGATCGTCCGGCGCCAGCTCGGGAGCCGGCCAGTTCGGCTCGGGGACTGTCTCGGGCCAGTCTGCGCAGTCCGGTCCGGCCGGCTCGCAGTTCGTTCTGTCCAACTCAGCGGCCATTCGAGCAGAGATCCACCGGTTCGAGTCCGTCCACCCGAACATCTACGCCATCTACGACCTGATCGAGCGCATCGATGACCTGGCCCTGCAGAACCAGATCAGGGAGCACGTAATCTCCATCGAAGGTGAGTAAACAGGAAGGGTCCCGGAGGGGGGATTTCTCTGTTTGTTTGATGCTTTCAGCCATTGATGGGAATGGGTTTGGGGGTCCTCTTTCCTCCCCCACTTTTATCTTTATTGGTAACA
Source organism: Austrofundulus limnaeus (assembly GCF_001266775.1). Classification (NCBI taxonomy): domain Eukaryota; kingdom Metazoa; phylum Chordata; class Actinopteri; order Cyprinodontiformes; family Rivulidae; genus Austrofundulus; species Austrofundulus limnaeus. Next base: position 1,609,820 of record NW_013952408.1, on the reverse strand, counting down.
TTGTCATTTTACGCACAGCCCACTGTCAACAATCCCACTTGGAGGATGGGGGGCTTAGCCAATCTCACGTACAGTAGTTCCTGTTCAGGGATCGATCTGCACCCATCCCTGCAGTCAGTCCAGTCAGTCAGTGTGAACAATAACACACTCCCAAAAAGAAACAATTATAATCAGTGCCCTGAAAATTAACTGATGCTTAATGGGGTCTGCTTCTGCTCCATCTGACCTGGAATGAGTGGGAGATTTTTGCTTTAGATAGTGGAAAACAAGCTTGGCAAATGTGAAACGTGGTCCTGAAAGTATTGATTGGTTTTAACAATGCAGAAACAGCAAACACACACACACATAGACAGACAGAGAGGCAACAGCAGAGTGTGGATATACTGATGCACCTCCAACAGTGAACCCACCACTCCGCCGACCGTGCTCTTCATCTCACCTGCGCTCCCAACATGGTGCCAAACGTCCAGGGAATGATAACAGCGACTGCAATCCAGACCTCAGAGGAGCAGCGTTATGTCAGCTGGAGATGATGCACTGCCACATGCAGACGTGCTCAATTATGGTAGCGCTTTCTCGTGTGTCATGCAGCCCTGTTGTTGTTGTGACTTCAACGTCCATCAGAACCGGGCTGCCAAAGGTCTCGGAGATAATTAAAGCAGCTCCGCTTCTGCATCAGAGTTTGAACTCAAGATGCTGTTTAAATTGAACTCAATGCAGTCGAACAGATTTATCATTGAATTACAGGAAATGCAGAGRCCATACTTATCAGTTAAAACAAGTGCAATTCTATTATATTTGAATTGACTGCAAAATGGTCATGACAAACGCTAAAGCACCGGTGTCTAGGAAAATGGTAACAAATAAACTGTGAGGGCTGAGTGTCTCTCGTCAGCCTTTTAAGGAATGAAATTTCTTTAATTTTTTTGAAAACACTTCCCTTGACGGGGCGACACCAGTGCCTTTTGTGATTCGTGTGTGTCTCAGACGTGCTCTTTTTGAAAACATAAAAAGGTCAGTTGTTCACTTAGTTTATTTGTTTCATCTCCCTCAAGCGAGCAAATGATTTGACCCGAAGGAAAACTAAAGCAGATTGTGTTATTCCTCTGTCTGAAGGTTTTGAAACTGCCCAATTTTGTGGCGCTAAGCTCAACTTTGGTTGTCGGTTCTCTCTCAGGCTTGTGTGTGTTTTTTTTCTTTCTTTTTTGTTTGTTGAGAATTCACACTGTTTTGCATAAAACCCACAAGCAATCTATAAAAGCACAAGTGTACATTTGCTGCTGTAGATTTGAGGTGGCGTAAATGTACACAGTCAAGTAGCCAACAAATTCAGAATTATTGAGTCACATCTGAGGGAGGTTGTAGCTACTCATTGTTCCCAAAGACGACATTGTGTTGGTGGTGATGTGCAGATCGATACTGAAATATCGATACTACCGATATGAGAACTTTATGTTATAGAATCGATACTAAAATCAAAATATTGATACTTTGATACTTTAGTTATTTCACATAATGTATATCATTAACAGGAAAATAGTGGAAAATGACTAAACTGTTCAAATCTTGTCTAAATCATATGTGGTTGGAGGGAACTAATTTTCTTCCGCTTGGATAATGCATAAGCACAGTGGCACGTGCTCAGTCAGTCACTCAGTCTAGGTGTATGGCAAGTCATTTTAACATAAAATCTRTTTTGTCTGACAGTCTGTAATTAGATTCTAGATGAGGGATTCCCAAACATTTTCATGCCATGGCCCCCCAAACAGCATTAGCTCTGGACAGGGCCCTTCTTGCAAACCCACAAACAATTCTACAAAATATACAAAGTAACAACTTTTAAAATACTTTTTCTCACTTTTATTCACTGTTCAAATTTTTTTATTATTTCTTTAGAATATGAATTTAAAATTGTGCTAAAGAAATGTAAAGTTAGGGTTGGAAAGACTTTTAAATTAAATAAATTACTATGTCATGTATTATTTAAAAAAACGCTACTTTTTAAGATTTACCAGACACCTTATGTTTGTCATCACAAAGTGTCAGTATCGGATCAGTATCACCGATACCAGCCACATTTTWCTTGGTATCAGTATCGGAAAGAAAATTGGCATTATCAAACATCACTAACTCTGTCTCGATGTGATGTTTTGCACAGTTGCTTTCTCTGTTTTATTATTGAACGCAAAGAGAAGCTTAGAAATGTGCTTTTATAGTCTGATAATCACGTGTACCGCGTTAAAATATTGGATGATTTCTTGCTGCATYCAAGAACCTCCTAAAATGACTTGGCACATCCAAGCCAAAACACAAACTAACATATTTATTTTATTTCTAACATGTTTAATGTGCGCTTTGCTTTACAAGCATAAAGCAGAGCAGTCAAATTGTTATCTAAGCCTAGACGGTGTGTCGAAAAGCACAAAAGATGTTTGAATCCCTGCGATAAAACCTGTCTGCAGTCGGATGAATATGTCTGCACTTTTTCATCCTGTTAAATGAGATGTGCTTTCCCTATTAACCATAACTTTGAGAGGCTTTGAAGAGCAGACCTTGACTGACTTGTCTTCACCTGTGCTGTGGAACTGCAGATCTGTTCCTYTTCAATCTTGCATCATTGCAGAGACTGTTGCTAAGGAACCAGTGGCTCATGCATTTAACCGAAGAAAGAGTGAATAGAAATAACACCCCCCTGCGAAATGAATTCCCGATGAAACTAAGGTCTCCCTCTTGTTTTGTTGATTAATGAAACCTTTTCTTTTACGAGGCCGTGACACATCTGTCCTGTTCTTTTTGTCTCTTTTTGTTAACAGGCGCTATTTGGGGTGCCCGTGGTTTTCCGTGAGTCATTTCATTTTGCATGATCAAATAACGAGTGAGAACAGGTTGTTTTTGCTCTTCAGGCTTAAAAAAACATATTTTTGTAATCAGAAGATGGAAACTGGTTAATCAGGCAAGCACGAAATTCACTACGAGTTCAGAAAATCCTCAAGCAAAATGGTAGCACAGGAATGTGGGCGTAATAGGTGAAGAGTTCAAATGTTACACTGCAAATAGGTTCTGATAAGATCTGGGTGAAATTTGATTGATCAGGTTAAGTGGTTTAGCCAAACCAAGCCAAATGTTACATTTAAAAGCAAATGGGGAAGAATAGTTTGCCCTTGAATTGAGCACGGGGTCACTCTACCAGACAAGGTCAGAACATGATGGGCTAATGGAGACCCCGGTTTGTGATGCACAAGCATATTTGTGCATTAGAGTGCAACAAAAACCTAATGGACCGGGATGTTTAAGTCACTTATAGCCGTGTACCTCACAGTATGATTTGATATAGGMGTACAATACATGGTCAGCAGTAAAATCGTGGCGCTGCAACAACTTGGCTCTGGCTGGTTGGCCTCACTCACYTCACCTGTGAGGATCTGGATTTAGGACATACGTGGATGCTTGAGGAAGATCACCACAAGGACTAGTTCTAAATGTTAAACTCTCAATGTTGTGTTCAGTCTCTGTTTTATGATGCGGCCCAATGAGTGGTGTTGTAACAATTTTCTTTATTGAATTTTAATTTCTTTTTYCCCCAAATAGGTCTTGAGTGTCTTGGCAAGCTTTAAAGGGATCCTCGATTAGTTGTAACAYTAGGCTTTATTTAMTAAACATGTATTTTAACTGTAAAATAAAGACTGTAAAATACTGTAGGCTGTTTAGTTTTTATCATTTTTAAACTAAAAGTATATTACACGGACGGAGTCCTTTTATTTACACGCAAAGCATTCTGGGTAAATGATGACGTGGATAGGTCCTCGGTGCGAGGCTGCTAGCGAGTTATATCCACCCTGAAGGTTAATCTTGGACAATATCTGACGATTGGCTCTTTTAAATGAAACCAGAGAGCGTTGACAGAGAGGAGAAGGTAGAAATGAATCAGCCTGTAACTGAAAATATGGATGGAGGACAACAGAGCTGCTTCATGGAAGAAGAACCTGAGCTTGTGAATCACAATTGCAGACTTGTGAGTTTAATTGAATCAAACGTGTATCATGGCAGTCTTTGTGGTATCGAGAAACATTGTATCATCCAAACTGATGTAATATTGCACTGTGACAAAGCTGGTGATTTCCACCCTTGATTATAATCTATATACAGTATGTATATGTGTATATATATATATATATATATATATATATATTGTATTTAAAACCAGTTGTAGCAGTCACTTTAATTTATATTCCTATTTTTTGCTTATTTTGTAGGATATTGATAGCTGTGTCAAGACAGCGTTTGCTGACTGTGCAAAAAATGGCTCAGATATAGAGGATATGTAAAATTTCAAATTCCTTCCATTTTTTTCCAGCCTCAAGGTGGCATTGCACTTTCTCTGGAGCTGGTTGTCATCTGAGGACACTGACTTGTGTATTTTCTCAAGATTTCTTTAAGTACTCTTATGGCATTTCACTGCTGCAATGTTATCTTATATCTTGAGTGGGTAATACCCGTTATTTCATAAAGCTGCTAAAGCTGACACTGACATTCATGTTTCCAGCTGACGGACCAAAGGCAGTCACCCAAATCCTTTGCTACTCAAGAGGGGTGCTCGGGATTTCAAGACAAGACTAATAGGCCTGCACAATGGGACATTGTGTGTTCGACTAGCAATAGGGATGACACGGAGCGATACAACGAGCACAAGCCTTAGAACTCCCCGTGGCGTTGTGTGGCACCTAAGTGGCTCTCTGGTACACACTGCCTCTCGTTTCCTAAAGACAACACAAGCATCAGTCCTCATCTGCTCATAACAAGCGGTAAATTATAATTTATAACTGCAATTCTGGTAAAGCTGGATTTCGTTTCTGAACATAACTAAGATTTAACTCTCAAATATTTCCATTAACATAATTTTCTATACCATAAACCTTCGTTTTCTGTAGTTTAGGACTTATAAAATGAACAGTGAATAATGTTCTGATGAATAAATGATGTTCATGTGAATTCAGGGTTGGGTTGCAGAGAAATTGCACTGTTTAAAGTTTGGATCCTGAGTGGTTGAGAGGCTTGAATTGTATTTAATAAACTAGGCTGTAGGCCATTTTAGGAGAAGGCTGCTGCTGGCAAGTGAAAGATAATGCRCTCATTATATTTCAAAACTGTATCTGTGAATGTGAGTGGATTTCGAAATGTCAGTCACAACCACCAGCTGTGTCTTTGACACGTTCCATCAATGTAAAATGGCTGTTAACGTGGCATCGTGGTGTTTATAGAGTTGCTCAGTCAGTATTTATTGTTGTAGATCTTGTGCCTGAGTAAAGTCGTGGGTAAATACATCTGTGGAGTACTGAGGAGATCAAACCTAACTGTAATCTTTTCTTTCATCCTTGAATCATACAAACAGCGTAAATCAAACAGTACACACTCCAAATTAAAATTAATCATCTTTGAAATTAAATTATTCAGTTAAAATAATAAATCATTTGTATTCAAGTCAAACGAGCTGCGTGTGTACAGAAGATGGACTTTGATCCCTCTTTATTCATAGCTTGACAAACTTGTAATTAGCAATATCTGCATTCATTATAATCTTACGTTAGAATAAAATAAATTTGTGCTTCTTTTGGCAAATGATGGATTTGAATTCCACAAAATAAAAAAACACCACTTTTATACCCTTGCTTCTTTTTTTATTTTGATGGAGCATTAAGTCAAAATTTGTTGTAATTAAAAAATAATTCAGTTATGTGTCCTTTTTTATTTTTATTTTTGGACATGATTCATTTTCTTTACGGTCGTTCTTACAGCTTTGACAGGAATCCTTTCTTTCATTTCACGTGCCACCTAACAGAAAAATATGAATCATTCGAGCAACAAAAGGCACTTCATTTAAGTCATTAACTTGTGTGTTGTCTACCAGACAAATTAGCAGCGAGCCCAGATTTAATTATACCTTAAGGCATTTTATTACAAGCAGCTTGTTGCAAAGATACATCATTATTTTTTATAACTTTATGTTGTGTGTATGTGCATAAAAGGAAAAAAATCATTCTTTTTGTGCAAAAAATAAATTTTTGCAAAATTATGTTGCCTTTAGTCTATTTTGAAGCTACAAATGAAGTGTTAACGAATCACCTCTTTTTGAGTGTCTAGTCGCCTGGTCACAGTAAACAACATTGCTTCAGCTTGTGAGATAAGGTGTCTTATATTTGTTTCCTTGAAGGATTTATAGACCAGTTGTCAGTGGCTTGGACAAACAAGATCATTTCATGTAAAAAAGTAATATACAATGACTTTACTTTCAAAGCAGAGAAAGCAGCACATATCCTAAGAGATAAGACTTCCTGGCAGTGATTCATACTATGCCCTGCTGAACTATTTCACAAGGTTTGTCTCAGAGATGGAATAACAAATCAACAGTGCAGTCTTGTACTTTTATTTTGTTCTTCTTGAAATTGAAAACTGCCCTTTTTAGAAGTGTAACACATCCCAAATGTGCATGAGGGTAATATAAAAAAGGTTACCATCAAAGGAGCCCTGATACTACAATTCACCATGGCATTAAGTGACAATTTCGTAGTACCTTATTTTAATCCTTTGAAGTGAATATCTGAATTTATTTTTTAAATTAATATGCATAGTTGTTACCCAATGTGGCCACAATGCAAAAGATGGGAAATGAAGGTGATATTTTAATAAAAAGACCTGAGTTACAACCTATCATTGTAGAGTCATATTCCAATCTTTAACTAATGTTTAGGAGTTGACAAAGTGCCTCAACACAAACAATTAAACATTTAGACACTGGAAAAAAACCCATTTAATTAAAGAAATATAATTTGTTGAGTGAAATCTGCTAACGTGCAGGGTAGATTCATTATTTGCCATGGCAACTGAGTCTCTGACAGGCAAATGTCAGTTTATAAGATTGGTGACTCCAATTATCAAGCTTAATCTGAATGTTAAACAAGAGGTGTAGACATATTTATGATTGTTTTACACTTATAGTATCGCAATAATCAAGAAACCTCTTAAAGGGGACTTTTCACTCTTTGTTCTGAAATAACAAGGTGCTTATCACTATTAAACTAAGCCAAAGCTCAGGTTTTAAATGGATCAGAATTGAGTTAGTTTTGTACATTTATTTTTAACACCCAAGTTGAGCTAAGCTAATATTGGGTCATGGGTTTGTTTTTAGGGTCATTTCCTCCAGACACGAAACCTATTTATGGACAGAATTTCTAGGTGCAGCCAAGGTGTTGAGGAGATCTGTTTTTGTGACCTTAGGATCACATCTCTGCTTTTTGTGGATGATGTGTTCTAATTGGCTTCATCAGATCATGATCAGCTCTCACTGGAGCGGTTCGCAGCAGAGTGTGAAGCGGCCAGGATGAGGATCAGTGCCTCCAAATCTGAGACCATGGTCTTGAGCCGGAATAGGGTAGGTTGCCTTCTCCGGGTCGGGGAGGAGGTCCTGCCCCAAGTGGAGGAGTTTAAGTATCTCAGGGTCTTGTTCACTAATGAGRGAAGAATGGAGTGGGAGATTGACAGGCGAATTGGTGCTGCATCTGCAGTGATGCRAGCGCTATACCGGTCTGTCGTGGTGAAGTGGGAGCTAAGCCAGAAGACAAAGCTCTCCGTTTACCGGTCGGTCTATGTTCCTATCCACATCTATGGTCACAAGATTTGGGTAGTGACCAAAAGAACGAGATCWCGAATACAAGAGGCCAAAATGAGTTTCCTTCGCAGGGTGTCTGGGCTCTCCCTTAGAGATAGAATGAGAAGTTCAGTCATCCAGTAGGGACTCAGAGTAGAGCCGCAGCTCCTCCATGTCGAGAGGAGCCAGTTRAGGTGGCTCGGGCATCTGGTTAGGATGCCTCCTGATCGCCTCCCTGGTGAGGTGTTTCGGGCACGTCCCACTGGGAGGAGGCCCAGAGGAAGAACCAGGTCACGCTGGAGGGGCTATGTTTCTCGGCTGGCCTAGGAATGCCTTGGGATTCTCCCTGACAAGCTGGCCCAAGTGGCTGGGGAGAGGGAAGTCTGGGTCTCTCTGCTTTGGCTGCTGCCCCCGTGACCCGACCCTGGATAAGCTGAAGAAAACAGACGGACAGACAAAACCTATTCACTTTGTAGCAATTGAGATAAACTGGAAGCATCTTTCTCAGCCTTGGTTGTTCCAAGTTCTTGTACTGGTCACTTCCTAATTGATTCGCAACCAAGAAAGACAAATAAAGATATCTGATTTGTATTGGCTTCACTTCAAATTGAAAATCAAACGAGCAGTTTTTGTACTTTATTTACTTATGCAAATTCACTCTACTTGAAACTCCTAACGATGATACAGAGCAGAAGCTAAACACTACAGACTCACTTTAATGGTTTCATTAGCAACAACCACTATGGTGAATAAAAACATTTTCCAAAAAAGTCTACATTTGTTTTAACTAAAACCAAAGTTATGGCCATTATTGCCTACTGAAAATACAAATTAGGATGTGTTATTTTGCTTTGAAACATTTGAAATTCTGCTAAGGTTGTTTTAACTGGGGTCAGTTTGACATGACAACTCAAGAATCACACATTTAATAGAAAATACAGACTCGCATTGAATGATTTAGTCTGAATCTGTTTTTGATGAAAGTTTGATCCAGTTCTCGTAAGTTGGACAATCTGTTTGACTTTAACTCTGGTCTCAGAGGTCAGTGGAAACGTCAATATTTCTGTCAGATGTGGCCTACTGCATTCAAGTCATAAAACTTCCCAAGTCAGTAGCACAAATTGAGACCTATTAAACCTGAGCTTCTTCCTGTTTCCTCTTCCTGTAGTATCTGCAACAGAACCACCTCTATGATGTGYGTCACATATCATAGTAACAGACTTTTCCCCCTGACAGATTTGCACATCCCTCTCTCTGTCAGAAGAGCCTTCGTTTGGAGATTTTCCTAGATTTTCCATCTCCAACCTCAGACTCCTATAGTTGCAGCTCTACTGAAATTCGTTTGAACACGACACCTGACTCTTGACCGCAGGTCAGCAGAGATGAGCTGAACTCTTGAGCTGTAAACAGATGCAATGTCTGCTAGTCTGGGAGGGTCTTCAGGGTCAGAGTGCTGTTTCTGTATCGGCCCTGCTGTCCTCTCTTCTGTTACACCACAGCATTGGCTCATTAAGTGTGACGCTATCCTCCACAGCAGAATGTCCTTCATTGTGCTTGGGAACAAAGGAGCTCTCTCTCCTGTTGATGGACAGCTATTTTTTGTTTCTGTGTTCTGAATGCAGAGGAAAGCTGGTCAGGGAAATTTAGAGTACTCTCATCCTAATCTTTCATAAATTGAAAATAGAGGGCTGTTTCTCCTCTGGCATTATCTGACATTGTTAGTTTTGATCGAATGCTTTATTGAAGGACAACACTGTTGAAATTTTGTGCTTTATTTTGTTCAGAATGAATCAGCTTTAATAGATTTAGAGAAAAATAAAAAGAACAGAAAATCGTTTTCCTCACGGCTTTGCCATTCTGCCTCTGTTTTGTAGGAATAAGGTTCTCAATTTGTCTTGAGTATGCAGGAGCAGGGGGTCATTTTAAGTTAATTGATCAGGTTCTCTGGGGATCATGATCAATTATTTCTTATTTCCCAAAGGAAAAGGGCACATTATCTCTGTTAAAACCAAAATGTAGGAACTGGGATTTGGCCAAAATGAAGAAACAATGTGTTGAATCAGATTTAAATAACTTGCCACCATTCTGCTGATCAATCCATAATTAAAAAAGTTATTTTGAAGCAAAACGTTGATATTTTTTCTTGCAACTCAGTTCAGGCTTTGAAATTTTGGGTTTACTGTATAATGAAATTATTTTTAGACACAATTATTGCTTATAATGACTTGTTGATAATAAATAATCATAATGTGATATTTTTAATATACTACGTTTGTTTGTTTTCCATGGTGTGCTTTATTTTAGTAGCTGTAAAATTGCATTAATCAATCTTGTTTGGTGTCTCTGGTTCTTAGAGCTAAGGTCAGATGGTCTTGTGATCTTAAAAGAAAAGGAATAMTCTTCTTTTAATACTATTTTGATTCTTTTTAAGGCTAAGATGGTGGTTAATTTATTCTGCCAGAGGCTCTTTTTTCCAGTTTGTGCATGAGCCATGTCCTATGTTGGAAATGCTCATGTTTCCTGCCAGTGGGGTAGGGCTGGAAGCAGATGGCTGCTGACAGAGGAAGGGTTTTGGGAAGCAGAGAGTGAGCAACAGATGGAAAGGCGCATATGCCTCCAAGTCCCTATAGCTTGCCAGCAATCCCGTGACTAACTGTGGGAAGATTCTGGCCTCATCCAGGTTGGGGATGGTAGGGAGGATCATGGAAGAAGAATGAAGTGTCCCTAGAATAGAAACGGGTTATCTGTGACCATCTTAAAGGAGGAAATTCAATTGTAGTGGGATTCATATCTCTTTTTATTGGGGGATCAGYGAGGAGTTATGGCAAGAATTCAAGCAGAAGCTGAATCAGCAAAAGCAGATCTGCTTTAGTAGTTTTTGTTTTGGCTGTCATGTGCTTTAGTAGAAAAATTTTTTTTTGCCACCCAATCAGTGGTGGACAAAGTACTCAACTCTAGTACTTGAGTAAAAGTATTGATACTCAGGGTCAAATCTACTCAACTAAAAGTAAAAGTTACACCATCAAAAATCTATTCAAGTTAAAGTACTAAAGTACTTACTTTTGAAAATACTTAAGTATTCAAAAGTACATGCATTTAAAAGTACTCAAGTATTCAAAAGTACAAATAACATTTTCTAATAGCACACTGTTGTACCGCACCTGACTTTTTCCGTGTGCGCACTCGTTTATTTTCGCTGCGTTAACTGGGGTGATGCCGAGACCCGTGTTCTCCTTTCCCTGCGTGCTGAGGAGGAGATAAGAACTTCACAGTGAAGGACGGTGATCTGCTGGAGCGGATTGGAAAACTTATGGATGTGATGAGACAGCAGCTCCCTGAGCTCAGGGGGGAAAAAAGTCCCTCAGCTCACAGCTGCTGGAGTGGCAAAACCTTCTCTAAATTATCTGGTGAATTAATTATCTGCTGTGCGCAACGTTTGCTCTTTAGTAAATAAAGCAAGCCATTTTAACCATTTTATTAATTTTATCTTTATTTCACCCGTCAGACAGTCTGGTCCCGGTCTGGGGGGGAAAAAAAGTCAGACAGAGCACCTCTAAATTATCTGGTGAATTAATTATCTGCTCTGTGTGCATCGCCATTTGTATATTTACATCATCATATTTATATAGCAAAAGCATTCGCAGAACCACCAGGGTAGCCGCTAGCGTCGCCATGTTTACTACTGTTTACACTCACGTCAGCGGTCCCACGTGAAATACGTAAGCAATGCGTAATCGTAGCTGTTTTTTTTCCACGCCTCCAAACTTCCCGCTATGTAAAACGATTTGTGAATGCCCCACTTGAGGGCGGGATGTGGCCGGCTTATTCTTTGTTTTATGAATGAACGGATCGGCATTTAGCCAGGCAGGGCTTGGCGACATGATCGCGGATATGTCTTGTAAAAGGGGTTATTGGTTTTCTAAAAGAATTAGCTTGATAAAGCAAGGGTGGTTCACAGTTAGTGACCCTATGAATGGATACATTGTTGCTAATTTAAGTTAGTTATTTAAATGTCACAGGGCTGTTAAAAATCATTCTAAATCCCAGATACTGTATTTACCACTTTTCTCCATCAGTCACTTTTCAAGGACAACTTCTTTGTGATAAAGAAGACTTATAGTGCTTTTAAATCCTTCTTTTTCACATTAAAATCATTCYTTTGGGGTCTATATAAAATGAAACTGTATGCTTTGGTCTGAGTTCCTTCCTATTGAAACTCCACAGCCTCTCTTTCACCTTTTTTCTGAGGTGTGTCTCGGATCAGCTCGTTTTGAGGCTGTCTCTTTAAAACCAAACAAGGCGCTTCACAACCCGCCCCCTTCCAGCTTCCAGAGTGGTCCATTGTTTGGTAGAGGGATTTACGACTTTATAGCGATACAGAAACTTTTTTTTATTTTCAAATGAATTAAGAGACCTCAACAATGTCAGACATGTCCATTCAGCCTTACACGTTGGAGCCAGAGTCTGATCCAGAAAGAGAGGAGAATGAAGATTACAAAGTTGTAGTTGGTAAGTCCAGACTTTATTTAGAAGTTCTATTGCAAATACTGTGAAGAAATCTTTTATAAAACGTCATAGAAAATAGAGAAAACTGAACAGGTTGAAAAATATGGGAGAATATGGGAAAGACACTGGGAGAGACTAAATTGAAATTTTCAAGTACCCAACAAAATGTATTTAATGGCTAAAAAAGTGGATTTTGCATATGTCCCCCTGCACATGAGGCTAGTGGAGGTTTTCACATACAGCAAGTAAAAACATTCTAAAATGTTTTTTAAACGTTCTTTTTGTGAGAATAACTTCCTGTCTTTTAAACTCGTGTGCCAGGTACATGTATTTGGAAGCTAGGAAGGCCTTTTCCACATTACTACCCTCGGTATGTCACCTGATGTATTCATAGTAGTGGATGAGTGACTTGTGCTTCCACACTAGACTGTAAATAGAAAACCCCGACCTGCTCTCTATTTTCTTTGACCTGAGCATAGTTTTCAGCACAGCGTTTTTTGTGGTTTGCCTCCTTGTCAGAGCAGCGTGTTTAACATGTGCTAGTTATGCATTATCACCCAGATCCTACATTCTTTCAGGAAATGTCATTGTTTTGATGTTGTTTCGACACGTCCTCTGGCCTTGTGTTCTCTGTTTGCCAAGTCAGGCAGCAAGCCAAGTATTTTTTTTCCCCCCAGTTAACGTTGCTGCCTTTGGGGGAAACCTATGTGATTGTATATTTTGCTTCAATCAGGGGAAAAAAAAGTTGCAGTGCACAGTTGGTTTTGATAAAGTAGTTCAAAAACACTGTTTGTCTGTGTTGAAGCATCTGTTACTCAGATTAAGTATGGCTCAGCTGTTAGATTTAGCTCTCTTGTTATGTGAATCATAGATAAACTCCAAGGAGTGGGGGTTTGTTGTGAAGCGATCTTTTATTCTATGGGAAAATTGCAAAGGGAAGTGCAGTGTGACCCCCGAATTTACTGTTTATACTCCTGTTTCCTGTTTTCCTCCAACTGGAATATGCTGAAGTTGTTCCAACACCGATTCCCTCTGGCCATGACCCAGGACTGATGTCATGTGGTGCAGAATGTGAACTGCATGTGCTACAGCCCCTTTTGGAAAACCGTTACTGCTCCCATTTGGGTCCAAAAGCTTGGAAGACTTTAAGAAAGGCTCCTCTTAGAAAAACAAAAACAAACAAACAAAAAAAAAACAAAACAAAACAAAGCAAAAAATATTAAAAAGCTAAAAAGATTAAAAGATTAGTTTCTAAAACTTAGAATGTGGTGTGAAATAAACACAAAATTCAGTGATTTTATTTATTTATTTCCCCAAATTAGATCAAAATTGGAAAAGAGAAGTGAAATACTGAAATTTAAACGTGGAAACAAAAGTATAACATTTTTCAGCATTTGCCAATGGATTATATAAAAACCAGTTCTGTTCTTTGGTACAGGTTCTACATGCTATAGCATGATGCCACCACTTGGAGGAAGACTGGAAGATGAGGGGCTTTTCTGAAATGTATATTTGCTTTGTGAAGAAGTGAAACTAAGTTCTAAATATAGTCATAATGTGAACAGGATACAGTATGTTTTTCTTAGACTCACACTTAGCTCAATAACATTTAATAAATCAACATCTACAGTGTTTCCCCTAGGAAATTGGTCTTTGCGAGGGGGGGTACTTGTTTTATAAAAACATAAATTTACGCGACTCACCCGCAATTATGGTAATAAATTTACACATACATGGATATTTAATTGCCTAACTACATTCTAGTTAAGGACTCATGATAATTATCAATAAAACTGTTATTGATAATAAGTGATCAGAACTGTGTGCAGCAGATGATCTGAGACCAGAGTTCTCAGTTTGAAACCTTCTGGAGCTCTTCTGTGTGACTCTAGGTGTGACAGAGTTTGGATGGTTAATTGTCTCTTTT
>NW_013952408.1:1571749-1593717 GCF_001266775.1 Austrofundulus limnaeus | reverse complement strand
TAAGAATAATTACTAGAAAATACTAGCCACCTAACAAATACATTATTTTATCAATTGAAATTATTCAAATTTTACAATTTAGTTGATTATAATATCATACAGGTTATCTATAAGGCACATAAAACATGGAATCAACATTTGTTAAGAGAGAGAGTTGCTATAACCTTAAAGAATAGAGATATTTTTTAAACCGCAATTGCAAACTAGTTTAAAAGAAAGAAGTACTTAAATTCAAGGAATATGACTGTGGAATTATCTTAAGTTTAATGTTAAAACTGCTGGAAAAGTTTGTATTTTAAAGAGAATGATAAAGGTTAGTTTGTTGAAAAAATATGATATACTGTGTTGGAAATTGCACATTCGTGTTCGTTTCCTGAATGTGTGCTATCCGAACGGAGAATGTGCAAGTGCATGGAGAGAATCATTAAAGAGTAACCATACAAAACCCCCAAGAGCAGCTCTTGCTGATGTCCGGTTTTAATCAAAGTGCCAGGAGATCAGACCGAATCCGGAAATACAATGAGTTTTATCATAATCTTCAGGGCATGACTCCGCCTAATTGATTACGTCATCAGTGAAGTGGGAGTCCCTGTCATTTTGTCGAAGTCATGCCCTCCAAACAATAAAAACCCATCCTAATGATTTAAATGTTCAATATGTGTCGTATTTGTTACCAGGCATGTAACTTAATATAGAATGAATGAATGATTTATTTATTAGGGACAGTGTGCAATTAAAACATAATTTGATGCATTGCACCAGATTTAGCCTAAGGCTAATTTTCATCTGTAGTCCCAAGAATCATCAAGTTAAGCAAAAGTCACAAAACAGTTACAGTTCTATCATAAAACAAACTATACTATGTGTAGTGCAATTAAAATCAGTGTGTAACATAAACCCCAATAATTTCTTCAACTGTATAACATATGTATGTGTTGTTTTCTGCTTATTTCAGAAAGGGAGGCCCAAACTACATTTTTCAAATATTACAGCAGCAGGGCTAAAGAGTGCAAATATGTTGCTGGTATTAAATTGAAAAAAGTAAAGGTTTAAAGATTCTGATTCAGAATTTAATAAATCTTCTAATGAAGTTCATTGCAATGAAATATGATTTAAATCACTGCATGATACACATTAATGTACCCTTAATCATCTACAGCACATTTCATTTGCACATCATTACTTCAAGCCTGGGGAGATTCGAGCAAGGCTTTTATGATTTCATTGTTTTCAAGACACATGACCAGTAATCCTGAAAACATTAACCAAAAAAAGTTTTTGTTTTTACTTAAACCAATAAAATCAAGGATTTGGGTTCAGAAATGGCCTTTATGGTCTTTACTTTAGAATTCTGTCATTTTGAAGAGGACTCATTATGTCATGCAGTTGTTTTCACACGGTTCCTGTGTTTTCCTAAAACCTCATTAGGTTGTAATTGGTCAAATTTGAATTGTCTATTACAGCTCAAATTTTAATGGAACATACTGTCAGAAGTGCATAAGCCAGATACCACTCAAAATGGCTGAAAACACTGCAAAAGAGATAATTATTTAAATTTGAGGTCTCAAAATGTTTTTTTTCCCCATTTATATAAGCAACTGATAGCTTGTGCTGAACACAAAGCATTACACTAATGTTTTATTCTCTTTTTGGTTTTGGGCTTCATTACTGACAAGCCATTAGCTTTTAGAGACCTAATGGTTAATCTCTTTGCATGTTGTGGGCTTGATTACCCAACGACTGCTGTGTTTTACCTTTTATGTATAATACTTGAATAGATATGCGCCTTTAGGAAAGAAACACTAGCAGAAGAATGGCAGAAAGGTCAAACTATAGAATGCCATATAATGCCAAACATTAGATAAGTCATTCATATGAGTCAATGCTTAATATTCCTGTCAATTAGGAGCAGTGTTACAATGGAGATGTCAAAGAAAGAGGGTTGCCAGAATGCTATTTTGTTTATTCGATAGAAGGCAGTTGTTTTTCTGTTTTAAAAAGAAAAAAAATGCAGTGTTTCTGATCCGAGACGGCGCTGCGTCGTCCTCGGGGTGAAGAGACGTTCCACGGTTCCCAGCTGAAATAAGCCGTTCACAGTCTCACTCAGGGCCGTGTCAGCGCAGCTTCGCTTTGGATGATGAGATTTTCCTCCTTAAGGAGTCTGGCGTGAAAAAGTGCACTGTTCAGCAGCCTGACACCGTTCACAGTAGATGAGCTCTCCCTCAGTTCTTTGCCTTCGTACCAGAACGAACTGCTGGCCTCAAATAAAACACTATACAGTTAAAAAGGAAGATATTATGACACTTGTGTTGCCACAGGGTGGATCTCACAGCCCACTGTGCTTTTGGGCCCGTTCCTTCGTGAAATTGGACCAACTGGTGTCTAGAGATGCACCCTGCTGCTGTATTAAAGCACAGTGAGCCATTTTGTATCCGCTTTGTACGCCATTCATTACCCAACCAAATTAGTTTCTCAACAATTTTGTTTCGTCAGGCTTTGTGTTATTTGTCCAGCTCAGAAGCATTTGCACAAAAACACGGGGTACTTCATATTTCTACTACTGCTTATGTTAGGCCTATTTGAAACGACTAAATGGTGGCTTTTTTTACACATTTGGCGTCAGGAGACCTCCACCAGCTTCAAAACGCTTCCTTTGTTGTGACAGAATCAGACGTAAAATCTAGGTTTGGCCTAAAAAGAGTTGGCAGCTTGGTAAAAAGCCCAGTCTAATTCAAAGATACATTCTGTTTGTGTGCACAATGAAACAAATCTTCCTGTGGTCTCCTCATGCCAAAAGGGCTTTTTATTGAATAGAACCCCACTTTAGTGAGTTGGCAAATGGAAGTTTGGGTGCAATACACTAAATTATTCCTTTTGAAATGAAATATTTGGGCAAAACCCATCCTCATGGGTCACATTTTGGGGGAAAAAATCCATCAGATTGAAATCTTGGTTTGTAGCTTCAGGATATAATTTGGGTCATTTAACACTGGCAGCCTAAAGGGCCAGCCCTCGTGTTTGAAACGAGTCCTTTAGGCTGAGAGATTAACTAAGTCAGCTGTAATTCCTCTGCAGTGTACATGCTCCAGCAATGAATCTCCATTCTTGGCTGGGTGCAGGGCAGATCTGCTGGTGGATGGGTAGGCATGTGTTATATAACACAAGTAGGTGGCTGGAGTAGCTCTGGTGCATGCGTGCGTATTTGTGGTGTTTTGTGGATGTGTAAGTTTCCCCACACACACAGTTCCCTGCCCTCAATCACGATGGGTGCCAGTTGACTGAAACAGCCCCAGGAGATGGAAGCAATAGGAGCTATTGGGGAAGTGTTAACATTGTGACGGTAGGTCGGAAGTTGTCCTGCTGTTTAGAAATCCTCTCAAAAGTGCTATTCTAGAAAAATCAATCTGTACAGACTTGTTCAATTCATCCCCGTTCTCACATAAAGGAGACATATTATGCAAAAGAAAAAACACCTTTTTAGCCGTTAATTGCACTTTTGTTGTGTCCTTGGAATGCAGAAATGTTGAATGTAGTCTGTCTCGGTGCTGCGTAGGTATCTTTATATTCTGTTTGTGTCTTTTCAACCTGTTCAGTTTTCTCTTTTTTTCTATGATGTTTTCTGAATTATTATGTGAAATTATTGGCAATAGAACTGCCAAATAATGCAGTTTCAGTCAGCATTGATTGACTTTGGACACATACACTAAACGTAAAATTGATTTTATTTGGTTAATGTTCTTTGATCTGTTCCAAAACTGACAAGTCAATGAAAACTAAACAAAAAAGCCATTTCTATTGTTTTTTTTCTGTGGCTTTACAGCTAGAGGTTTATGCCCGTTCTTTATGCCCTTTTCTTACACCTCAATTTTGAGTTCTCTCTTGGCACAAATTTAAAGTCACAAGTGACGATGGATAAATATCGCTCCATGAAATAGGACACCTCTTTTAAAAAGACTAATTATTTGCAAGGGCGTAACTTTAGGTCTACCATTTGGGGGTGGGGGGGTGTTACCATTTAAACCTACAAATGTGACATAGTTCATTTTTAAATCAAGTCAAAGTTACCTAAAGACAACAAGAGAGTTACATCTGTCTACTTCACCAGTTGTGCAAACGATGCCACTTTATTGGGTGGGGGGGGGTGGGGTATATTGACTGGATCAAATTATTGTGGGGGTCATAAACCCCCTAACCCCCCTGCAAATTGCGCCTATGATTATTTGTGACAGAACTTCCAAATAAGGTCTGGACTTACTCGTGTTATCTTTATGCTCCTCTCACTCTGGGTCAGACTCTGGCTCCAACATGTAAGGCTGAATGGACAAGTCTTCCGTTGTTGACATTTCTTAATTAATTTGTAAATAAAAAGTTTCTGCGCCACTATATAGCTGTAAACCCCTGTATCAAACTGGAATGGATTGGATTGCACTTCCAATTTTATATAGACCCCAACTGAATGATTTAAATGWGAAAAAGACAGATTTAAAACTTTTTCTTGCTGCAGAAAACTACTGCTTCAACTTTATTTCAGTTTTTTGCTGTTTTGAGTCTCCTTTGTGTGGCATCTCTTGTCTAAACCTGTTACTGGTCTGGTTGATTTGAATAAAATGGAAAAATTCAATGCAGGATTTGTTCTCCAAAGCATCTCGGTCCTGTTTGCATCTGTGTTCTTTGTTCTGTCACATGAGACAAAACGTGTACCATTTAGTCACCTTCAAAACATTCCCTCATTCACCTTCCATATTCCATTTTAGATCTGCTTAAGGTCATGGGAGGGGAAGAAACGTATCCCAGCATGCACTGGGTAAACAGCAGAGAAATGCTTACAAATACAGCCTGTCAGTTGTGCCGAATATAATCCAGACAAACATTCTCAAAGCAGCTGCTGGCGATGTTCCCTCAGCTTGTTCTGAATGTGGTTAAAAAAACCCATTAATGATTAATTTATTAGTTTAAAAAAAGAAAAAAAAGTTTATCAATTATCATTCTGTCTTAATGGATTTTGGATAAATTCTTGATGTGAAAAGAAATTTGAAACCACTTAGGATTTTTAAATCATCGTTGTCAACCCATGCTTTCTTTCTCTCTGCCCCCACCTCTCATTACCTTAATGTTTCCGGTCTGCATCTGCTGTTAGTCACTGAGTCTTCAACACATTATTGTGACTGCAGGAGAAAGTCAGCGCGCTGTGGAAACGATGCACTATGTGAATCGATGACATTCTGATGAGTCATTAAAAATTCTCCTTTTTTTGCTGCATATGACCCGTGCTGAGCAATGCAACGCCTCAGCCTGCGGTGACTCAAGGACAGGCATAGCTGCTGCAAAACTAAACACAGAAAGGCTGCAAGATGTGACCTATTTTTTTTTCTTGTTACATCTTTTTTGATCCTCATGAATCCATTCTCTTTTTTTGTCCTGTGTACAGACAAAAACATCTACATTCAGTGAACCCCTGCTTCATTGACACATTTAAAGCTTAAATTTTGACAAATTAAAAGACTCTTCGTTTGAAATCTTATGAAACATTTGATCTTTAAACTTAGCTTTGAGCACAGTCTGCATCATCACATCTGGATCACAGCCACTTTCTGAAAACGAAGCTGGACTGGTGGTGAAATGGTTCAAATAAAAACAGCACCAGGTTTTCCATTTAGTTTGTCATACCTCAGTGGCACTAGATGTGCTGAAAATGACGTTAAACGCAGGACAGTTACCCACCACCTCGATGCGATCAGAGCCAAAGTAGCTTGAATGAAGATTGAACGAAGATAAACAGCTTAGAGGGAGAATTGACCGCCTCGATCAAAGACCAGAGATTGAACGAGCAAAGATTATCTGAGCTCAGCAAGAAACATCTCTGATGTGATTACTTGGATGTGAAGGCACTGAACTGGAACGTCAACTGAAGTTTTTGCCTAAAGACTAAGCTAGCAATTTCGTAGGGTTTTCACTCAGTGCTGCTATTCAAATCCGATTCTATAACGTCTGAAAGGAAAATGTTTTAAGCTATCAGTTTGTATGAATTGGCTTGAGTGTCATAAACAACCAAGAAGCTGTCAACCAAGTAAAGCATCCATGTTGTCAACAGARCACAGTTAATCCCTCCCAAATAAAGAGGTGAAGTGGGTCTGTCAAGTCTGTGAAAGCGGCTATTTATCTGTCTGTCGAGAAGAAATGATACAAGTCACATTTTTTGAAACTTGGTGCAGAGGTTTAGCAAAGGAATGACCCATTAAGTTGCTTTTAAAATTGTTTTTTTATAAATAAATAATAAAAAATGTGACATAAGCAGTGATGGGGGATGTTTGAATTGCAGTTAAATGAACAAAAACCAAACTGATCATGCAATGGTTTGACAGAATAATACTTTAAAGCTGTCAAATTCTTCATTAATGCTCAAATAAAGGCAAACAATATCAACAGATTTTTGTGGACAGCACCATTTTATAAATTTTCTTTGATTGAGAGCCTCAACACTTTGGTTTGGCACGTGTGATTTTAGCTAATATCTTATAATATTGATTTAAATGTATTACCTGTTGAACTCATCAATTTTCTTTCTCTTTTTCTTCTTGCTTCCATGCCTTCGTGCTAACTTCAATACCCCTACAACACCACCCTTCAGGTAAGCCCTGCAGACATTCACCTGAGAAGACTCTCAGTGGTAGTGACCCCAATAAGACCCATCTGTGACACTGACTTACATAAAAAAAAAATAAAGAATAAAATATGTGCACAACTAAAGAGTTTGCAATCCTGCCTTAGTGGGCTTTCTCTGAGTTCCTCATTTGTCAGATTAAGGGTGAATTTCATAGAAACCGTTCAGTTGTAGGACTCATGAGAACTAACCAAGAACTGATTGAGTATTGCTAAAATATTCAACTTTTTATACATAGAGTCCCATAGATCTTTTATTTCACAGATTAAACAAATAGTTTTTTTATGTGCAACCTGTTCATCTGTCAATAAGTAGCTGATTTGGTACTAATCCAGTGAAAGAAAGGGTGTAAATAAGTAGGCTAATTACCAATTTGTCTCTATGCTCTTTCTAAAATATGCTTTGTGATGAAAAAAAAACATATACCCCAGGGCAGGTTATAACCAGGCCAGTACTGATTTTTAGACGTCCAAAGAACAAAAGAGTGTCTGGTCTTGAACAATTCTCTGAAGCTTGGGGATTGCTTGCAGTGGTAACCTCCAGAGAGGATCCCAGATGGGGATGCCATCCTTTCAGCTGGCCTACTTCCCTGCGACTCATCACACATAGCAATTTGTACAATCTGCCTGCGCCACTTCTCTCGCTAAGCCGGCCATGTTAGTTGTTGTGTACATTTTGGCTTCACTGCAGTGGAAGAGGCTCAGCGGGCGCAGAGATTTTGTATGGTTTTTTTGTATGTGAGCGTGTGCAGCGAATGGGGTACGTGAGCACTCAGTGTGGGAGTCCTCATGTGGCAAAAGTGAACTAATGACTTGGAGAAAAAAATACTGGATGAACATACTGTATTTACACAAATACATAAATACATGAACAAATGGGAAAGATGTATGAATTTGAATGTGGGAGTGAAAAGAAAACCCCTCACATCTTTAAAATTTAAAGAAAACATGTCTGTGTGTGTTCCAAGTGCAAGGGATCACATATTTTTGGAAAGAATCTTGGAATAGAGAGTCGCAATACAGCAGCAAGCAACTTTATTTTTTATTTTTTTAGACTATACAGCAGTGTAATCGTGTTTTCAGAGGAAGAAGTAGCTCTTTTCTGTGTGAATGTTGTAATTTGAGCTGCTCTGTCTGCTGTTGTGGCAGCTGGTCCTGCTGCACATGGGTGTTGGTGCAACGGAGTCACTGCCATGCAGCTTGGAGTGTGTTTTAATTCCAGATTTCCCCTTCGCAATTTTCCACTTCAAACCCTACCCAAAGGAGGCATATAAGGCCACAGCCAACCTTGCTCTGGTTGTCCAGAGATAAAGATATTTTCAACTGGACCTTCACTGCTGACACGTTTGATTAAGTTAAGTTATAAAATAAACATGGCTGTGCTTAAAGCTAAATCAAACCTATATAATGAAGGTTTGGAAGGTATAAAAACAGCATCATTATAATCACGAGATAAAAAATATTCTTGGTTAACTTTAGAAATGAAACATGGTTAGGCATAAAAATACAAAGATAATTTTACTTTCAAACAAACCTATTTAGGGTTTTGGGATCACACAATACTGTGCGTACAACTATAAAGCCCTTAAAGTTTGACCTTCTATTGTAACACACTTTAGTCCTTTTCATAAAATAGTTTGCAATATGTGCACAAAGATTTAGGCTGCCTGTAGCAGGTCATAAACTGTCAATCAAACTCACAACTAGGAATGCGCGATATAAACGATATACGGTAGAAACTATATAAATTTGTCCTATGATAGAGATCTGTAGTCTACCGGTCAACCGCGCAATTGTTTTTGATGGCTTAACCGGCTGGAGTCAAAACAGAGGAAGCTGGAAGCAGCGTGGCTGAGAGCGCAAATGAAGAGGGGGAAAAAAACATAACTTATCCAGACCTGGTTCGGGTGTGTGAAAATGAAYGCCRAACTGTTTACATGTTTACGTGACGGCGCGTCCTCCAGTCGGATGCCGACCGACCACACTGCCTGCTGCGGGAGGAGCAGAGTTTTATTCGTGATATATATCGTTACCACCACTCATCATAATGTATATCGTGATATGAATTTTTTGCCATATCGCACATTCCTACTCACAACTATATGAGCTTTTCTGAAAGAATCCTGCATCATGGAACCAAAGGAAGTGGAGTATGTCACTCCAGAAGCTTTAATGTGAAGGAATACATAAAAAAAATGTCTGACATCCCACATTCTAATTCCTGATGATTCCATCTAGTTGGACAGATTGTCTGTCGTCACTCCCTGGAGAGGAGATTTTTACATGTTTTCTACCGTGTGACTACCTCCCTTGGCAGCTCATAGACCCAACAGTGGTGGATTTATATCTATCCCCCAAAATACTGTCTTGGTCTTTTCATAAATTCCAGAGATGGCAAGAGGGTGTCTTGGTCCCTACTTGAAAGTTTTTATGTGAAAATGTCAACAAACTATTTTTTTTGGAAGAGAAATGATAGGTAGGAGTTATATTCATGTTCTTTTTGTGGGTGATGCAAATCCAAGATCAGTACTGATTGAGTTTAGACATTAAACATATAATTGGTTTTACTTAGTTAACGTTCTTTAATTGGAAACTGAACAAAGAAGCCATTTGTAATGTGTTTTTTTTTCTGTAGCTTTACAGCTAGAGGTTTATGGCTGTTTTCTAATCCCATTTCCTTGTTACCATACGCCTCAGTTTTGAGTTCTCTCTTGGCACAAATTTGAAGTCACAACTGATAGTTGATAAATCGCCCTGTATGAAATAGGACACCCCTTTTTAAAATACATTGTAAGCCATCAGTTGGTGCTGATTAGAGTTTAGATTTATAGACCGGGCCCAGTTTGTGTTGTGTTTGGGCCAAAATGATATGCTCGATGGGCTCGGGCTTCTGTGGCGCATTTTTAATAAGCCTACAATACACAGAGAAAGCTAAAAAGAAAGCATGATCTAAAGTTTACCCTGTTGAAGAAAGAAAAATGGAAAGAATGAAACAATGAAAGACAAAAAAGACCGAACGGTAGAGAAATGAAACGTGGCCCCACTCCTGTCTGATTTGCTTAAATCAAAAGTACTAAAATCTTACGGTATTTGTGTGTATAAAAATTTAACCTCAAAAATCATCCAACGTTGGGGAGTTATATATTACACGGGATTAAATTCTGACAGATACATTTTTCTACCAGAATAAATGTAAATATTTTCTTGGATAGGACTATAACTTAATAAAGTGTCACCAGGTATAAATCATATTTTCTCCCTCTGTTCTCCCGCTGTGCATCGTGCAGCTCAGCAGATCAACATCAAGTGTTTTTTTTTCACACCGCATTGGTCAGCGAAGGAAAAACTCAATTTTTTAAACTGTCTTGGCAGAGATGAAAAGAAAACATGGATGTCAGGTGCATGTCCACGAGCAGCTCTTCGAAACTGCTTATCTTGCTAATTTAACAACCATCTCTTGCTATCGGAGCAAACTGAACGGCACCAGACTGTTTTCAGCGCCATGAAGCTTGCGTAGTCTTTGCTTTGCAGTCACAAACACACCCACAGGTGTGTCCCTGCAAGGGCTAAGTAATGCTGAGGTCTGTATGAAATTAGGGACAGCATTTTATACAAGGAACAGATTTTGAGGCTTTTAAGGCTCAAAAAAACAGGATCACATTAAATCCACTTAAATACGATAATTAAAATAGGTTGGATTTACTTTGGGCTCAGGTCTCTAGTTAATTAGTTGAGTTAAATTAGATTTGGACACGATGTCTTTGGGCTCGGGCCTGGTTGAGTCCGATTATTATTATAATTTTTTAGGTCCAGTCAAGTGTCGATTACATTTACTTAAACAAATGTTGTTACGTTTACTTAAACACTGATGTTACAAAATGCCACGTACCCCCATACAGCCATGAAATGTAGAGATATCTATGACTCTAATTTCTTTATACAGACTTGGTGACTCTTTGTGACTCACAATTTTTAATTTGAGGTATTGAAAACTTTTATGTTCATTTCTATCCTTTCAAATAAGTCTTTGAGAATGACATCCTTTGCTTATTTACGCATTGAATTGCTGGTTTATTAGATCAAAGGAGAAAATGACTGTTTAATGTGCTTTTAGGAAATTGTTAAAGCTTTTTGCACCATCAGATTCTGTTTTCTGTGTAACTGGTTTAAAAATCTGAGCCTCAGCAGCACCATTTGTTGATGGGAGGCTTTTGTAATCCACATGACTCCAGTGGTTCTTAACTTCTTTCCCTTTTCAACTCGGTTCCTTTAATAGCTATAAAATGAAGGCACGTTACAAAGACGCATGGGCTTAGGCAGCACCAAAATCATTCATTGCCACCCTGTGGTGTCGCTCATAGTGTCTCTAACCGAAAAGGATTATGTAAGATCTGCAGCCTCACTTAAACAGGACAGTCATAAATCAAACGGCGCGATCACAACAATGCAGCAACTTTCGTCTGAGTTGCTCAGAGAGCTCTTTTAAAGCTTCACTTTGAACTTTTCTCTCGTTTACGCTTTCCACAATGCAGTCTGAAGGAGATGAAAAATGACTACGAAGGAAATTTTACAAGACTTTTCATTTTGATAAATCTTACCGTTCTTTTCCAAGGCTCTCGGAGCAAACATTTTCTTAATGATGGCAATTTAGGTAAAGACGGCAACAAAAAAATCTTTTCCTTTGCCATGTCATCACTTCTTTTCATATTTCTTCTCTACTGCATGTTTTTATTTCATTAAAGGAGCATTATTTATTTATTTTTCCCATTTTTGCAGTAGTTGTGACTTTCCTCAACTAATCAACTTTTCCTAAAAGAAGACGGAAGCCTCCGGTTCTTTGTTTCCTGCTGTTTCAAACTTTCTGTCTGCAGCAAACACCAGGCTTTTTTGAGAAACCTTTTCTTCCACAACTGAGGAGAACAGAAGCTAACCCGACTTTTTTTTCCCCTCACAGTAGTTTAAATGATCTTTTTTTGCCTGATTATTTCCTCTGCCTCTTTTAGAATATGAAATTTGCAGTGCTGTGTTAACTTTCTCATGAGATCTTTTGCTTTGTGTGCATTTTGCTGCCTCTCATTCGTTTTGCCACACCATCTACAACACTGCTTCCCAACCGCTCAGTTTTGTTCTTGTTCTCATGCACACAAATTTACAGCTGCTCAGACTTAAGTGGAAACAACGCTAACATTTTTGTTCCACAGTAATTATCTAAAATTAAGCTCAAGATCATTGTTCATCTTTTATGACAGCAAGGATATGTGAGGAAATATACTGTTTGCTGATTTGTTGCTTCAGTGGAGGCTTGTTTTCATCATTTAGATACGTTTTTATGATTAATCACATGACCGTCGTTGGTGTTTGCATTACACTGACTTTACAGGACTCTGAGCCTCTTGTCACGTCTGTAGTAAACAGCGAAGCCCACAGACTGCAGCATCCGGTCTTTATGGCTGGCATGTGACTGGAGGAGCAAAAGAATGAGACTCRGTCACCGGATGTGTAGTCAGGAACCAGTCATCACTCTCTTCCTAATCTGCCTGGTCACCCCCCGTTCACCACCATCTGGAGAGGATGCCAGGGACTGGCTTTGTAGCAGAATTAGACTCAGGCTCAAAGAGTAAAAAAAAAAAGTCCTGGAGGAAGACCACTGTGCAGTTCGTGCCTGTCTGTCCTGCGTCCTTACTCTGTGGTTCTGGCCAGCAGCCAGCAGTGCTGACGTAGGTCAGCCTGCCTCTCAACAAACCAACTCCAAGCTCATCTGGCATCGAAACAATGCTCGCGAGAGCACCCCCCCCCCCCCCMCCAATTGTGAATTTGACACCTGCTGCAGAGAACCATCATCTTAATGCGTAATGCAGCCTTGTTTCACACCAGATCATTTCAGCTACCTGTAAAATTAGCATCTTTTATTCATCCCATTGCCATAGATTGAAAACAGTTCAGCTCGAAATTGAGTTTGAGGTTACTTTCCGTGCTCCATCCACTGGAGAGAACCAAACTGTCACTCTGCAAATAATGGGACTATTGGCTACATAATATCTGGCTGCAAAAATAATGACACCAGGGAGTCGCTGAGCATGTGTGCTTATTGTGTGCTGTAATAAATAATGCTGTTCTTGCTCTGGATAATGGAGCGTGCATCAGATACTGTCAACTTTAACCCTCTTGTTGTTTGATTCAGTACAGTAGGTTGGCTAATTGGTTCTGGGAACAGAGATGGAGAGAGAAGTAATTCCCTCTCCATGGTTACCCAGGTTTCATGCTCACCACCAGCTAAAGTAAGGAACATTTTGACTCTCTCAGTGTAGTTAGTGGGCCAGATGGAACTCAAGCTGGACAGAGAAATAGTTTTTGTTCACTTAGTTGCGTCCTGATGGCAAAATGCATGACTGTCTCCTTCTAACACCTCCTCCTCATAACTACCAGTTGAACTAGCCTTAAAAGCCCAGTGATCGCTGCTTTGCTTTCACCTCACATGTCCTGTCAGCTTGGCGGTTTAGGGAGACGAGCACGTTATAATAGGTCACTGGTGAGGAGTAGTGCCAGCGTTTGAGTGTGCTCACAAATGAGCGCCCTTGAATACGAGCCATGAGAGGAGCTCATCCCTGCTGACGAACTGTGTCTAATGAATCCCCCCCACTCCACCCCTTCTTACGTGATAAATTGGGGCACGATCATGAGGGATTTCAAGATATCACAGATGAGTCACGTCCAACATGGCTCCCATTTCACTAGACTAGTTATAAACAGCTTCTACAGTAAAGCCTGTAGCCAGGAGTTCAGAATTCATGGGATTGAAGTGGTGCTTTTATCTTTGTGCCAAAAATTATTAAAATATCTCTAATAACTTGTGGTGTAGATGTTTTAATTGTTGCTTGGGAGGGGGTTTTATTTATAGGGATCCCCGATTAGTTGTAACATTAGACTTTATTTGATAAACATGTATTTTAACTGTAAAATAAAGACTAAAAATACTGTGGTCTGTTTAGTTTTGTAAATTTTTAAAAATATATTTTAACAGACAGAGCCATTTTATTTACACGCAAAGCATTCTGGGTAAATGATGACGTGGATAGGTCCTTGGTGTGAGCGAGCTATATCCACCCTGAAGGTTAATCTTGGACAACATCTGACGATTGGCTCTTTTAAATGAAACCAGAGAGTGTTGACAGAGAGGAGAAGGTAGAAATGACTCAGCCTGTAACTGAAAATGTGGATGGAGGACAACAGAGCTGCTTCATGGAAGAAGAACCTCAGCTTCAAATCTCCATCACATTTCAAGATTAGTATTCATACTGTATTTTACCTCCTTTTCTCCAGTTCTCACGACTTCTCTCATCTTCATTGTTTTCATCAAGATCCTAGCATCTTCCCCCACAGCTCGAGAATTCACAGACAACACTTCTCCAGAAACAAAAAACAAAAAACATTGCCATTATTGTTTTGCATTGTTAAGTAGAACTGTGGATTCACTTCTTTGCTAGCACAGCACATTATTATATAAAAAAAAGGCATTCAACCTACCAATCATGCTTGATTGTTTCACATCTAAACTCTGCCTTTCATCAAGCAGTAAATAAATGATTTACGGTTTAAGTAGGAAAGTTGTCCAAAGTAAAAAAAAACAGGTTTGTATTTGAAAGTGAAGAACATTAAATTTTGAATTTGTAGTTCATTTCTTAAAAAAAAAGTTGTTTTTACTTGAGGTTCAGTCAGTAAGTCCTCTCAAAAGGCTCCTCAAACAAACACAGTTTTTGCCCCTTATTTCATTTAATTAGCCAGAAAATTGTCCAGGTAGGGTAAACATGGTTCCATTACATAGGTAAAACAATCACAACCCACCGGGTGTACAGACTCAAGAGTTCCCATATTTTTCTTTTGACTCTATTCAAAGCTTGAGCCTGGCATATAGCAGACCTGGCATGCTGCCTTCGATTTGTACATCATGTGTATGTATTGTTTGGTCGTGTAGTCGTTTGTGAGAGAAACAGCATGGAGCAATATGGTTTGTCCTCATAATGTATCATTGGTCTCTCACTGTGAAAGCAAGGTTTTCTCCTCCACCTCCCTCCCACTCTCCCTCTCCTTCCTTTCTCTCGCACTCTGCGAGGGTGAACGTGGGCGGCGGTACAGAGCATGACAGCGGCGCTCTGTTGAATGTCGACGAGAAACGAGGTTTAAAACAACACAACACCAATGGAAACACTGAGACAGTATTGATAACCGTGCGCGTTCGGTGTTGGGGATGTGGATTTGTGTTGAGCTTAATTTGCTGTTTCTTTGAGATTCTTGTTTATTTTTAATGGGAAGTTGAAGTCTTTTGTTTGTGCTGTTTGTGTGCATAAATCAGTTTGACAATATTAATAGTTTACTCTGTGATAATGTGTGTTTTGTCTGTGTTCGTGCCAGGGGATGTTTACATCCCATAACGCTTTTGTTTCTATCTTTGTCTTTACGTAAGCATCCTTCTTCCGTTGTCTTCTCTCCTGCTGTGATTTGTGCAGTGCAAAACCCGGCAACAGTGACACTGATGAGCACAGCATCAGCTTCCAGCTGTGTGTGTGTATAAATATATATGTGTGCGTTCGTGGTTGCATTGTGTGGGTGTTTGTGCCTGTGTCTCGTTGTGAGTTTGCCTGTGTGTCTGTGTCACGCCCCTGTTGACAGTGCATTGATGAATCCAACTGCAGACAAACCGAACCGAATGCTGCCTTTGATTGTCTCCAACACAAAAACCAAACAACAGACATTTTTCAATTTCCTAACCTGTGTTCTTTCTGACGGGGAGAGGAAAGGGTGCTGATTAGTCGGAGGGCTGCACAGCAGTCAGTCTGGCTGTTGAGTCGAGGTTGATGTCTAGTTGGATGATGGATGACTGAGAAAATCTGTGCAGAGTGCATAATTACCTCCACAGACGAGATTCAGGTTGGTATAGTTTTTTTCTTCATCAGCAGGATCAGGGAAAACTAATAAACAGATTTTCATTAATGTGTTTACTGAAGGCGGCACGTAACACAATGTAGAATTCATTAACACTTAATAATCTTAATCTGAACTCTTTATTTTCCATTTTGGTATTGAGAGCTTAAYAGTCTTGCACTTCACCAAATAGCTTAAAGTAACATTAAAAGGTTCAAAGTTTCTCCCCCCCCCCCCCTTTGGTTTCTTGTATCTTTTTTAACATTTAGCTGTTTTTTGAAGAATACTTATTTTTTCCGTCATTCATTGCCCAGGCTTTTCTTCTCTAACTTTCTCACTTGACTTGGATTTATACCAGGGGTGTAAGAAAATATCGACACATTGAAATATCGCGATATTTCATTTCCCGATACTGTATCGATATTCTAAAGCCCTGTGTCGATTTTTTATTAAGGTTTAAAATGTCAGCTTTCCTGCCAGCCGTTCATTTTTATGTTGTAGTTCAGCCTCTGACCGCTAGTTGGCAGCAGTGAGCCGGCCATTTGGCTACTCTACCTCTTGAGGTAGAGGCTATTATTAAGTGTTGGGTGACCATATTGTAAATTAAAATTAAAAACTAAAAGCTGCAAAATATATATTTTCAACCTATTTATTGGCAAATTTAGTCTGATTAATTGAAAACATGGATGAAATAAGAAATATAAAACAAAATAAAATAAAATACATACAAAGTAGAACACAGCTAAATGTATCAAAAGTATGTCCATGTAATATTAGAATTTTCTGAGACAATGAATTTTGGTTTTTCATTTTTTTCCCCAGTAAGACGTTTTTATTTAACAGAGTTTTTGGACCAAAAAATCCCAATACTGTATATCGCCTTGCTTACAGTATCGCAATATATCGGGATATATCAAATCGTGACCCCTCTGTCATGATATGTATCGTATCGCCAAATTCTTGCCAATACACAGCCCTAATTTATACACCACCAACGTCAAGAACCAGCAGAGACGAAACCCCCACTGTTGTCTCTCCTCACGATGCCGGCATCTGGGAAGAAAAATTGCACCTGAAAACACTGCAAGATGACCTTTACCTGCAAGCCACAACCTTACAATCTACACCATAAATATATAACATTACAGTGCTGAGTGGAGCATTAGTCTGTAGGCTGAAAAGGTTAAAAAAAACTTAAGGAAAGACCTATGTAAAGTCGAATCTTTAGTCTTAATGTCGTTGGGTGTTTTTTTAAAGTAAGATGTTTAAAAAAAACGGGCATTTCAGTTCCAACAAATACTTGATAGTTTTTGTTTTGTGCAGAAGCTTCGTGCAACAGAAAATAACACAAACATCCCATTAACTCACAGAGCACGTTCTCTACCTTGAATCGCTGATCATAGCAATTTCTTCCTTTGAAAGACCAAACACAGATGGTTGAATCATCGGGAAAAAGCTTTGATGAAGTTTGATAGAGCTGACGGTACATTATACTCTGAAAAGGCAAGAAAGGAAGACATTTGCCTAAGATCCAGATGTTCTTGACAGCCAATTGTCAGCCTGGTTCATGGTTACACAGAGGAATCCATCTGCATAGATCTCAATCTCTGCAGAGAAAAGAATTCTAATATCCAGCCCGGCAGACAGACATTAGTGCAAACGCAAACAATGAAAAAGGGAAGTGKTTTTTTTTAGTTCAAAGGAATTTTTCTATTTAAGGAAATCACACATATGAAACAATAATATCACACATTGTACATTTTTCAAATATCATCCATCCATCTGTCCGGTCGTCCGTTTTCTTCCGCTTATCTGAGGTCGGGTCGCGGGGGCAGCAGCCTGAAGCAAAACCCAGACTTCCCTCTCCCCAGCCACTTGGGCCAGCTTTTTCAAATATCATGTGCCTCTAATTTCCATATTTCATAATGTACACTTGGACTTATACTGTTAATAGCATATTCTTCATAAAATCTTTCTTTATTAAAAGTAAAAATGACAGAAACCACAGTATCCAATTGGACCTCTGGTTTTGGGAAAACACTTGCTCAACACTCTATTTGTAATCCAGTCATTCTTTTTTATTGAGAAGTTTGCATGGTACCTGCCATATTGTTTGACTTGATTTTACAAATATACAGTATATGGTACAAAGTTGAAGTTTACTGTAAACTTTTAGTTTATGTAGACTTATTGGAGACAACAAATTCTCCGAAAGTTATGTTCTAAAAAACAAAACTAAATTCTGCTGATCACTTCGATTTGCATATTTAGGCGTTTGCTAATTGATTTTTTTTCTTTAACGTAATGACTCTGCCTTTTGCTTCAGCTTTTAATTTTACACATAATATAAATCACTTTGATAGAAACAGGACAAAGTAATTGGGATACAAATTCTASTCATGCGTCTGAGCTCTTTAGAGATGAACTTTTTCCCAGCTCGTCGTGGCCTAGTTTGTGAGGATTGAAGACTGGAAGTTACTTTTATTGTTTGTTTCTTGTTCACGCCACCCTGAAGCTGATACGAAACAATACCTGTCCAGTTTTAGATTTCAAATCGGCACATTTATGCTCTGTAGGGTTGGGAATGTGAAATTGGGTTTGATCGTATAAAGGGACGGGCATCTGTGGAAACAAAACCATGAATGAATGTATGAATAAGGAATAAACTGTTGTGCGAGAAGAAAAAAATGTAAGACGGAATTCGTCCTGACACTTAAACAGCGAGATGCTTCCATGTTGCCTAGGAAACTGGTTGCCTTTGCGGTGGATGGGCAAGTGGGCGTGGAGTCAACAGGGGTTTGTGGGCCGGTGAGAGCGGAGGCAGGCGATTGGCACGAAGCGCACGCTGCACGGGGGCTTACCGCTGATAATCTGACAGCCACGCTGACCCTGCTGGGAGGTTAGGAGGGTCGTGAAGACGCAGCGTGTCGAGGCTCCGCACACCCTTTTTAAAATTATTTTTAGTTATTTATTTTTTTGCTGCACGTGACATCGGTTTGCACAAACATCACAATGTGAGAACACCCTTTACAGCTACTGCTTATTTTTAGATTACTGTCGTATGTGAACGTGGTGCTGAGGAAGGAGGGGGGAGGTGAAGCAGGGGAAGAATAAGAAACCAACTGCAGACAGAAAAGTAGAGCGACTGAGGATAAAAAAATCTACTTTTTATTTAAAAAACGGAACTAACTAATCTAGTATTCCGAGAAGGAAAGCATATTGCCCACTGCTTTTCATGGCAAGATTTTAGACTAAGATCATTTTATTGTGAGAAGTGACAGACTTAAAGCTGTTTCAGTCAAACCATGTAGTTAATAGGGGTGCAACAATACATGTACCCGTATCGAACCGTTCAATACAGAGCTTTAGGTTCAATACACACTTTTATCGAACAATACAGATTTTTTACATTTATTTTATCAGCTTTTCTTCTGAAAATGCTCTGTGTTGAAGAATCGGTGAATCTGCGTTCGACCACTCTATCTAGGCTGCATTGTCGAGTGCAGATCCACTGAGAAACTTGCTGTTTCAGCAACATTTAATTTAAAAACTCTACTTTCGAGATTAAACAAATGTTTATAATTAATTTAAATAAATTACGAGTTAGAAAGTGCATGGAAATACCTCTTTTTTTGCATCGAAAAAATATCGAACCGTGAGAGTAAAGTATTGAACCGAACCGAATCATGAATTTTCTGTTTCGATGCACCACTAATAATAATATACACAATCCCATGCCATACTGGGAGATCTGTTAGTGCTTGAAGTACGTGTTGTGGATGATACTCAGATACTACAACGCCAAATTTTAGCTCAATTTCTGGAATAAAAATTTTTTAGAATTGTTGYCATTTGCTCATCATTTGC
The DNA here is from genome assembly GCF_001266775.1 of Austrofundulus limnaeus. Classification (NCBI taxonomy): domain Eukaryota; kingdom Metazoa; phylum Chordata; class Actinopteri; order Cyprinodontiformes; family Rivulidae; genus Austrofundulus; species Austrofundulus limnaeus. The sequence goes on along the minus strand of NW_013952408.1, from coordinate 1,574,271 downwards.
CACATTACGGGTCGGGTTTTGTCGKGCCAGAACCCAAACGGTTTTTAATGCCCTCCAATCCAGCTTCCATTCTTCACCAAAACATCTAATTATATATAGGACTCAACCCATTCCTGTCCAAATCACAGTGATGCCTACTGGCATTGGATTAGTATTACCACAGGACCTCAAAGTTCAGTAACATATAGTAGGTGATTTTTACTTTACAAATTACTGACGTGGTCGATTCGCAGTGGATTAACAACAYAGAYGATMTCTGCAATTATTACAAATARCATGTCATCCSTAGGTAAAACTAATCCCAYCAGAATAGGGCTTCAGTTGTGGTGGCCATGCTGAACTGAGGTGACTCCAAAAGATTACGGTTGACCTTTAGTGTTAAAAACAGTCTGAACRTGAGCTGACTGTGTGTATCCCCTCATCAACAAGCAATATGTCARTGGATTTGAATAGCAAATGTTGTAGTTTTCTAGCTGTTTTTTTGCAGTGAATTAAACAGGGAAAGCAAGTAAACCTTAATGATGTTGGTGCAAAATATTAAAGTAGGTAAAAGTTAGTTACAGTAGTTAGTTTTATTTTTTTTATTTATTTTGCTTGTCGATACAGAGTGGCGTATGAACAGTGGCAACCCAACTTTCTGTAGGGACTTTTCTTCCACCTATATGCAACCATACACTAAACTGGAAGTCAGTGCATTGCTTGTTTTTGAAGTTATCCAACTCAGAAGGTTTACATACGTATGGTGGCAGCCATCTTGGAATGTAACGTGGCAATCTAATTTTTTTTAGAAACCTTTCTTGCGTTTAGATGAAACCTCACTTATTTTTCACKTTATCCAGCACACAAGATGGCTGGACTGAATTAGTAATTCGTCTTTAGCAGTAATTTTATGTAAAATAAATCAATGTGAARTCTTAGCCATTATGTTGGAGCACAAACGGGAAGGAAAGAAAGGAAGAGATTTTACTAATAAATTTGTGGTGKTTTATTGTTGTGAATTATGACTCGTCAGGATGGGAAAATATTCATTATTTGTGAAATGTTTGGAATCAGAGTCTCGGCATTCATTTTTCTGGGAACACACTGCTATTTGCTTGCAAACAAAACCGTCGTTCCATTACTTCAGTTCGCACTTTTATTTATTTTTTCCCCGGCACACGCCGATAAATGTGTTAAGAGTACTGAATCAAACAACTAGGAAAAAGGAGACGTACAATTAAAGGTCAAGGATTTTGTTTGTTTTTACGTTGTGTTAGATTTTTGTTGTGGTAAAAGAGACTCAATCGGGTACATTTTGTTGCCTGTTTACAGGTTGTGTTGCAGAATGACGCACTGGGTTACAAAACAGACTGTAGATTATGATTAAAAAAAAGGCAGCAGCAATTTCTGTACAAACATCACATCTGTGCAGGAGGATTGCTTTTGCCATAAGAACTTGGTGTGTAAACACGACGAATTTACAGAAACATCAGCTGCTTTATCTCCTCCGTCATGTTGCCGTCCAGCTCGCGTTTGATTTGAGCAGCATCTCTTTAAGTGGCTGATTATTCCTGTAAATTTCTACTTTCTCTGCTGCAGTTTGCTCCCCCTCAGGCAGTCACCTCAGCCATTTTGTTCTTACTTTGAGTGAGAGGCCGATCAACAGTACAAGATTCCTCTGAGGATGCTGGAGTGCGTGGGCCACTACCCCACTGATGAGATTCTTATGTAATATCTGTCTTCCAGCCTCTCAGCGAGCAAAGATGATGGTGGATTGTCCACACTGAGCGCAACCTGGCAGCCTGTACTTGCGTGTGTGTGTGTGTGTGTGTGTGTGTGTGTGTGTGTGCGCGCGCGCTTAGAAATAACGCACTAGATCTTTGCAAGCTGATAGAAATATCTGCACATAAAACCAAGGCAAGTTTCTGTGAACGTCTCAGCTCTTGTTTATTTGATTTGTAAAAAAAAAAAAAGTAAAGGACTACCCCAATAAATTGATATGTTTTATTTTCAGTGCAGATAATAAAACATTTCTATACCTACATATGTTTTCAGTTTCTTTGTATCATCTGCATGTATTCATACAGCAACAGGGACCCCCTGTGGTTGTGCCCTGCCACTGCACACAGCAAAAGACCATGTACTTTTCTTTTCTTTAATTATTTTACCATTTTACTGTTTGAGTATGAGAATTATTCACCAGGACCTGAGGAGTATTTCATGTGAACATCAGTTTTTGTGTCATTCAGTATTAAGATCTTGGTTAAAATTATTTGTTTCTATACTTTCAGAAGTGTTTTTTTATGTATCGGTTATCAACATTAKTCAACACAAAAGCAGCTATTGTCCAGTCAGTTTTACAGACATTGAGCTAATTTTTTTTGGTGTGGTAGCCTCTGAGAGTCATTCAATGTCACATCATGTATCATTGCATGTTATTGCGCTTAACAATATTTTTTTAGGTTTCACCAAAATGTCAACATTTTTGTCATTTCTTAGCACAAGATGGTCTCACTTTAAATTTTTACCATGAAAGATTATAT
>NW_013952408.1:1560728-1569304 GCF_001266775.1 Austrofundulus limnaeus | reverse complement strand
ATATATATGTATATATGAATATATAGTACACACAAAAATGGCTGTTTAATATTTTGAAATAAACCAGCGTCTAGTCAGACAACTTGTGAGTGAGTAAGCATCGCCTCATGAAACCCTTGGTAATATGGATGGTTTTCGTATTTTTATTTCTTGGAGCGTGAGTCATGGCTGGAACGTTTGAAGAGTTGGATACCCCGACAAAATTGCAGCTTACCGAGCAGCTATTTATACGTGAAGAGGACAATTAGCAACTCCCTCTCCCACACATATATTTTTTAAAAATATATATATTTTCCTTCATTTTTAGTGTAAACCTCAAAATTGTCAGGAGAACTTATTCAAGGGCAGCGCCCTGCGGGATCCTAGCAAGTGTGGCCTCGGTGTAAATTATGCATTCTCGACGGCGTTTGTTTCCCACTAAATCTGCGCGCGTCATGACTTTTTAGTGTGTGCATTCATGAGCAAAGCCCTCTCGGCACGAAGAAAGTGCACAACTCAGACGGAATCCTTAGAAGAGCTGCCTATCTGTCAAGTATTTTACCAGTAAACATGTATTTACCTCTCTAGAATGGTAGTTTTTTCACTGGAGTGGCAGGAAATCACTGCAGAGGCTGGCATCCTGTGCGATCTGTTGTTCCTGTAAATATTTTGATGCTCTTGCTGGTCTCACACACAAAATATGCTCTTTTTTTATAGGGTAAATCATCACAATATAATACAGCTGTATAAGCTTCCAAGTTGAGGAAACAATAGAACATGTTTTATTGCAGTTCCTAGTGAAAAGATCGTATTTATTACTACAGGTTTAAGTCAAAATATAATCACATCTCTGCTGTATACACTTTAATTTGACCATTTCTGAGAGTACCATTAATTTTAACAGTAAATCCTGTGTCCACACATTAGGTGAGACTACAAGATTAAAGGAGTGATCTCACCTGTGTTCAGCTGCTAGACAATATTTCACTTGGACATCCATAGAAAACCAGTTTGGGATTTTTCGGAGCCTCAAACTGAGCTCAGATCCTTGAAAGTTGGGTTATTTACATTGGGATCCGTGACTATTTACAAATGGCAGCAGCAGCAGCCAGCTGTAGCGCTGCTAGTGAGGGGTGAGGCAATTTTAAAAGGATTGATAGTTCAGAAAAAAACATAGTACACCACAAATATTAACACTGTGGGTTTGCAACTCAAAACAAGCGATAAAGTAATATTTACTCAAAATAATCCTTGCGTCATCATAGCAACCAGAGCTGGAGTGACCTCTGATCGACTCGTCTGTAGTGTGTTCAGTTCAAAATACTATAAGGAGAAACTCCTTTTTTGAGAAAAGAAAACAATGTTTTTGTTGATGTTAGGAGAATTATACTCCAGACGCCATTGGTGAGTTCTGCTGCAACAATTCTGCCAAAATAAAGTGAAAAACTGACAGTGATGTAAAAGTTTATAAAGTAACGCTCACATAAATCCCTACAAAACTTCAGAGACAAATGTTCTTTCAGGATAGCTGCAGTTCATTATAGTTGTAGCCCAAAATAATAGTTGTTAGCTCATTATTTAGGTCAGGCATTTCTTCAACTGTTCGAAGAGCTATAAACAACATGGTATTAATTCATCACTTTTTACTGAACTCTGTTCAAATGTTGTTAACTGTCCCTTTAAATAATCTGTTTGATGGTTTTGTTGTGATCTGTCAGGTCTACTATCCCTCTGACTGCACTCTAACAAAAACAACAAAGGACACAAGCTTGTTAGTTATGTAACCTTCGAAAAGCACCGTTTGCTTTTGCTGCTTATAATAATTTCATGGGAGCTCATTCAGTTCTGATCATGTTTTCTCTCCAATYACGTCATTTCAGCCAACCAGCCCAAATTCCAAAAGCACATCCCTCTTTAGTTTCTTTGAGCCTGGGGCTAGCCTTATTACTCAGAATCAGCTGAGACCCATGACTTGTTTGTTGTAGCTTAGAAATTTATGGTAATTATGATAATGCTTTTGCSCATGGTGTGTGTCTGTGTGTGTCTGCCTTTTGCCAAAGTTATCACGATCCACTCAACAGATTTAAAAAAAAAAAACTTTCAGAAAGTATTCACTGAAAGCACATCTACAGCATATTAATGTTTGAAACAAATCTGGTTGAAGGTGGCCGCTACAGGCAACAGACATTACAAAACAACATTTTTACATTATTATTTGTGGTAATTACAGCGGGTCAGTCACAACACACACTCTTTGTGTTACTCATTACACCAGATCTTTGCTCAAACTTCAGCGTAAACTTTTAAAGTCAATCCAGTTGGTCTGTAAGCAAAATATCTMTCGAACAAATGGAYGGATTTTGATGAAACTTTGAAGTAATCACTAGACAAACATCTTCAACAGATTAACTTCAGGAGTAAAGCTAATCTGAGATGATTATCATAGTCAAACACAGCTATAACTCAAGTCTATTTTACAGATATTTTGGAAAATTGGTGTGGTAGTAGCTGACTTGTTCATAACAAAACACTTTGAGCATGGTATCTTGGATTTTTATGATACTGCGTATAACATTATTGTCAAGGTTTGTCCAAAATCGCTACAACTATGTCATTTCTTACAGTAAGTAGGGTTGTAAGAAAATATTGACACACTCAAATATTGCAATATTTCATATTCTGATACTGTATTGATTCTCAAAAGCACTTAATGTTTAATGAAGGCCTAATGGATGCTTGTAAGAAGAAATGTGAGAAACCAACAGTTCTTACTGCTGTTTAATGTTCTTCTGATTGCATAAAAATAAAATAAGTTAAATCAAATTTAATGGATGGTAAGCTCAGTCTTTATAATGAGTTTTTTTTTAAATARAACATTTTGGAGAAAAAAATGGCCTTGCTTACAGTGTCACAATATATCATTGTCATCATTGTTGTCCCCGTGTCATAGTATGTATTTGCCAATACATAGCTCTAACTGTAAGGTGATTATAGGTGGCACAGGATATGCATTCCTTCAATGAATGCTGGGTTTTTAACTAACCTGTTTAGTTTTTGAAGTTCCTGAAACATTTCGACTGAAAACAAACACTCCCTACACGTTGTCGGGCCTTGGTAAACAGCTCCACGTCTAAATTTAGGGCCCGAGAGATGATGAACAAAATWAACACTTGCTGGTCACAGTTGCGAGACGATAATTGGTCATTACAAGTGTTGTAGCCGTGAACCCAAAAGCCTAAAAAGACGGGGATTAGAAGCTAGTGAACTAGACTAGTGTTCAGCTTGCTAATTCTGGATGCACCGACTGATAGAACTGACCCTGTGGCTGTGCTGATCATATTGGCATGCAGCAGCAGTGGGTTCCGACTCGAAACAAAGGGCAATTTATTTGAAGAAAAAAAGAAAAAAATACATCAATGTGCCTCTTCTTTTTGATCCCCAAACACTGACCTTGACATTTTAAACTGACCGCATCTCACTGGGGGTAAAAGAAAAGACAGGAGACCTTTCTTTTGGTGCCATATGTTCTGTTTCCACCATCAGCCCTGAAACAGCAGAGAGCCTAAGCACCTTTTCAGCAGGTTTCTCCCTCCACAGGCCCTCACACCTGCCTCTTCCTGTTCAGAAATAGCTCTCTGCAGCAGTGTGCTCCTCACTGGGGTGGGCAGCTTTGTGACCTCAAAAAAAAAAGGGGGGGGGGGAATAAAAAAAACAAACAGAAAAAAAAACAGAAGCACCTGTGGAGATGCCTGAGTAAAAATAGCCAAGCCCTCATCCTCCTCTCCCGTGGATCGGGCCGTGTGTGGTGGGGTGGGCTTCCCCTGAATCCCATTAATCTCCGAGTTTCTGCAGTTATTCATCACGCGGGGTTACGTAACAGCAAATCACATTAAAGCGCTCCTTCTGAAGAAGGTGTGGGTGCACATGAGTCTGATGCATGCTGGCAGCTTTAAAGTGGACGGGTATTTGGAATGGTCTAGTTAAGGCACAGGTCTCCCCCTCTCCTGGGGATGCTGCTGATGCAGCGTTCGGCAGGCAGTAGGAGGGTGGAGGACTGTGGGCGGATTGGGCTGAGTTAGGGATGAAAAGATTCAGAAGAACACAGGAGTAGGAGGAGGAGTGGGAGGAGAAGAACCAGAAGGAGATCACCTTATTGTGTCATATCTGCTGCTGCTGCTGGTGGGTTTCCACTCAGCCAAGTTCTCAGCTCATTAGGCTGCTTATATCACTTTGAAAACCCCAAGGTGCGGGTGCATGTGGAGTGTCAGCATGCACGGATCGCATATAAACTCATAAAGTCCTTGTGTCATGGAGAAAAAAAAACAGGAATTCAGTTCAGCAGGTTAAGACATTTTAAATCTCAGCATGGCTTTAATTTTGAATAATAATGCACTTTATGTGCTCTGCATTAAAAAATATGTTCCAATGAATGCATTCGAGAAGCCTCTGTAAACAAAACATTGGCTATGTTGTATGTTGTATAATGTAGGATAACAAATATATATACCACATTGTTCATTCAACACCCACCAGTTTGGGTGGCTGTGGAGCAGTGGTAAGGTAGATTTTCGGTCATGCCTAAGCGTGGTAGTGTCATTGAGCCCAACTACTTCCTGGGTGCTTAAGTGCCGATGGCATCAATTTTTTGGAAAAAAAAGTGTGTGTGTAGAATCTGAGATTCCTTTAAATTATTTTTGAGTCGTTATCAGAGAGAGATGCAGAACAGTCCGAGTTCAAATAAAAATGGGCCTCATGCAAGAACGTGTTCATATTCTTATCCTAAATTTATTTTACTTTTGTTCGTACGAAGGGTTCATACGAACATGCCACGCATAAACTGATGAATTTGTATCAGGTGCTCATGCACAGGGAGAGGAGACTAGCATAATCGACCACCCCAAAAACACCATATAAGGCTACGTTTCCTGCCCCACATACCAGGAAGTGTCCATTCATAAATGACATCACAAAGTAAAAAAGAAGAACTTTACGAGTTCAGAGATTGAAGTCCTGCTGTCAGAGATCCAGCATAAAAAATCTGTTTAGCAGCGTCAGCTGTGGAATTAAAGGAGCTGCTAAAGCTGAGAAATGAAATGGCGACTGCTGTTAATGTTGTGTCTCCCGTGGGTCGAATACAGACACAAAAATAAAAATCTAAATCGTATTCATCTCACTCTAGTCCTGCTCCGGGTTTTCTTTGGTCAAATATTTTTAATTTAAGTGTAAACAGTGTGTTACATACCAGTAGTTTTCATTTATTCAGAAGAAGAGCAAGTCCCCCTCCCACCACCACCACTACCACCCCCGCCTGGCCGTATCCCCCCTCCTGACCGTCGCAAGTGTCAGATATGGTTCTGGGRAAAAAAAGCATTCAATTAATGCATAATTTAAGTTGTTTTTTAGTTTGAGATCTTCATTTTAATATTGCAGTGTTATACAATAGCATTAATAGCCAATTTAATTTTAATCTAACCAATTTATGTTGTTAGTTTAAAATCTGATTCCAATTCAAACAGAATAGCCTATTGTCAACATAATAATGGAGTGTGATTTATTTTCAACTCAAAATATCTTCAAACCAATGAAATATGAAATGATTAGTGAGAAAAATCTGTCTGGATAACAGCAGACTGACTCATAAAATATACGACAGGTCTGGACCACTCGTGAATTTTGTTCGTATCTGAAAAAAATCTTAGAGTATGAGAAAATTGGTGAATGCCACAAATTCTCCTAAATCACTCGAACGCACAACTTAAGAACAAATCTGTTCATATGAACGGTTCTTGCATGAGGGCCATAGCTTCAATAAACAAAGACCAGGGTTTTCTTTCTTAAAGAGTTCCTTTTGATGTCACGGCCTGTTTCACTTTAGCTGAGCCAAATCAAAAGAAAAACACGCCAGTTATGTGACAAAATGGGCAAAATCATGTGCTATGCCAACTTTCTTAAATATAAATATGTTGTTTTTGACGATTTGTATTTTAGGGCTATGCATGTCTATGGCACTTTAAATAACTGCATGCTGCTCGCCTTTGGTGTATCTCACATGCGATTGGTCAAATGTAAGGTATAAATTTCATTATTGTATGGGAACATACAATGGTGGCAATACTTTTACTGTTACTAACTGCAATAACGCACTTTTAGTGTAATATGTAAGTAAAGGGTGGCTGAAATTGGCTCAGCTGTTTGGGTCTAGCATCTAAAAGATTCTGTAATTATGATGCATTCTAGACATTTATGACATGTTGTGAGTACTTGTGAATAGTAAATATCTTACCCGCTGTAGACCATAGTCAGCTGGTAGTCAGCTGAGAGTTAAATAAAAATCAACCAGTTTTCATTCAAATTGGTTGGTTCTAATTCATCAGAATCTGTAGTTTTTCATCAGTCTTTAGTTTTTTTTATGATCCTGCTTAGAAGGAAAAGAACTGAAGTGAAAAGCACTTTGCATTTCTGCTAATTGTGTTCATTAGCTTAAGCTTTTTTCATCCCCATTCAATTTATCTTTCTCAACTCTTCAAAATCAGCGTAAAGCCGGAGTGAAAACTCAGCTATTAACTTCTCACGAACATTTCACACCCGTAGAACAAAAAGGACATTTAAAAAAATCCCTTTAACTGTACTTGCACGGTCGCTGCCTACATGGACACTCCCTGCTGAGCTGCAGAAGTGATTAAAGTAATCTCTTTGGTATAGGAGATATGCCCCTCCATTAAATTGACTAGATTCCAGCACTTTCAGAAGAGACAGCTCCCTCTCGTCTCATAAAAATGTCTTGTCAGCGTTTGGAAAAATTTAGCCYCCAGTTTGGATGCAAATCTGTCGGAGCCGAGTTGACTTTTATCTGCTGCTTTCGTCGTGGGAGTGAAGCGAAACGATGGAAATCAATTATTGCAAAATCCAATCAAACTGTTATCTCCATTTTAGATCCAAATCCAAAGCAACAATCTCATAGTAACTTTTTGTTTCTTGTTTTATCAGTATATTAAAACAAATCTGTTGAGTTTTGGGTTTTGGAGGTTGAAACATTTGGAATTTCGTGTTTGTTTGTTTCTGAGAGTGAATTTAATAGCCTGCAGGGKTTTTTTTCCAGAAATTGTAAATGTTTTCTGCTCCTTGAAGGAGGTGTCAAAACCTGACAACGCCTCTGCTATGAAATATCAGAGGGAGGTGCAGAAACTGTGTATTCAGCACGTTGCGGGTGCCCTGCAGAGAATTGGATCATCTCATCAGCAGTTTTGATCTCCTGATATTTTTATTAATAAAATCTGACAAAAGATAAAGTTATAAAAGGTAAACAGCTCTGATTGTTTGTTAAAATCAGTTGACATTGTGGTATAAAGTCCCTCTTGTTCATGTTGTTTCCCCTGAAGGCAAACACCAATTGGCACTGTTCCTGGTTTAATCCGGTCAGGTTTTCATGTTTGTGTCGACCTGCTCTTCACACCCACTGTTGTCCTTAGTTTTATCTTTCTTATCTACTWCAACTTACCTGCCTGGACAAATGACATATTAAGGGCACCTGGAAATGTCACGGGGAGCTTGTAATAAAACCGTTTCATATCGACTTTGACAAATAGAGATGTGGGAATATTTTTAACCATTAGGACCCAAATGTTTGATTTAACCTCTCTTTGCGTGTACGTCTCCATCATTTAGCTCCCCTCAGGTCGACTGAAGCAGTAACTGAACCTCTGTGTCTGGCTGTCTGAGTGAAGACCTATCCTCATGCATAATATTGATGGGCTGTGCTCTGCCATTTGAAAGGGTGTACCAGTACTAGTATTTTCAGACCAAGTACAAGTATTTCAGTTTGGGTCTAAACTAAGTAATGGTACAGAATGACGTTAGAAACGTGTTACTTTTATTAAAGTGCCTGTGACATCAATTTCTTTGTCGTAAATATGAAGGCATTTTTTGGGAAAATAACATTGATAACATACCGCAAAATAAATAAATAAATAAAATAGGATAAATCACACCTCTGAGATGGTTAAACATTTGTTTGACTATATCTGACTTAAGTCTTGACAAAAAATTAGTTTTTTTAACACTGAATTGGCATAAATATAAACTACAGAAAGCTTTTCACAATCACACCGTTCTTTACAAATTTTTTTGGTCCAAATGGTTCAAGACTTTATGGAACGCTTCATTAGAGAACACTATTTGACTAAGGACTCATATACAGAGTACTAGGAATATAATGTGTACATGCCCATAGTCAAAGTACATTTAGTATACTGTGTGTGTGTGTGGCCACATTTTTGCTACATCATGGGAAATATTTTCCAGAAAAATGCAGCCTTGTGGGGACGGAATTAGCATCGTGGGGACCAAAGCCTGGTCCCCACRGGTACGGGTTCTAAATTCGAGTAGGGAATTGGGTTTAGGACCAAGGTGTGAATTGAGTTTAGGTGAGTTTTGGTGTCAGGTACCTGTGAAGTTAATTTTAGGATAAATGGTCAGGATTAGGCTATAAAATTACCAGAAAACGAATGGAAATCAATCCACTGTCCCCATGGGGACTTAAAAACAAATGTGTGTGTGTGTGTGTGTGTGTGTGTGTGTGTGTGTGTGTGTGTGTGTGT
>NW_013952408.1:1556505-1559511 GCF_001266775.1 Austrofundulus limnaeus | reverse complement strand
GTGTTCAAGATGATCAAAAGACTTTTGTGTGATAACTATGTTTTGGGGTTAGTAATTACTGTGGGAGGAATAAAAAATGAATTACTGGGGTTGGGATTTTATAAAAGTACATATACTTAGGTTTATGTTGACATGTTTTTTTAATACATTAAAGAGTTTTTTTGTTTTATTGATCATTTAATTGGTGATTTAATGATCAGATGGGGGAGGTGTAATGGAACTAATACTTTTATGTTTAAGCAAATAATTCATGACATCTTTTAATGACTTAGGTTTTCATGACATAGTGTGGAGAGACAGTGACAGAGAGAAGCAGAGGCACAGAGACAGACCAGGTTGTTCTCTGTGTTTCCTGTTGTTGCAATAAAACTCAGCTGATCATCCCACRKAGTACCTTCATTCTTGGACCACGTATTTCTGTCTTTGTTAAATAAATATTGCCATAACAGCACCAAAACAAGTTACTCTCAGATGCATCTCAGAACAGGGTTGAAAGAGGGGCTTGTGGAGTTACAATAACCAGGAATTCAGACCAAAGCATTGCAGTGCCACTTTATATAGATCCAACTAAATGATTTAAATGTAAAAAAGAAGGATTTAAATCCATGATATGTCTCCTTTAAGRCATTTATTTTCTCCTTCAAAGAATGCCAAGACTTCATATTGCTTAAAAATACAAAGTTGTGGAATAAAGATGTTACTTGTGGAACTAAGTCTTCCATGAATTGTTTACATGTTAAAACAGCAAAAATTCCCATCAGTCACAGAAATGCTAGTTGAATACAATTAATCCCACGCTGAAAACAGAAGCATTTGTGCATCGTTGCCTCTGATCCATTATCTGCTGAAAACTGGTTGCATAATTATTTGCTGTAAGCAAGCAGGTTTGTGTGAAAATAGTTTTATTTATTTATTTTGTATTATTTCGCCAACCTGGGTTTTCTGAACTGCATCAGCTCAACAGAAACAAATCCACGTTAGTTCACTCAGCAGCTGTTTTTGATTTGCATGTTTGCAGCGCGGATTGGAGTGCAGCGGTGGGATTGGTAGTATTCTGACAGATTATTTTATTTATTCATTTTTTGTTTTGTGTAGAACTTGTGTCGGGAGCTTCATCACAAAGCTACCAGCCTATTGTTTTAGCATGCTTGGATGGTTTAGGAACAGAGACAAAAGGCGTGGGAAATTACACCGGAGCTTGTGCCCAAATCTTTTGCTTTTCTTGTTATTTTGTTGTGTTTTTTAGCACATAAAGAGAACAGAAATGGGACTATAACCTGTAAATTTATCTATTTAAATCTTTTTTAAAAACACAACATATTCGTGTTAAAAAAACACCTGCTATGTTTAAATATATTATTACAACTAGCATCTCAAAAGCATTGTTGGGAAATAAAAGAGACTATGAAAAATTCTAACTTTGTCATGAGTATGACATCTTGTTGTGGTCAAGTGAGGTTGTGATTGTCAGATCCATTTATTTAACAACTGCAGGATTGTTGCAACAAAATGAGGATGTCGTGAAAAAGCAGCTGGAAGCCAAATAGTGCATGACAAATTATTTGTTCTTGTCAGATGATGAAAGTTGGAGGAAAAGGGATGATCCAGGTCGAACGATGGCTTGTGAAGAAGTATACGAAGCTCATACCTGTATTTTTTGGATTCACTTCAAAACTATTGTTTGGATGATTCCCCGTTTTTAGCTGCATGTGTTCATATAATCTATTCTTTCTGCTTTTAAAATCACATTTTAGTGTTTTTTTCTTTTTGTAAAGAGACCTATAACTGGCATTCAAAATTACTGCACTTGAATTTTGCATGAAAGAAAAATTGTAAAAGACAACAACAGAAGTAAGCGGGGGTTTGCGAGTTGTGTAGAGGAGGAGGACTGGGAGCCACCAGCCTACACAAACCTGCCTGTAAATTCTGTRGTTCTTTTCATCTCCCTCCTACATTCTCTCTGTGGTCATTTTGTCATATTTCTACAAACCAGTTAGCTGCCTCCATCTTTCCCTGCCCCTCTCCCAGTTAGTGAATCTCAGATGGACTTTTTTTGTCCTCTCTTCACTTCTCTCCAGTCTGCAGCCCTCCCCCACAGCTTTCTGCACCTTGAGTTTCTTTGTGTGACACATCAAACGGCTGGTAATACACTGGCTGGCAGGGTCGCTGTTGAGGGTGGCGTGTTGGGGGAAAAGTCGTAAACACGCAGCGAGCGAATACATCTTTTGGTATTAATTTATGTGGGGGGGGGGATTAGTAGCTGGCATTCTGGATGTAAAACATTTTAATGAGGAYGTCTCATTCTGCTCAAACACCCTGCCTCTCTGCCATTCGGCTTCTCCCATTCTCCGTCTCTTGTCCTCACCCTCACATGCGACTCAGAAATGCACAAGCCCGCCCTGCCCCTGCCCCTCCCCTCCCCTCCCCACGAAAACTTGAATTTCAGAGACAGAAGCGTCTGGAATTTTTTTCACAGCCTCCCACAGCCGTCCTCGAACCTATCATTTTCTCTGCAGTGGAGCAATGGTGACGTATGCTCATCGCTAGTGCAGCTGAATTTTAAAAAGCTCTACGCCCACGCTCGGTATCACTACGGCAAGCGTAATTATCATAAACTTTCCTCTGCTGTCTGTAGCCCCTCTCCGTGTGTCTTGCGTGTGATTCTTCAGACCTAYTCATTTGCAAATATTAATTCATCGCCGACGAACAATAGGGGAAGGGGTGAAAGAGGGCTGGTAAATTCTTGTAATCACCTGGTTGGGGGGGTAGTGGTGGGTGAGGGGTTCAAATTTATAGTAACGCGCTCTCTAGGCATGCACAGACTGTCTTTTATTGCTCGTTTCAGCTGTTTATTTGCAATACAGCTGCACGTTTCACACATAGGCATTTGGGAATAAACACAAATGGACATGAAATGGATGAAGAAAAAAAAACACCCATAACAAAAATTTATTTTTTACTTGCTAAAATTACTATTTTTGCCCAATTTGGGAAGGTTGCAGAACT
>NW_013952408.1:1551203-1555393 GCF_001266775.1 Austrofundulus limnaeus | reverse complement strand
CCTCTTTCAGATAAATTGGGGGTCCGGGGGAGTGAGGGCACTGATTGGTGGGCCTGATGGATAGAGCTTCATCAGAGCTAAACAACAACAAAAAAAAAATCTGAAGCTCCTATGCTTAATAGTTTTTGAGCAATAACCATTTTCGTATGTCCAGATACCCCTCTTTCAGATAAATTGGGGGTCCGGGGGAGTGAGGGCACTGATTGGTGGGCCTGATGGATAGAGCTTCATCAGAGCTTAACAACAAAAGAAATCTGAAGCTTCTATGTTGAACAGTTTCTTGCATGTCCAGACACCCCCTATTTGGATGGAGCCCCCTCCTCAAATGTGGGGTCTATCGTAAAACCGTTGGCTAGCGCAGTGTATGTTGGATTCATCTACAGTCTTGCCAAATTTCATCCTGATTGGTGCTGCCATTTTTGTGCTAAGGTTGACCAAAAATCCCTGAAAAAAAAAAAAACAGTACGAAAACAATGACTCCGGCTTACGCTTCGCATGCGGGGGTCATAATTAAGCGTTTGCCTAAACTCCTATGTAATATATGAGAATGAAGGTTTTTTTTAAGGCTATGTTTGTACCATACAATGCTTAAACTAAACTTTATATTACACCACGCTAAGGTCAAATAAATATCTACAACAGGTAAGATATTTATTATTCAAAACCTCCTTACAGAGCTCTACGCCCTACGATCTGCTTTAAATAGAAAGTGTGTGTTCAACATTTGAAAGCTTCTTAAATTAATGTGAACGTGCATGTTTTGCACATGTGATTCTAAAACATTTTCTCCATGTTAATGTGATTTCATGTAGTAATGATTTTTATCCACATACATGTGAAAACTTGCTGAATTTGTGTCTTTCACAAAGGTTGGTCATTAATCACCATATTATTCATGGAGTTTATTTTTTATTCAAAAATGTGTAATGCTTTCTTGTTCACACTTTATTTAAACGTTCACAGCCTTTTTAAATGGATTCCATCACTTCTTGCCACTCTCATTGATACGTGCTGATATTCTCCCCCCTTCCTCTCCTTTCTCACTTTGTACATCGATGCTATTTTCTCCTTGTGTCCTATTTCCTCCCGCATGTGAAAGGAATGGAAGAGGTGAGGAAGAGACACAGGAAAAGGAGTGTGAGTAACAGGCATGAGGCATTGATTCTCCACAGTCGTCATCTTAAAACCAACGTCAGTTAACTGTGACGTTTTGTTCGGCTGCATCATCCGGCTGGACTCTCGCCTCAGAATATCAATGTAATTTCTGAGCTCTATCCTCTGATCTGATGGATATCAATGCATTTTAAAACAACTCTGGGCCTTGTATATAATCTGTAATGTTAACTGTATTGCAGTTTCATCAGTGAAGACACATCTCTGGCAAGCTTTATCTGAGACCCTGTTGAAAGAAAAACATTTTGAGATATGAAACATGTTCCACAATAATTGCTGGAACTGATTTCCAGGTCACAAACACGTGGAAAGATAAGTGGATCAGTGGGGATGCTCCCAGCAACAAGTAACCTGTCRGATTGAGACAAATAATCGCATTCTTTTAATGGACTTGTGCTGCTGCATCATGYGCAGAGGAATGAGAAGGGGCTCTTAAAATTTGGCAGACTTTCTAATGTTTTTTTTTCTTTTTTCAGTTTTATTTTGCAACATTTAGGAAGTATCCCACATAACAGACAGATCTGATGTCCAACTGGCACTGCTGGCTGACTTCTGGCMTGTTAAGTGGTTTGTCAACCAGATGTGGGCCATGTCTAGCAATAAGGGCACACTTTTTTAAGATGGCATGCCACGACTAGCCCAGTTGTGGTTTGCTGTATGCAGTGTTGGCCCATGGACTACCTCTGGCAAACTAAATCTGAGCCACCAAAGGACKGTCATTCTTTGCTGTATCTGAGTGAGAGTGTTAGTGCGTTGTGTGGGCCAGAGCTGGACCACACAAATTTTCATATGTGGGATATTGGCAGAAAGGCAAAAAAATGAATAAATTTTGTTTTCTGATCAGATCCATCACACGAGATTTGGTGTTTTCCTTGCTGCTGTGGCTCTTCTTCATACTCCATTTAAAAAAATGAATAAAATTCCAGGTTTTAAGGATTCAAAAGAAAAGCAAGAAGAAGACAGCTTTTCAGATATGTTTTCTTGAGCCAACTAAAATCGGAACGATGTGATGATGAAATCCTCAGGCAGAAACTCACCCCCAGATCTGGTGTCTGCTCTGTGATGACGCTAATCATAGTCCTTAACTCTGTCCAATAAGGTCAAACGTCTCCTCGCTGAAAAGCAGATTTCTGCTGTCAATAATGTCCTCAAGTTTCCTAATCACGGCCCTGGTTTTGAATATACGTACTTACAGAACGCTGTATTTAAAGCATGACATCAGTTCCTCTAAAAAGCAATGAACATTTTTGTACTCATTAAACCAAGTGAGTCACTGTGTGAAGCCTTTGTACAGACTGAACTCTTCAGAATATTGTAGAAGTCTACATGTCTGGGAAGCCGATAACACTGATGTGCGACAGGTGGGATTTGTGCTGCCGTTGTGTGTGCATGAATGAAGTCAGCAACAAATGGAAATCCGCATTAGGYGGGCAGGTAGCTGCGATGGAGCTTTGCGGAAGACACAGAGGCTCGTTCATTCTTACGTTTGCCCGGAAAAAAAAACATCTTTACGAGAGAATGTACATATGTGCCTAGCTGTCTTCCTCAAAGTGATTCATGTTCTGGATCTGACAGGGGGGTTAGTGAGCTCTACTCGTGTGGTTTGGATGCATCCTGCAATCTGTGAGACAACACTAGTGTTTGTTGCTCAGAGTGTCTGCATCTTTATAGAAACACAGTCGTGCGTTCTGGACGCCATTCTGTTGTGTCGGCTGTTCAGACGTGATCTGTTCTCTGGTTCCTGCCAATAATTATTCAGAGAAATATCACAACCTCTTCAAAAAAAAGTCACTAGATTACTAAAGTTAATTGACGTTGCTGGGAAACTTTTCTTATTCAGCCCTATTGCTCACGTGAGGCTTATTGTCAGGAGGTGACTGCAATAAGAAGAGAGGTTGCTATATTTTCAACTTTAGCTGATAAATGATGTAAGTTTATTACTGTAGTTTTCAAACTTCTTGAATAGCATCAGTTTTTTGTCCACACATGCATGGTAATAGAATTAATTTACATATTTCTTGTGCAACCTTTTTTAAGTGTTAGCTGAGGAAAAAGATTTGTTGGTATAGTGAAGAAATATTCTCACTGGAAATATTTTATTTTTATTGTTCAGTTCTTTATTAATATAAATTTCATCTGAAAACTTGGATGTCTTGCTCACATTCAGTTTTCATATTGTTTCTCCACAATGCTTTGAGTAAGATCAGGGTTACGATTTAGCCTTTTTTAAAATAAACTTAACACAAAAAATAAGGAAATTTGTGTTTGGTAGATTATTACTTTGTTGTAACACTGCGTCTTGGTAATAAATATTACCTATRGAAAGCCTGTTAATTTTAAATGGTGCCACGTTTTTAAGGAACATGCATTTGAGTGATGAGCAGTAGAATTGAGGATGTGGGTTGTGCCCCATGAAAAACTGCCAAATCTTATCTTCCATTGCAAAACAGCTTATTTTGCTGTTGCTATTGACACTTGTTTTGAGCTTCCGATACYCCTAAGTGCTGCCAATCAGGTTCCTGATTTAAGATTTATTGCCAAGAAGCGTTGTTACAACAAAGAAATATTCTACCAAACACATATGTCTTTACTTTTATTGCTAAGTATATTTTTTCTTTAACTAATTGTCAAAAATTCAATTTATATGTTCCATATCAGTGTAAAACTATACAACTTTCTCACATTAAAGGGGCAATAACATGTTAAATCAACTTTTWTGAGTTTTATGTCATGTTATAATGTTATACTCTCACAAAAAAACATGCCCAAAGCCTTGCTGTGACTCATTCATGCATGTTTGAGAAATCCTGCAGCGTTTTTAGGAAGCCATGCTGAGGAGCAAAACGACAGGTGGGGACCAGAAACGCCCCTGGGATGTGTCTTTAAGCCAAACTTCCTCATGGCAGAGCGACACCCCTCCCTCTCATCCCACCCATGACTCCTGCAGGCTCTTGGGTGAAAGTGAAAGTGAAACTTAAACTGTCTGCTGAGCTCTCAAAATCAGTTCTCACTCAGTG
>NW_013952408.1:1543190-1550859 GCF_001266775.1 Austrofundulus limnaeus | reverse complement strand
ATTCAGTATTTGTTGTTCTGATTCTGGTCAAGATGCAGAAATTTAAACAAGCCCAAACCATATTGCTACCAATAGACTGTTTTGCAGACAAACATGGTTCTTTGTTTTTCTGGTCCAGGATCTTTGTTTAAAAGTTTGACTTTATTTGAGGGAGTTAATTTTGTTGGTTTGTCAGCAAAACCAGAACAAAATCCATTATCCTACCTTTTTTTCTATCTGTATTGTTTTTTTTTTTTTTACAAAAGTATTGGTTATAGAGGTGACATTGGGAGCATAGCACACAAAATATTTTTCAAAGCGGTTTTCATTTTTTTAGCTTTAAAGGAAGAGAACAAGAAAAATGTCAAGTGGAAGCTATGTTGTCTAAACAACCATAAATTCCTTTTTTTGTTTCAAACTGACAGCTGAGATAAATGAGCAACACACACGTTGTGTTCCGACAGGTGTGCACACAAAGATGAGGGACCTTTCAGGAATCTCAAAACATGCCCATCCACTTTTTCTTAAGGCGTTCTCACAACAGTCATCAAGCTTGAACTACAAGAGAGAAGAAGCTTTTAGCTGTGGGGTAAGAAGACGATGAAGAAAAAATAAGCTTTGTAACCCAGTCAGCAGTTTGAAATCTGTGGACTAAGCCAGAGCAGACTTCCTCTGGACAGGACTACAACAATAAAAAAAAAACAACAGGATAGTGGATTAACCATAATTCAATCTGGGGCTTCTTGCTGCAAACTAATACCTGCATCCCAAATTACAATAAAAGAAAAAAAAAAACTGCTCAGCAAGCCTCAGTCCATGACTTCTCTGGGTCACTTCCTCCGTCTGTCCAGTAACCGCCCTGGCCTCTGCTGGTAACCACTTTAATATGGAAGCCGCATCATGACCGCAGCATGATGCAGATGGCAAGAAGCTTTTTTTATGTTATGGTAAGCTGAACAAAAACAACAAAGGACTAACACGATGGAGCTGAGATTTGAGCTGCAGGGAGATTCTCACTGCATAACCGAGAAGAGGGGGGAAAAATGCTGTAACCTAAGAAAAGAAGAATGAAAGCGGTGGCTATATTTTGAGTTTTCTTTGGAAAAAAAAACTATTTTTGAGATCCTAGCTGACCATGCTGCTCTGCTTTGGGAGTCGCAGGCGAGCTCGACACCTTTCGGTCCAGTGGAGCGAAAAGGAAGGTTTGCTCCATGATGAGACCCAGTTCACTCCAAACCCCTGCTTCCTAGACACAGGTAAAAACCGGCACAGAGAGCTGTCAGGCCAACCAGAGATCTGAGTTCACGACTATACTCTCTCAGTACAAAGACGTTCTTGCATGTGTGCGACTGTGCGTGCGCTGAAAGGCTTCCTGGAAAATTCCGAACACGTTTCTGATGCTTTGCATTCCAACTCAGCTGAAGTTATTTTCATAAAGATGTCATGAAAGGAGGAAGACTGAGCTGAGGAAATGATCATTCTTGCAGCTAGGTGGCTTTAGAGAGTTGTTTTGAAATGAAAATCCTTATTAAATCAACTTCTGATAAAGACACTGCTACAACTGAACTATGACTTTGAGTTTCCTTGTTCAAGGATTACTCATATCTTAATTTTTAGTGTGTGTAGCTTACTCATTCTGATGCCTCGGAATGGACTCAGATCTGTCCATCTGGGTTATGGTTTTCCTTTATAGTAAATAGGATTTTAAAAGTGTTTTAACTCTTGTAGTGTTCACCCCACACTTCTTATAACGAGGTTATAAGGAATTATTTTAGCAAGGATCACTTTATTTTCGGTAATATCTTCATACAAAAATGCATTCATTCAAACATTCGTTATAATGTTTCAGATAAAAATAATAATAAAATGTTTCAAAATAAAGCTTAACCATAATGCAAAGTTTAGTTAAGTAAAATATTTAAACTTTAAAATCTATAATCAATTATTGTGGTTTCACAGTTAAAGTTCAAGTTGATTTACATCAAAGCACAATAAAACATTTTAATAACATTCTTTTTGTGTTTTCTTTTTTACACATTGAGAAAATTATGAGTAAAAGAAAATTATTCTGTTTATTATCAGATTAATAATAAGATAATGTCTCTTTGCTGTTTAAGAAAACATGTTATGACTTTAACTCAAACAGAGTTCTGTCTCTTTAAAGGAGGCCTTCTGTGAGCAAGGTCAAAGACAGGTGGAATGGTCCATTCCACCTCGAGGTGACCACCACACTCTATATATGAATTTATTATCCATCTTTATAGAGTACTGTCTCAGTAGAGTTTTGTTTCCATCTTGGGATGAAATAACATTTTTCCTTATTTTAACTACCCTGTTGTTAATGGTTGCCTGTTTGACAAAAGTATACCTTTTGTGGACATTTCCTCACGCTTCCTGTGTTAGTAGAGTTGTTCTTTAATTGACCACAAAGGGGCAGTGTTCCAGCCCTAACCACACTAAGTGCTGCAGAGCTGTATAGGTCAAATCTTGATTCAGGTGATCCTCACAAATAGCCGTTACTTGCAACCATGGCTATCAGACATTGCTACTTTGGGGGTAGAACACAGAAAAGATTGATAAAAAAAAGATTGTTAGATGAAATGCTTGGTAATAAATTAATTCCAGCAGATTGTTCAGTGCACAAATATCTCACTCAGTAAAACTGGATGCAGTGTTTTTTGCAGTTGGAAAATGACATTTTACATAATGTCATGTGAACCACTTTTTTGCTCAGTAACCATCGGTGTCTTAAAAAGAATACAATTTCCCCACCATAAATAGCTGTCATCCAATCTTGGAATTAAGCTTAAGCTCTCCCACTGAGCGTAGGCTGCAGTAGGAGGCACTTGAAGCACGGTGTGTGGTTATGTGGTTAGTCCACATTACCTATTCAGATTTGTTGTTCTCATAGAGTTTGAAATGAGAAGTGTTTAGTTTTAAACAGAGAAATTGTGCCACGCGCAAATGATTGGCATTAACAATGCACAGCCTAAACATGGCTATCTATAGACTCTTTAAGAGAAATATGAATACATGGATAAATGTAAAGAATCAACAATGTTTTTGTTGATCTGTTCTACTCTATTCCCTCCTCTTCTACTACAAGAGTAAAGACATTCCTTTTTGTGTTTTGCCAGTGATAAGAAGAATACAAAGTGGCCATTCATGGCTGTTTGTTATAGATTGCTGTCTGTGCGTGATCAACTCATACTTCTTTCATTCTGACGCTCACGTCTGTCTGTGTAAATCTCTGGGGGAGGTGTTTCGCCAGCACCGGAGAAAACATATGGGTGTGTTTAATTCCCACGAGATCCACTCCTTGTTTTCTGTGTATCCCAGGGGTTGGAAGGCAGCTGAAAGTTCAAACAGAGACACACTCCGTCATGCTCTACATGGCAAGAGCTCAGAGATTAAGGGGTTTGTCTGTACCACAAACAGCAAGCACTGCTCACAGTCCCGAACTTGGCCGAACAGAAGGAGAAAGGAACCAAGATAAGGACTTGAGGGGGGTTTTTTTGTTGCTTTTTAATTAGTTTCAGCTATTAGATTTTTTTTGCTAAATGTGGAACCAATTTTGGGAGGAATGTTTTTCCTGCATGGGACAAGAACTGTTGACAAGTTTAATGTGGAGAGAAAAACGGCTATAAACGAAATGCATGGGTGAGTCTGCTGAGTAAACGAGCCTGAGGATGCAGGTGGTACCAAGGCTTTGCAATAACTTGTTTGAAGTGTTTTTTTTCTTGTGTCAAAGGTGAAGGATTATGCCTGGCATAGGAATTTAGGCTTCAAATGAAGGACTTTATGAGCTGACTCTCGGCTCCCCATTCAGAGAATGGCCTGTGTTACATGCTTGTTTTAGTGAGTGAATGAGGAACTGTGCGGGGATCCATTTGAGTCAAGTGTGATGCTTTTCCTTAGCAGTGGGACAGTGAATGGGACTACAAAGAGTACCACTACTGGGCAACTGCAGCAGGGGATAACTGCCTACCACATCTCTGTAATCCTGAAAGAAACTCAAAGAGATGCCGCTGTGTCAGAGCCAAAAATGGGCCGTGCCACTCACAACCTGGTGGAGAATTGCCAGTCAGAAGGAGAGGTAATGGATCTGGTGCCAATGGAGAACAGCCCGAAGCTGGGCAGGGCACGACAGGAGCTCGACAGGTGGCCCTCCTTAAGCCGCACGAGCAGAGCCGAGAGGCAAAGAAGAGAGGAGGTTGTTCTGGAGGAGAGCAAGGAAGAGGTGAAGGGAAGAATGAGGACAGACAGGTTTTTGAAGCAACGCTTCAAGAACTCGTCACAACACCGCAGAGACACGGCAGAGCTAACAGCTCGGACAGACACCCTTAAGCAACAGAGGTCAACGTCATGCTCCGTGACGGTTTGCGGCGAGGGGCCTGTCCTCCGGGGTCATGCCGCCGTTACGGAGCACAGCTCTCTGCCACGGGCCATGTTACGAAGGCCTCATCGGGATAAAGCTGCGCTCGGGAGGAGAACAATAAGTATGTATGGTGGCCCAGTCGAGCAGCAAAGAGCTTCTCAGCCAGAGCAAGAACGACGGCTGCCGAGGCCAGGGAGCGTTTGCGTGCTGCCAGGCTCGGTCACATCAGAGTCTCTGGCCCAGCAACTCTTTAAAAGAGTGGATGTTTCAGAAAACAATCAACAGCACAGGAGTTGGAAAGATGAGTTGAGGGCAGTGGATGGCCTCAGTTCTGTGGCTCAACAGTCAACAACACCTGATGTGATTATCCGAGGCCGCCAGAGGAACTGGAAGACCAGACCTGTCAGTATGACAGTACTGGAACTGAGAAAAATAGGATCTGATGAGGAGATTGAGAGGAAGATGGTCTCTGGTCACTTTGGCAATGGAGGATTTTTCAAAGGGAGTTTTCGCTGGAAACTTTTTGGCAAAACACCTCAGGACAGAAGCAAGGACAAGGAAACAGACCAAGATGCTAATTCATCCCACAAACCCATCAAAACAGATTCTTCTAAAAGTACCTTTAACTCTTTAAAAAGGAGCTTTAGTTTGCGACTCAAACGGGCTCGGACCCATGACAAAATTAATATAGGGCCTGAGGGGGAGTTGAAGGAGGACTGTCAAATTAAAAACTCTATTGAAGAGACAACATTGCCTCCACATCCTTTTTCGTATCTCACAGGAGGATTGCTTCCGGCTTCCGCTGAGCGCACAGATGATGGAGGGATGCAGTACATTCAATGCCACAGCAGAGGAAAGGATAATGTATTAGAGGTACCCCTAAATCCACCAAAACTTGCATCCAAACCAGTTCGGGAAGCACAAAGCTTATGGCAATACATAGCTAGCCGTTTCAGGAGAAAAGAGCAGCCACAAGACTGTGAATCTAAGCTCCCTGAAAACAAAGAGCCTGGAGAGAAGAAGACAGAGCCAATCACCATAGAGACTCTGGCAGGCACTGAGTCCCACAAAGGTCAAGGTAAGACCTGCAGTGTTGCTGAATGTCTTTTTCATCGTTGTTCTCTCTTCACAGCTCACCGTTTACGCTACAAAAAGTTAGTGCTTGCAAAAAAGCAATGAGGAGAGTTCCTTTTTTTATTTTAAAGGAGGACGGGTAAATGAGAAACATGTGGGGAATTGTTTGGATGGGGTTCAAAAACGTCTGCCAGAAAGTCCTGTGGAATTCTATTTTGGGTACTCTGTGTCTCGTGTTTTTCATTGTCAGACCTGCTGCTTATTACACTGCAATCACTTTACCTCTGATAAGTTTTAGTTGATGTTCAGTAAATGGGTAGGTAAGTGCTGTAAAATGAAATCCACACCAACTGATAAGAGCACATTAAACAGGCTTGTTTCACAATGGGGGTAGCCGTGTGGTGTAACACACTGTGTTGATAACACTCATTCSGAAACGCAGCTCCAAGAAGTCACTTGAAAGCATTTAGTAGCATTAATGAGGATGCGTTTGGCAGGCTTGCAGAGCTGTATCAGGAAGGCTTACATGCTGTAATGATGAGGAGAAGAGAACACGACTTAAGCGCTGTGTTTAAAGGTTAGCGCTGACAGTGTAGTGTGTTTGTCCAGTTGCCTGGAAAAGCTGACAGAGAGAGGCAAATATTTGTAACTATCTGAATTAATGGCTGCTGAGATTTGCTGCTTTTTGTACATCCAGCTCTAGCTTTCACACTTCATTGCAAAAAACTAATTAGTTTACTTTGACAACTCGATAATGACTTCTCTAGATCACAGGTTTCAAATATCCTGTATTCACATAAATCAAATAAAAGATTTAAGCAGCAAATATCTATAGATGTTTGCATTTTATTTTAGCATGCACAGTGCCCCGAGTTTGACCTTTTTGAACTTCGCTCTATTTGTATTCTCATATGCTGCGTTACCAAGGATACTTTTTGCTTCTACTGGAGTGTCAAGCAGTATTTGTCTATATTTTAGACTGCAGAGTCGGTCAGTCAGGCGTTTGGAATGTAGGTGTGCCCATCAAGCCTGAGTAAGGTTAGGTGTTCAATGCCCTGGGCGGGACTCGGTGCCTGTCGCTACCTGCCTATAGTGCTTGTTCTTAAATTAAATCCAGTGAGCTAAAGCACTGTTCTCTTAAAACCAATGACATACGCACGTCGTGCACACGCCGAGAACTGTGATGCAGTTTGAGGGGGGGGRGGGATGTTGAGGTGTCCCCACCCCCACCTGTGGATGAACAAAGCTGCTCTGTGGCGCCCGTGAGTGAATCCGGGAGTGATCGGTGAACCGTGTGCTGAGATGGGGGCTCGCCGTCGATGTTCGGGACAGAGCTGCTCATGAGATACATAAACACAATTGACAGCGAACACAGTTGAAATCCATGCAGTTAAAATTAAATGTTAGYGATATATTCAGATAAACATTGTTACTAGCTTTTGAAAAAGAAAGTGTGAAACTCCCTGTGAGAGTGTGTGATCCATGTTCGCTTACCTTCAGTCTGACATAGAAGTTATTCATAAAGATGGATTTCCCTTWGCTTCTTTTTTTACTGTCTCATTCGATATCTGTCCCTGCACATTCATGCCAACAGTGATTCCCGTATCGGCTTCATCTTGCAGTTGCAATCTGTCTCGATGCTCCTACACTTCACATTGCATTTTACAAAATGCATTTGTTTGTGTCTATATAAGCCAGTGTCGGTTATTATGTCACAGCAGGCGATGTTCACACACTTTTAAAATTGAGGGTTGTGTCCATCTGTTTTGTGACGCATTAAGAAGACTGTGATTTATTATTTTTAAACGTGCATTTACAATCTGGACAAGAGTGGAGAGAAATTGGTTAAAAAGTGACTATAGCTCATCTTTTAGTATCTGAAAATCTCAGCTTGAGAACATTTTGTTCTTTGTTATTGGGGTTTGGTAAGGGAGCGGGATCCTTCTGTTCTGAAGCCTGATTCACCAACAAGTTTTAAAACTGTTGAAAAGTTTGAGTTCTGGAAAGCTTTTTGATCCTCTGAGCTTTGTATTCATTTTGATTCTTAGCTTGTTGATGTCAGCAGGTTTTTCTTTCTTCCTTGTAGCAACAAAAGACAACATCTGACACAGTGAGACTGGGATCTTAAAAAAAAACTCAGCTGTTTTTTTTTATGTTGGATGTGTATGCACAGGAGAAGATGCTACAGGACTATTTTGCGAAAACACTGTTGATAAAAGGAGCCAGACGAGGTGGGGG
>NW_013952408.1:1532667-1543180 GCF_001266775.1 Austrofundulus limnaeus | reverse complement strand
GGGTGGGGGTGGGGGGGGGTGTAGGTTGGTCACAAGGTTGGCAAACGATTGAAGTAGTTTGCTCGTTGAGATCTCGCTCTGTAATTTATGTCGGTGGAAAATCGTGGTTGGAAAATTCAGAGTGTAAGTGTAAACCTCAAGGCTGGCCCTCCTATCATTTCCTAAAACCACTTCAGGCTCGCTGTATAAAGAAATGCATGCATGCACGCGCATATGCACACTCATAAAACGCATTTGCACAAATTTGCTGCTAAATTTTTCTACCCTAGTGAAATGGAATAAGCTTTTTTTTTGGTGGGGGTGCAACTGTGCTCCTCTTTGCTTGGGCTGAATAATCATTTTATCTAAGGAGACATAAGCAGTGATTTAGAAAACCTGACAAACAACCTGGCGGCACATTTTCCCCGCCTTACAAGGACAAAGACAATGACTGTCCTCTGTTGGCATCAGAAACGGGGCTCTCTGTTTTCATTCTGGGACACTAACATGGGGACGATCATACTTAGAGCTGTGAAACAAAGAGCACATGGATTCAATTAGGACTCTTTCTTTTAGTACAAACTGTACTGCATCTCTCTTTGAAAGTTGAAAATATTTTTAATTTATTGTGAGGAATTTGATTAAATAAATTCCTAACATTTTTTTTAATTTTGCAAAAAGTAATTTGGTTGCTTTTGTTTTTAATGCTCATTAAATCAGAAGTGTTGTTTTGGTGTAAAGAAAGATAGGGAAAAAAAAGACAGGAAATAGAGGAAAATGAGGCAACTTCTTGTCTCTGGGAGCTGTGACCTGCATCGAGTTTCCTGCTCTTCAGAGGCACGTGTTCTAACATGTCACAGCCACACAGAGAGCTTCACTGGAGGCGTGTTGTTAAAACACCGGTCTGCTCCATACAATGCTTTTAATGAAAAGTCCCTCTGTTTGGGATGCAACCCCTCACCCCCTCCCTATCCCACAACAACAGACACATCCCAAAGCGGCGCGAGGCTAAATGGAGGTCAGAAATAAGTAAACATTTTAGGTAAAAGAGTTGTTGGCTCAGGTATGTTTGGAGATGAATCATTCATGCATTTTGTCACAGGTTTTAGAGAGAGAATAGAGGCAGTTTAAAGAAACCGTTTATATGATCAGGTTCTTGTCGCCCGCAGCACGAAAGGAAACTACCGCCTCAGCAAAAGACAGTCTTACTGTAATAATGGATGATGAGTACTCCAGTTGTCAATGTTTCAACATACGGTAAGGGGGAGGGGTTTACCTGGTTCTGCAGACCTGGTTGCCTGGAGATGTGGAGGCAGTGAAGTCTCGGAGGGTTTAAGATACACGGAGATCATCTTGATCCGAGGAAGGGAAGTGGCRTGTTGGGGAGGGGGGACGGGGGGGAGGGAGTCTTTGTTTTAATTGTTGTTATGACACAGAGGTGTTTTTGTTCATCTCTGTGGGAAACGGGCACAGCTCGTGCAGTTTGTCACTCATGTTTTCAGCTCGTTTTTGTTCTTTCGGAGTACAAACCGTGTTATTTCAAGGCAGTATTATCTTGTCAAAAATTTCCAAACACAACTGGAAATTCAAGCGAGTTCGATCAGGCCCGGTAATAGCTGGCTTTCCAAAAAGATTAGTTAAATCCCTTTTAGGGAGACCTTTAACTGGAATAGCCTGAAATGCCATCACTAAGTGTTTCACAATTCCTCGTCAGCAGTTTTCTGGTTTTGGAAGCCGGAAATACACATAGATAAGACAAATAGGAGTGTTGAGGAGATGTACATTTTTAATGTATTTCAGGTGTGCAGACTTTGTGTTTATTAGGTAATTGGTTTCTTTAATAAATGAAGTTTGAGGAAACGTCTAGCCTAAGTTTGTTTTGTCAAGTTTGCTGGTATTTTACACACATTGATGCAATTTTGCTGTATAAGTGTTTCGGTTTTTTTTTCCGTGCAATACTTTATTTTTCATAATAATCTAAGATTATTGCTAAAAATCTGTCAGTTACATAAAGTTCTCTCTGTGTTTTGGACTTTGTGTTGACCTATCTGTGTGTAAAGTAGTGTGTGCAAGTAATTGCCAGTAAAACTGTCAATAAATATCTGCCACTTTTTAATTACTGCAGTTAGTGCCATGAGAGGACCAATTTTTGTGTACAACACAATATCTCTATCAGGCACACATGTGAGCCCAATGCGGTGTGGAGCAGCTAACCCAAACTTCTTTAATCACCCGAAACACCGACATAAACTAGAGTACCAGGAAAGCCAGAAAATGTGGACCAAGACTACATTGTTGTCCACATGACGCTGCAAGGGGTTTTTCTAGATGTTTTTGCTCAAAATACCATGCTGAAATGTAATTGAGTGTATCTCAGCATTTACAAACTTTATTTAAATAATCTTGGTATCAAAATAAAGCTGCCACTTGGGAGATTTCATCAGAAGTGTGAAGTATGAAAACAGCTACTGTTGTTTTAGAGATACTGAGGATGGAACATAATTATTTTACATTTTTTTTCCCCGCCTGTCTGAATAATGTTTGGATTAGACAGTGTATAACCCATTTAAAACCATAATGAATCAGGCTAAAAACTTTTGGAAACCATAAATCCACTTGTGGACATTACCTGTGAAAGATTCATGCTGCTAAAATTAACTGGAGCAAAGTTACAGCGGTTTTAGTAAAGGAATAATTTAGCATTTTGTCATTCTGCACAGGATGGACCACGATGGTACCATTAATAAACGCTAAGAAATCTTGAGTTTTTAATTGCAAAACTTCTTATCTACCTGAAAAGACTTGCTATTGAATGTTTGTTCTTTTGAAAAATTATCCAAACATTTAATTGTCACCATATATACAGTAGATTGTATAAAATAATGGGAAATTTTATTTCACTTCAGTTGGACCATATTCACTCAAAATCAAGTTAAAAAAAACTTTCAACACACTTTACAACCTATTTTGGTATCTGCTTTGACTTACTTTAAAAACAAATGTCAAAAGATTTTCCTTTACAGATTTGTTGTAATCTATTTACATATTTGCAACAATCCCATTTTGTACAATTTATTTACTTTCTGATTCAACTGCCTGTCATTTGAACTGTATTTGGTGGATGTAAATATAGTTTCCATGAGCTTTTAGCCAAGATTCTCAGGTTTATTTTGATACCAAGCCTGTCCCGGTTCAACTGACAGATCTTAAGTTAGCAGAATTTAAAGGATATAGGAAACGGGAAATGCTGTTTTGCCCCCGGTACTGGGGGTATGGGGCTCTTAAATGCCGTCAATATTGCCTAACCCTAGTAAAATGGATTCATATGTTCTCACCATTTTTTTGTTTGCTAAAACAACCCCAGATCATAGAATCATTCTACAACGTTTGATAAAGTTACACCTGTGAAATACCTGTCTTACCTGCAACTAAAGGCAGCTGGAGCATCTGTCGAAACAAACACTGCAGTTCTCACCTTCAATCTAAAAACTACTACACTTGTGTTACTTTTATTAATTTTTTCATATTTTGTTTTCAGATTCTTTCGTCAACAGCCAGGAATGGACATTGAGTCGATCAGTTCCCGAGCTGAAAGTGGTGAGTTTATTCATTAATTTTTTTATTTATCTCATCAGCTTGACAGTTGATTTTTCCCTCCCTCAGGGGTTTCATCATCCAGTTTTATCAAACAGATATAGTTAAATTTCAATGGGAAAACATTTTGCGCACAAGTTCTGCGTTTCACAAAAAGGAGAGGATTTAAGTAATTGGCTGGACCTTTCTGCTGGCAWTGAGCCGTTTGTTTTTTACTCCTTTAATGAGACGTGTTGGCACACAGATGCAAGGTGGCTTGAAGCAGGACGAGGAGATGAGTGACAGTTTTGGGCTAGACCGGTGACACATCCTGGGTCTGATCTCAGTGAAGCACACTCACAAAGCCACTGCCAAACACTCAACCAACATCCTAATACGGTTTGATTCTTTTCAGCCGTAATGACAAGCAGCACCAAAAAGCTTAACTCCTGCTTTTGTGTTCGACGATGTGATGTCGTCCCTGTAAGGTGAATTCTTTGTTGTGGCTCTTTTGGGAGAGGAAAAAAGGAAAAAAAAGTTCAATTAAATAAAAATTCAAAGCTGTGATTTCAAAAACTAACTTGCTTTTTTGGCTTCAAGCACTTCAAACGTGTCCTTGTATTTCTGATACTTAGGTGTTAATTGGGAGTTTCCACAAAGTGGCTTGTTAAGTGGACCTGGTGAGACTGAATGAAATGAATAATAATAATAAAAAAAATCAAATCATGCAAACTTTAAAAGAATTTAGTGACAGGTTGTCACCAAAAATCATGAAGTCTTTTCCCCCTCTTTGCCATCATAGTCACTTCAATTTTTTAAAAATGGCTCAAAACGTTTCCTGCAGATTATCTCGGAGCAGATTATCGATCTACAGCGTCCATCCTAAATCTAGGTGTTGTCGCAGCTGAATCCCCCGACTCGATTGCCGCCGTTTTCATCATCCACTTAAAACTGTTCCCAGATCAGAGCGAAACATCTTCAAAGAGGAGGGAAAGTTTTGCAGCGGAGCAGTGCTGATGGCGCGTCTTGTTTTCACGAGACCTTTATAAGCAGCAGGTATCAGGGCTGAACACTTAAAACAGCAGGAAGCATCACTTCGCAGACACAATCTTTTTTGTTGACTCGTAGCTTTTTCCTTTTTACTATACATAGCCTCAAACGTTTGCTAACAGATACACTTTTTTCTTTTTTTTTTATTGTGAGCTTACATGCATTCTTCGTGTTGAAAGAACACAGTCTTGGAAAGGCCTGGAATTATTTTCTTCATGTGCGTCAAACATCTCTATAATTAGAGCCATACCTGACTTTACCACCCACTAATGATTTGATGAGGAAGAAGGGGYGATGGTGGGTGGAGGAGGAGAGGGAGGGGACGGTGCGTCCTTTTGTTCCTCTCAGACACGCAGGCATCTCCAGCCCACCCTCCACCAGGCATCACCCTGAAGGCATCACAGCGAGGTCTGGTGCCGGCAACAGGGAGTTAAAGCAGCGCAACGATTTTAACCAAACTGCTGCGTGGTAACACAACGTTGTACATAGTTGCTCATGTTCTGATGCATCTCAGTAATCCAGGTAAAAAATCAAAAAGAAAAAAAATGTGTAGGTCTTCTGGACGGGTTCTTCTCTAATGAAACGTTTCGTCTCTCCTCCAAGAGACTTCTTCAGTCTGAGAGTTTCAGGCAAAATTCAGGCTTTTAAGCCCTGCCTCCATGTGACTGATACTCACATCAMTGCTAAGTGCCAGGAGGACTGTGACCAGTTATACATCAGAGAAACAAAGCAGCCACTGTTCAAAAGAATGTCCCAACACAGACGAGCTACATCTAATGGCCAGAACTCTGCAGTTTTCACTCATTTACAGGCCAGCGGTCACTCTTTCAGAGATGAGGATGTTCTCATTCTTGATAGAGAGGAACGTTGGTTTGAGAGAGGAGTAAAAGAAGCCATTTTTGTGAAGACCGTCCATCATTAAACAGAGGTGGAGGCCTCCGTTTTCAGCTGTCCCCCTCCTACAGCGCGGCCATTGCCAGTATCACTCCACCCCCTGTTAACAATAAGTGTTAATTAGGTGTCAACGATAGCCATGTGATGTGAGTATCAGTCACATGGAGGCAGGGCTTAAAAGCCTGAATTTTGCCTGAAACTCTCAGACTGAAGAAGTCTCTTGGAGAAGAGACGAAACGTTTCATTAGAGAAGAACCCGTCCAGAAGACCTACACAATTTTTTTCTTTTTGATAGTTGCTCATCCTCTCCTGGTTAAAAAAAAACAAGTAACCAAATCATTTAGTTTTTCTGTAAATGCAACTGCAGTTACTGTTCTTTGTATTTGAAATACACCAGAT
This sequence comes from Austrofundulus limnaeus, assembly GCF_001266775.1. Lineage (NCBI taxonomy): Eukaryota > Metazoa > Chordata > Actinopteri > Cyprinodontiformes > Rivulidae > Austrofundulus > Austrofundulus limnaeus. The sequence continues at coordinate 1,537,285 of NW_013952408.1, read as the reverse complement.
TTATGAAGTTCAAACCTCCATAAATAGGTAATTTGGTTCAAACCAGTCTTGTATAAAGTGCATCTATGTGATGCTTGAGTAAAAGTACAATTATCTTACCATAAAAATGTATTGCTAAATGTTAAAATCTTCTTTAAGAATAGTATTTGAGTAAAAGTATCTGACATTTACTATACTTAAAGATCAAAAATAATTTTCTGATATAAAATGTACTTGAGTATTAAAAGTAAAAGTATCTGAGTAAAAGGGAGAGGTTTTAATTTCCAAAATGAAATTTTTTTTGAAAGGCGGCCTCCCCAAAACCACATTTTAACAAGCCGGAATGAAATAAGGGTAACACATTTTTATTTCTTACATTTTATTTTATAATTGTAAGGAGAAAGTACAGATAGTTCCGTGCAAATGTAAGAAGTAGAAGTAAAAAGATGTCTGAAAAATTAAGTGAAGTATAGATAACCAAAATGTCTACTTAAGTGAAGTAGCAAAGTACTTTTACTTTGTTATTTTAAAATTACAGTTTGAGCTTACCTTATTTGACTTTGTATGTATGTAAAGATGCTGAGAGAGAAAATTGCACCCATTTTAGGAAAAACGAATCATTTTATTTGGTGTAAGATTCCAAATAGCAACCTGTTTTCTCAAGAAAGCTTACTTGCCATAAAAAATAACATTTTAATTTTAGTGTAATCATCTATGTAAATCAACTATAATACTTTCTGTGTGTTCATTTTGTGGAGCCCTACACAGCAGCTCTTATGAGTCACTGTATAAAATCTAGATTAGCTATAATCCTGAAACTAAATAATAAGCATGCCTCAACATTCAGTATTTGGACATTTTTAGGTTTTTGGTTATATTGACTAGGAAAGGCTTCAATTGTAGAGCAGCGTTTGCGCGTAAGCCGCTCAAATTATGTTGCATCTAAACAAGTCTGTGTGACGTCAGGTTCAGATTTACCAGCAGAGAAGCGTGGCCCTTTGGGAAGCCAAAACGTAGCACTTCAGACAGAAGAGGTGCAACCTGCAAGATGAGAAAAATAATAGTGTTTCTGAGCGTTAATAGACACACTAAATGCAATATCTGGTATCTGGATGGGGGGGGGGGGGTGGAATTTGCAGAACAGGGAAAGAATTCATGATTTGAACAGTAGTGATGGTATTTTAGGCATTAGACATTTTATAAATTTGTATCAAAAAGACATAAAAAGGCTCACTTGATACAAGTCATTTAATTTGTACATTTGGGTAAAACTTGCATAAAACAGAAACATTTTACTTTAAAGGGGACATATCATCCACATAAAATCCACATAAAATCCACTTTTTTGCCATTAAATACATTTTGTTGTGTACTTGGAGTCTCCAGGAGTGCAGAAAAGTTGAATTTAGTCTCAGCTGCGTAAATATCTTCATTTTCTGTTTGGGTCATATTGTTCAACTCATTCAGCTTTCTCTATTCTCTATGATGTTAGGAGACAGTTTTACTGATGTTTTTGGAACTATACATCACAGTTTTTGCAACGGAACTTCCAAATAAGATCCAAAATTAATTATTAACCAATTTGGTCATCTTCATTCTCCTCTGGCTCTGGGTCAGACTCCGGCTCCAACATGTAAGGTTGAATGGGCAATTCTTGTTTGGATTTAAAGAGACAGCCTCGAAACGGGTTGATCTGAGACAGGGAGTTGAGGGGTGAAAGAGGGGCTTGTGGAGTTACAATAAGAAGGAATTCAGAACAAAGTGTTGCAGTTCCACTTCATGTAGACCCCACCTGAAGGATTTAAATGTTAAAAATTAGGATTTTTAACCTATTTTTTCCCACTAAAAGTGGTTATTTTTAATTTTGTAAACATTATTTTTTCTGTGTGTGTAAATATTGTGTCTTAGTAGCTGCAATTTTTGAAAAAAAAAATCAAGTTTTAAAAATAAAATGTCCTTTTGCCAGATTTTTTTTTTGTGTGTCCTGTCAATAATAATCCTGGTGTTTTTGCAGGGCATTGTGGGAAATCTGTCCAGTGGGAAGTCTGCCTTGGTGCATCGATACTTGACAGGCACATATGTGCAGGAGGAGTCTCCTGAAGGTAAGAGTTTTCTAAAGGTCAGTGAGGAAATCACAGAGCTGGCAACACAGAAAGCAAAACAAACAAAAGAGTCTGAATTTTACAGGTGGTTTTCTGTTGCTTTGGAAAACATCCACTCGTTTGAAGTGAGCGACAACATGTGTTTACATTTTCGGTTCAGGGTGATGACCATCACGTTTGAGTAGGTGTGCTGATTTATTTACATCTGAGCTTCATGTTTTTGTGGAACCGCTTTATGGCAGCGAAATGTAAGCAAGGTGAATAGAAGCGTGCAAACATTTCCATGTTTTGTATGGTTTGAGAACCATAACATGACATTTCTGACCATTAAAAGCACGGTTCAGACACGGTGGAGGTTACATCATGATGGGAACCTGTTGCTGTTGTTGTCATCCAAAGCTGATAAACAGTAGCTGGGGAAATTTAGGTGAAGTTTTTCTTGCTCCGGTTTGTCACAAAACCAAAAGCAACATTTTTACTTTAATTCACAAGTGTGCATCCATGAGGATCTGTTTTGTTGTGTTTGCTGAAGCCACTACTGATCGTGTGGTCACGCTTTAGGTCGTACGCTTTTTAGAAATATAAATAGTTGTAACCCGTGAAGCGCCTTTGCATTTTAACCCTGTTGTGAAAACATGCTCGTTGCCAGCACCTCGCAAGTAACAATTTTTTTTTCACAGTTTGTTTTTAAAAATATTCAAAGCTGAAGTAGCGAAATAGCTTCTTTTGTTTTCTGCACAACGAACATAAAGTATGTTCCGTGTTACTGTGGTTGGATTAGAAGTGCCTCTGGATGTTTACATCAAAAAAAGGGTTCTCGTCACTTTTTACTGAATAGTTTGCAATAAAATGTTTTGTGTATAGTTGTGTAGCTTGGCCTGATTCGTCTAGGAAAGTTCTCTAAAACTATAAGCATCGCTCGTTTATTATCACCAAAACGTAAATGTCAATTAAAATTGTTACACTTTTCTAAAGTTGTCAGCAGCAGTTTTTGTTGCAGTCCTAATCTGCCGCCGGATTTCACCATGTCTGTCTGCACCCAGAGGAGAAACGGTAACAAGATTGCCTCCGTTTGCCCTAAAATGGCTCGTCCTTTGAAAATCCACTAAGATGTTGGCAAACCCAGAGTTAACTGATGAACTTTGAGGTTTTTTTTTTTTCTTTTTTTTGCAGTGTTTCGTTTTAATGTAATTATAGTGTGGATGAGACATGAAGCGCATAATTAGTTTCTGGCATTTCGCTGCACCAAGGGAGTAAAAAAATAAATAAATAAAAAACATTCTTATAGCTTAATTAGTCCTTGAGAAATCAATGATGGAAATGCAGGAAAAAAATAGAGCGAGGGTTGTAGCTGTAATGAAGGGGGAAAAAAATAGTTGTCCGTGTGTTCTTACGCTTTGCTGCAGGTTGCTGTGATACAACATACCCGCCTCGTGTGTAACGGCTTCTCAGGGCTTCTCTTTGTTTCGTGTGTGATTTTATTTATTTAATTGTTTGTTTGTTTTTTTTACCACTGGCTTCCCTCCAGTTTCGAGTATTTAACTTGAAGATGCGTCGCCCCAGCAGCAGAGGAAGGTTCAGCTGTAGCTTCGCTCTGTACTGTTTTGTTCCCGTGCTTTCGCTATGATATCTGGAAAAAAAAAAAAAAAAAAGGTACCGGGGTGTGTTGCTATGGCAACACCGGMTGGAGCGCCGTTGGATTGTGGCTGCGTGTCAAGGTCTGAGCCTCCGTGTGAAGCAGAGTATGCTTACTGCGTGTTAACCATGCTCACCAACTCACCGTTTCTATGTGTGCAGGAGCCTTTTTTATTTATTTATTTTTTCAGATATTGAGCACAAACACAAACTAATATAACTCAGAATTAGGTTTTTTTATCTCGCCACGACTGCAGCAACAGTCTCACTGCTTCACAGAACTGTGCATTTTATTTGTCCATTTCTAAATAAAGACGCCAGCATTCTGGATGATTATGTAACGGACATGTTTACTTCCAGTCCCTTCCTTGTTTTTCACAGAGCCATATGCTTCCGTCACATAGCCGGTTTCTGAAAGTCGTCCTCATGATCTCCTCTGGCGTGTGTGCAGTGTCCAAACAAGGACCGCACTGTGATAAATCTTTGGCTCTCTGATCCCACTTTGTAATGTGATTCTGCTCTTTTTTTTAACCAAGAATCAAACGCGCACATGCGTCGCTTTTCAGATCTTTGTCTGAGAGGCTCCAGAACTCTGGGACTTCAGTGAACTGAGTAAATAGAGAAAAAAATAAATAAAAAGCCTGCTGGTGTTTCATCAATCTTTCACTCTTTATTACACAACTCAGCATCCAAGCAGGTCCTGAGAGTCGCTGCAAGAAAGTGCAGCGGCCTGAAATGGGCTTTAAAGAGTGGAAATGTGACTCAAGCATTTATCTATTGCTTGCTGACACAAAAACGTAATGTTATGCATATAACTACTGTTCCCTGAAGGAAAGGAACGAGGTACAACATATGTATGGGAACCACGCTCCTGCGTGCCCTGGCTGAAGCCACCTCTAATC
>NW_013952408.1:1513143-1528709 GCF_001266775.1 Austrofundulus limnaeus | reverse complement strand
GATTAGAGGTGGCTTCAGCCAGGGCACGCAGGAGCGTGGTTCCCATACATATGTTGTACCGAGTGAATTGACTGAAAGGGAACTACTGTCCTCCTTTGGAAAAAAAAAAAAAAGATAGCCCCCAGCTACTGTGTGGTCCGTCCCCTCTACGGTGTGAGATCTTTAGCTCTCAATATGTTGGTTTAGCAGCAAGTGTGTGCGCTCCAGTCTGTTCAAATTCAATCCTCAGCGTGATTTTTGGACACGTTTGGAAGGAATACAAGAGCTCTTTCCGAGTTTTGCATTATTCACTTCTGACAAATTGCTTTCAGCGTGTTTTGGTATTCATAAAGGCACCGTATTCGCTCCATGTGAGGGCATCTTTAGCCTTGCAACTAGCTCATTTGAATCTTTTTAATCTCTACAGGATCGAAAACCATTCAAATGATACGCAGACTCCGATTTGCTGCGCGGCTCTCCCATTGGTCTCCTTCTTATCGGCAGCCGGCTTTGCTGGCGGCAAGGATAACGCGTTTATATCAGAAAAAGAAATGAAAAGGGGAGACAAACTCAAGGCTGAACAGGAGGCAAATGTTATTTCCTCTCTACAATCACGGTGGACCTTTTTCTATCCAGTGGAATAGTCTTTGTTAGGGTACCTGTTTCATTACAAGGTAATAAGTTGTGTTGTTTGCAGATTTATTGTAGCTCGTTYGGTGAAAGTTTTCAGGACTGAATAAGCAACCTGATAATGTTTGCAAAGAGAAAGTTCGGCCTTTTCCTGACTTGTAGCCGTGCAGTAATAGGAGCAATGAGCTGGCTCCTTCAGCAGCTGCACATTAGACATGCTTAATGGCAATTTCTCCCCCACGTAATTGGCTCCAGAGGGACCTGGTTTTCCCGTCGGCATATGATCCACGCAACACCACATTCAGGAGGTCTAAATTGAGAAACTGTTCTTAAACTTAAGCATCTAACTTTTACGAGCCATGTCAAGCTGTGTTTCGGTATTGACTTTTGCCTTATTTATCTTTTTTTCTTCTGGTTATTGAGTGTGAAATACAGCTGCAATCTTTTCTCTTTTTTGGCACCCTGTTGTAGCCAGTTATTGCAACTCAACAGTCAATTTCCAATCTCATCCCTGCAATATTTCGTCTTTAGGTGGACGCTTCAAGAAAGAGATCGTGGTGGACGGTCAGAGCTACCTACTTCTCATCAGAGATGAAGGGGGCCCTCCAGAATTGCAGGTAAGCGTGCAGATTCTTCCAAACCCTTCCTTTGCTCTGAAGCTGCAACACGTATCGAGCAGAAACTGTCTACAAACCGTCATGCTGACCCAAACTGTTTGAGGCAAATCGTGGATTCCCAGCCGGGCCGCTTGGAGATGTGTGACTGCGACCCCCGGGGTAAAGACAGGTCGAGTCACCACGGGCAAAATCATCATGTGGCCAAATGGACAAAACTGAATCAATCGATATGAGGACCTGAAATATAAAAAAAACTAATTTTCATTTAAGTTGAGCTCTCGTACATCTTTAGTAGGGGGAAAAGAGACTATTCCTTTACATATTTCATTTTCAGATCAGCCGTCAAACTATTTTTGAGCAGCGTCGTCGTTTATTTATTTWTTTTTTTCCTAGTTTTGCGTCGGACATTAGGTGAACTCAATTAAAAACGATCTGTCACTGTCACCTATCAAACCTCCTCTGAAACCTGGGCTTATTTTAACTCTCCATCTGTTCTGCTGCCATCTCAGTAAAACACATTTTGATGTGTCTTCCCTGCTACGAGGACTCCCTCTCCCATACAGAGCTGTGCCATCCTTCATTTGGGCGAAGCTCCACACACAAGTTTTATCTGCTCCTTCCTACACACTCCACTTTGTTACATCTGTTTTACAAAGCGGCCAATCCCTCACACACATGGGTTTTGTACCAACCGTCGACGTCAAGCTCTTAAAACATGCTAGCACGCCCTTTTAATACTCCGCAGAGGCTGCACCCACCCTTGCTTCTTGTTCGCATTTAAGCAACTTTTCTGGACCAAACATTAGACTTTTTGAATTCAAGTAGGAGTCATATTAAAGTTTGCATTATTGTGCAATGTGAAGTTGCATTACTGTTTTTGAAAGATTTATTTAACAAAGACAGAAAGAGTGTAATGGAAATATTACTTTTAGGTTTAAGCCAGTAATTCATGGCATACTTTAATGACCTAGGCTTTCATGACATGCTGTTCATTCTTAAATATCATTTGTGTTTATCTTTGTGTTTTCCCTTGACCGAACAGTTCATTAGAATGAAATCTTGCTTTATTAAGATGACATAATGTTTGTTAAACAGTAAATATGAGGCCTCGACCAGGGGGACAGTCTGATTGCTCTATGTTGTTCTCTATGTTCCTGTTGTTGCAATAAAACTCAGCTGATCATTTCCACGGAGTACCTTTTTATTCTTGGACCACGCATTTCTGTCTTTGTTAAATAAATATTTCCATAACAGTTACTTTGCAAGAATGGCACATGATTTGTACTTTTACAGTCCAGAGTAAGTCATGAAGAAAAAAAGCACAGTATTATCTGACAAAATTATCTTATGACGTTTGGAATGATGGGCATAATTTGATTTGCAGGGGGGGTTAGAGGGGTTATGACCCCCACAATAATTTGATCCAGTCATTATACCCCCCCCCCACCTAAAATGACATCATTGGTTCTAAAGGCCCTGTCACACCAGACAACTTATTCCAACTTATGAACATTTTAAAAACATCTACATTGAAGATGGAATTGAAAAAAAAAATCAACAGGAAGCTTCTTTTCAGTGTGTACATAATGTAATTCGAACAAATTGATCAAATATATAACTTTTAATAGCAATTTAGACATAAAAAAGGTTTCATAAGTTGTCCAGTGTGACAGGGCCTTACCACAATAGAAATGAACTGGTTAAGAACACAGCTGCATAACCCCACAATGGCAGACCAACGGTTATGTCCTTGTTTGGAACCATATTTATTTTCCGAAGTGCTTCAGAAAGTCTGAGGTACGTTTGGAGAGCAGAATAACAAAACTGTTGTAGTAAGGCTGCTAGCAAAAACACTGGCAAGATGGGGCTGCTAGAAGGGTATAGATAGCTGGGATCAGGTGAAGAAGGGGGTTGAAAAGGGAAGGCAAAGAAGAAAACACAGGCAGAGTGAAGAGGGCGATTTGTGGCCGCGCCTGCAAGAATCCGAGAGAACTGTTTGCAAAGAAAGGAGCGCAGTTATAGGTTAGGAAGATGGTGCAACAGATGAAAAAAATAAAATCAAATAAAACAGGAGCCAGWTGGATTCTAACAGCGATACAGAGATCTGCAGCAGGAGTGGGGAAKATGGACAGGTTTAAGGACTGAGTTTATGAGACAAACTGCTTGAACATGAACACGTGTGAGGGACAGAAAAGAGTACTGAAGGTTAAAGCAGAAAAATAAATAGAAATAAAATATTCATATAAAACAAAAATATAACGATAAAACAATTTCAAATGTAATTCTTGGACTCGATCGTTGCTGAAGTATCAGAGCCCCGCCCTGGAAAGAACATGCAGAACTGCTGGATTCATTCACAAGCTTCCATGTTTTTGCTGTTATATTTACCTTCCAGCTTTTTTTTTTCACAGCTACTGATGCCTTTCCAGGACAAAACTCTGATTTACACTTGCATTATGCACACTGAGATCAGGGAATAGATATGAGTTTGGCTCAGTTGTCAGCTGCCTGTATAATTAGTGGCATAATTAAAGGCCTTCATTATGTTCCCACTCGGAGTTGTAGCTGGAAGGCTTCATTTGCCTTTCACTTTGTGGCCGATAGGAAACTGTGAAAGCTAAAGAAGAAGAACGCAGTGCTGAGAAATGATTTGTCATTTGATTGTCATTGGTACCACTTCTGCACATTAAGCAGAACGTTCTTCCCAGAGGAGATATTGATTCTTTTTTTATTATTATTTAAAGGAAAATAAAGGTTTCTTCACTGTTTGATCATTCCCATAATAAAGATTCTGGACATTTATAGTACAAAAGTAAGTTAACAGCAAGTGTGAAGAAAAACATGTAGCATTAGTGGAAATGTAAAATCACTTTGTGTCATTTCTTCATGGTACTTTGTCTCAAACTGAGGCAGTCATTGAGAATTGCATGTTCCAATACTGCCCCCTTCTGGCTGTAATTGTAAAGTACACTGACGTGATCAGAATTACTCTGTGTTTTCTCTAAAGAAATTTATTTAGTCTTTTTTATTCAGTCTGCAATTTTTAGACTAATAAATTATTTTAGAGCTTTCAGTATTTTTGATGCCAGTCTAAGCTTTCATCAACGACAAAAGACACGTGTTTCCTGAGTGAATCTTCTGCAAATAGATGATGTACGAGCTTATTCTTAACAGGACACTAATAAGATTTATGTCTCACGCTGTCTCTTCCCTAACTTAAGTTTGCTGCCTGGGTGGACGCCGTGGTTTTTGTCTTTAGCCTGGAGGACGAGATCAGCTTTCAGACAGTCTACAATTACTTTCTGCGCCTATCCAGCTACAGAAACACAGCTGAGGTGCCCATGGTCCTTGTTGGAACACAAGGTGTGCTACGTCTGATACGTATACGTCTCATGTTACATCCTCCATATTGGAAGTATTAATACCTCTCACCGAGAGGTATTCAGTGTTTCTGCGCCGTCCGACACTTGAGTTTGATTGATGCTCTTCTCCTGCCTTGTTCTGTTAGATGCAATCAGTGCTGCCAACCCCAGAGTGATTGATGACGCCCGGGCCAGAAAATTATCAAATGACCTGAAGCGCTGCACATACTACGAGACCTGCTCCACCTATGGCCTGAATGTGGAGAGAGTCTTCCAGGATGGTGAGAGGGGGACTCTTTTACAGCAAGTACAGATGGGTTTGACGGGAAGAGGAGATGTGGGTTTTCAATAAAATAACACAACCTGGAACTGAAGACATCAGTCAAACCCAATTAAACATATTAGCTCATCCCATTAGCCTGTACATGAATCCTGGGTCAGAATTGTTTTTATTACTCATTTAAACATTTGAACAGGGGTGTGAAGCACCTCATTTGGATTTAAAGGGACAGAATCAAAACGAGACGGACTTTAGAAAAGGGGTGAAAGAGGGGCTTGTGGAGTTACAATGAGGAGGAATTCAGACCAAACCATAACAGTTCCAGTTTATATAAACCCCAACTGAATTATTTAAACATGGAAAAAAGATATGCAAGCATAATATTTCCACTTTGTTGCAAGTTTTAATACTGCAGATTTTTTGTGAATGATAGGAGAACCTCTTGGATGTGTCTTCGCATCCCTCCATTTTAATCCAAGTGATTACAAGAACTAGTAATTTTATACTGATTCATCTGTTTTGCCCCCATATTTAACTATACACTATAGATTTACCTTGAAAATGTGTAATTCAGCAAAACTAACAAAACACTTAGAACAGTTGTTGGCAACAATAACGTGCATGAATGTTTCTACGGGTTGCTTTTTGGAGCCATAATTGCCAAGGTAATGTTTTGTTCCCATTAACCACACTCCACTTGTTACATACTGTGGTATTAAAAATTTAACTTTTAAAATTGTCATTGCTGCAGCAATTAATTATGAAAGCAAAATAATGAATGCAAACGTGGTATTCTAAGCTAAAGACAAATTAGTGCCGAGTGCATTAGCAAAAATTGAAATGCTTTATCTCTAGGCTAAATAAAATTTCTCTAAAGTAGGTAGGAACGCTTACATTTTTCAGGGAATTCATAATTGATATAAAGAAACTTCTATTTGGAAACGTAGGAGCTATAGCTTTGGCACATTATCCCCCAAAGCTGCAGCTCTTTTGAAAGTCTGTCATCCATTCAGAAAACATCTGAATGTGTGGTGCAGCGTTCACTGTGCATCTCAGTGACTGTCAATGCATTTGCGCATTTCACAGCCATGCTGTCTTCCCTTCCTGCCTTAATTGCTTCCTGAAGCCCAATTTGAAATAATTAAAAGAGTGCTGGGCGTCTGAAGAAGTCACTGTGTAGAACTGTTGCCTTCTCTCTGTATTTGCCATGCTACAGCAGGCAGTCGGGCGTTGTGGTCCCAGCTGTCGATGCGGCTTCAGATCATTCCTCTCCTTCCCTCAATGCTAATTCACGTCACGCAGCCGTGAACGACACCTCCTCCCCACTCCACCCAGACAAGTGTGCTGTGAATTAAATAGGGGGGTCTCACATGCTGCAAAGCCAATTGAGCCGTTCACATGGTTACAATAGTCTCATTTGGCCAAAAGCAGACTGTAGGGATCAGTGAAGCACAGGACACAACTGCAGGTTTTATTTTTATTGTAGCTTTTTCTGCAAATAGTTATCTTTATCTTTTTTTTTTCTGTAGTGATGTACACACGGAAGACAATATTTATTATCTGACTAGGAAACAAATGACCTAATTTGTTATGAATGTAGTTTTTTGTTGTTATTGTTTTATTGTTCTTTAACCACATTGACAAGACTTGAGAGAAAACTGCTATAATAGCACCAAAGCTAACATCGGCAGCCGTCATGATGTGAAGTACTTTTACAAGGTCTCACATGCTCCGACGCTTACAGGAAATAGAAGAAAAATAGGGACATAAATCRTTACATAAGAGCATCTAAAGGGCTGCAGCACAAACAAAATGCATGTAGTCTGTTTCAGTTTAATAACTACGTAAAATGATCCTGAAACCATTCATACTGTCCGCTGCCTTGCATGTCAAAGTTTTTAAAGAAAGAGCTCATGCAATCTGTTTGCTGGGATGACTCTCAGCTACTACCAAACTAAAGTTTAGCTCAACATTTGTCAAACTGGCTGAGTTGTGGCCAGTTTTTGTGTTTGCTAACTAGTTGTGGCAACCATCTTGAATCAGGTTGATTTAAAAATGTTAATCAGTTACAGATGTGCGCTCAGTGATTACTTGCTGTGAATTTAATTTAAAAAAGTGTGTGTGTGGGGGGGGGGGGTAATTTTCCAAGCTCATAGTTCAAAATTTCGTAGCAAAATCAGGTATCTATATGTTACCTTCAGTTTTTATGATATCACTGTTTAATAAATAAAAATAAATTTGAATTTGCATCATAGACTATCTAAGCTAACAGCCAGTCATTTGGACACAAACACACAATGAATAATATTTTATTAGCATCAGCATTTATTTATTTTTGTCTTTCTTTCATGGTAACAATCAATCAAATCATTAGATCTCCTTCTAGTCAAGAGTTGTGACATTCTGTGTTTTGCTTAAAAAATAAAACTAATGATGTAACAAAGCATTATTTTAAAAGGGGCAATATTATGTATATCTCATGCATATATTTAAATACTATACCATAATAAAGTATCTATGTCACCTTTAGCTGTTATTAAAATGATGTTTTTATGTTTAAATAGAAAATAAACATCTTGTCATCACTTCCTCTTCTAAATGCCTTGAAATTGGCCTCTGTCTATTTAAGAACCACCTTCCGCCTCTGTCTCGCCCATTTCGGTGCGGGGAGGGGTGACGGGTGCCATGATGCAGTTTACTTGGCATCTGAAAATACATTTCCTCAAAGGTATTTTTAATCTGAAAAGAGCTTCACTGAGTGAGAACTAATGTTGAGAGCTCAGCAGACAGTTAGGTTTTACTTTCAGTTTCACCTGAGAGCCTGGAGGAGTCATGGGCGGAGTGTGTGGGGAGGAGTGGGGCGCTCTGCCATGAGGAAGCTCGGCTTAAAGACACATCCCAGGGGCGTTTCTGGTCCCAAAAGGCGTTTCTGGTCCCCATCTGTCATTTTGCTCCTCAGCATGGCTGCCTAAAAACGCTGCAGGGTTTCCAAATTATGCATGAATGAGTCAGAGCAAGGCTTTGGGCATGTTTTTTATGAGATTATAACATTATCACATGATATAAAACTCAAAAAAGTTGATTTTACATGATATTGCCCCTTTAAGCCTTTCTCAGTGGCCATTCTCCTCATTACCTCTACAGAAAAACAATGCTTCCTATTTCCTAATGGCCATAAATCTATTTATTTATTTATTTATTTATTTATTTATTTATTTATTTATTTATTTATTTATTTACTTTCAACTTTCATCAAACCATAGATCATCATATAAACCAAAATGGAAATTTGATGATATAGTTCTGGGACAGTTAGTGACAAAAACATACACTGTCACTATAAAACTCAATATATAATCTATGCATACAGTTTTGCACATGTGAACATGACCTAGGCTGACATGAGCGATTCTATATATTTTCTTTGATGAAAAGACACTGAAAAGTTCGTCAAAGGTGAAGCTTCTGCGCTGCTGAGTGACCCAAACCCAATATTTATGAGCACACAGGGAGCTAATAATTATCCCCCAGTCAATTTTACTGAAATAAGAACAACACAGAAAAGAAGGAAGACAACAGATTTGCACGAAAACCAATAGGTCTATAGAAGTGAAAACAATGACCGATTAATAACTGCTGACTAGATTTACCACCCAGTTGCAATCACAACAAAATCCTTGTGTCTAATCAAAGTTATCACATGGTGGATGTGTTGCAGATTGCTATCGTCCATTGGAAACAATGTACAGGAACACATGTTGACTACATTACTGGCTCTTTCTGCATAAAACCCCCCATTAACAGTCTGTTGGTGTTTTTCCTCCAGTTGCCCAGAAAGTTGTGGCCATGAGGAAAAAGCAGCAGCTCTCTATTGGTCCCTGTAAATCCCTCCCTAACTCTCCCAGCCACTCATCAGTGCCAGCTGCATCCATCCCCTCTGTTCACATTAACCAGGTAAGACCCTCACACTGTCATTATACTTATCACATGCAATTATGTTGTGTGTGTGCACTCTGATGATGATTGCTCACTTTTTAGGTGTGGGAAATGATGCACGTATCGCTTTATCCTGAACTGACCTCTCGTTCCATTTTTTTTACATTCCTCCTCTCCTCTCCTCCCTCCCTCTTCTCCGATTCCGTCGGTTCCTCCTAATTTCTCTCGCTCCCCCAGGCAGCCAATGGCGGGGGTGCGTTCAGCGACTACTCCTCCTCCGTTCCCTCCACCCCCAGCATAAGCCAGCGGGAGATGCGCATCGAGACCATCGCTGCCTCCAACACGCCCACGCCCATCCGTAAGCAGTCGAAGCGCCGCTCCAACATTTTCACAGTAAGTATGCGACAGCTGATGCAAAGCAACACCCACTCGCACTACTAGGAGGAGGAAATGTTGCCAGGCTCACTTTTATTTATTTATTTTTTGTTTTACCACTAGAGGGAGACAGGTAGCTTAGAAAAAAAAGGCATCAAAGCCACCGCTCCTGCCTCTTGAGTCAGGCAAAGACAGCATCTTGTTCACACAGCATCACGAGCTAAGGAGAAAAAAGACTTACAGATATTGTTTTAGATCCCTAGTATGCTCCAAAAATAATCAGCCTTGAAGCAAATATCAAAGATAAGCACTGTGGTATTAAACATCAATTATCTTCTTGTCATTTATACTTTTCTAATTGGATGTAGTTGCTCATCTCACCCATTACAAACTAGGCCCTCTTCGCTCTCTAAGTCTTTGACCTCCCATCCCCCACCCCTCTTATTTTTGCTAGATCCTTTCTTTTCAGTGACCTCCTTGTTGCGGAGAGATGGCAGCAACAAATCAGAGCTTCTCCTGCCCCACCAAGCAGAACTAAAACAAACAAAACAAAACAAAGAATAAACAAATCCCAGCCAACTTTGTGGCCTGTTTACACACTGCTAATAAGGCACATCTGTATCCTCCAGCCACTCATCCTCCTGCTGAATCCAGATAGCGCCCCGTCCTCCACCCCTATATTTCCATTCTGGCTCACATTTGGTTTCGATCACCAAGATTAGCTGCAACACTTAGCACCCCAGCCCCTGTCTGCCTGCTCTTTACCCCACCCCGCCACCCCGTGTCCTGTCATATTTACCCTCTGCTCTGACCAGTAGCATATGTGTGCACTAACCACTCTAATTTACCTGAGCTCGTCTTATACTTGTAGCCTCTACGCTCTTCCTCTGCCTGTCCTCTCTTTCTCCTCCTCTCCCTTCACCTCTCTCTCTCTCTTTGTTATAGCCTTCTTGTTTGAAGCGAAGCCTTTTCCAGTCTTGCACAGTCAGATCTGAGCCTCAACAAGCTCAAAACAAAAAGGAAAAAAAGGAAGGCAAAAGTTCTCAAATCAGGCCAGACTGTCCCAAAACTAGTGGCGTCCGTTTTTWAAAAAAAWTTTTTTTTTACATTATTTACTGTTGTTTCTTATTTTCAACTCATCATCAAAGCTTAATAATGACTAAATCAGAGCAAACTAGTTCAGCTGATGTCATTGTTGGTGGGATTTTGGATCCAAGYGCAGTCGGCAAACCAAAAGGTGAGCACCCGTGATTAGATTCACTGTCGCAATTTCTCCACCTCTTGGGTCTACGATGTGCACGCAGATATTTACATTAAAAACATCGTTGAAAATTTCTATTTTTATAGTTTGTCTAACCAGAAACGCAGTTTTTAAAGCAGAAAAATAAAAAAGTTTGCTCAGAAAATGTTCTGAGCTTCATGAGACAGATCTGGCTCTGTGAGATGTACCTTCTCCTAATTCCCTCCAGCACATCTGCACTTTGCCCACCTTTACACCCCCCCCCCCMCCCCGTTTCTCTCCCCTCACCTCTGGACCTCTCCTTTCTCTTTGTAGCTATCTCTGTTCCTATCTGTCCCCCCCCCCCCTTCTGTTTTTTTTCTTTCTTCCTACTGCCTTGTTCCTTTTACCCCAGCTGCTGTGGGAGCCGCAGGTTTTTGTGGCCTCCGAGCAGTATAGGCTGGTGCTAGCTCCCCTTGTTGTCTCCCTTCCCCCCCTGCTAGGTAGTGACTAACCATGTCCACCAGAGAAATGAGCCTCTCCCCGTCCGCGTCATGGAGATGCCGAAGCACGCCACCTACCCGGTGTGGGTGCCCGAGTGGCAAGCCGAGCGGGAGTTTCAGCTCATGACCTTCTGAAGAGCGGCGAGCCGAGGGTGGGAGGAGGGGGAGGGTAACGGGAAGGAAGGAAGAAGGAAGGAGGACGGAGGAAAGTGTACTGGGCAATGTCGACGTTTCTTCAGTGACACTTGAAGAGTGGGATGGGCTCAGGAGACGAAGACTTGCAGCACACACACACACACACACAAAAAAGTCTTCATGCCATTTTACAGAATGACAGGAAGAAAAAAAGTTTCATCAGCACGACAGTGTCGAGGATGTCGCCTGTCTAGCCATGTCCACCTCCCCCCAAAAAAATATCTATTACAAGTTCTTTAACTGTCCTGGAAAATGGTGAGAGATTGTTGACTTTTTGTTGATTCTGGAAAAAGAAATAAAGGCAGAAAATATTCCCTAAATTGTCACTGGCACAATATGTCCAGTCCAGTTAGAAATTAGAGCTAAGTGTTTTAAACTCATGGCACTGGCACTGGGACTCTTCAAATAAAGACACGTATGTTGCTGTGAACTTTTTTTTTAAGTTAAGAACTATGAGTGCAAGACATCAGTTTTAGGCTTAGACATTTGGTCCAATTTCAACCACTTCCAGAAAAGCCCCCTCTTCGTATTAATTAAAAAGAAAAAAATTGGTTGCTTTAAAGTAAGTAAAAAAAAAAACAAACTTTTACATCAATAAATCTATTCACTTTGTCTTTTCACCACCTTCACATTCAGTTTTATCAATCACAATCATTTCAAGCCAGTTTTGACCATAACTGCTCTTGGCCACTAGGTGTCAGTGCAGCACACATTATTATTCTTTCCTAGTGCTTCCATGGTCAAAAACTAAAGTTTTTCTAACTTGTCTGTGGTCTTGCGTTGTCTTCAGGCCCTGTCTGTACTTTTTTGTGTTGAAAAGCACACTGTTAAGACTTCAGATCAATAATATGCCATTTTTTATACTTAAATCCATTCCGCTTCATTCCCTTTTTTTAAAATCAACCTATTTATTGGTGTCTGCCATTCAGCGTTTTCTCCATTTCATCCTCTAGTCTCTTATCTTGTTACTGGATCTCCACATATGAGACAGAACATAAATAAAACAACAAAAAAAATAATAACCATTTGACACTGTTTTTTAATATTTGCAGATTTGTGCTTCTGTTTCCAACCTTTCTTCAACAAAAAGGGCTTTCCAACTCCTTCCGAATTAGAAGAAGCATGATGGTTTAAAATAAAGAGTCCCCCTGCTTTGCCAGACCTGATAGAGAGGAGATTATTGGTTGAGGACTTACAGCTCTTTGCCGCTTTACCCTAAGTGCTTTATCAACATTTAGGATAAGGCGCATGGAAACGATAGGACCTTTGCGTCTAACGCAGCCTAGTCGAGTCCATCGGAGTGCACTTAAAGTAGACTGTTAAATCTCTTCTAGAGAGACAGACTGTAGGGACTCTTTTGGAAATGCCCCCCATCCCACCTTTTTTTGCCTGCCCCCACCTTGTGCGCYCACTCAAACTTGCCATACAAAAACACACTGTACAGTCAAGTCACTCTTGGAACTGTTATCCAGCCACCTAAAGGACACAACCGATCCTTACATGACATCACACTGCCTTTTTTTCCTATATGAGGACTCAAGGACTAGAGGTGCCAAGTTGTTTCTTTTCATTTCTCTTTCTTTTCTTTGTTTAGTTGGTTTTGATTTCATAATATACGTGTTCACCAACAACTACAAAATGTGGTGTAAATGTATGATCTACAGGTATTTTAGATTAGAGTAGTATCGGGGGAGATTTTATGAAGGCCTTCATAAAAATATTAGCACAGAATGTCAGGATTTTTGGGGATCTTGCAAAGAGATATGACACTGAAAGTTGCCATCAAATGAAACTGGTTTGCACCGACTTGTATGAATGTAGTTAAATGTTATATTGTTTTTTCATTTCCTCTTTTTTTCCTTGCATTTTACGTTTTTTATTTATTTCATTTATTAGGTTTTTATTTTTTCTCATTTTGGGTTTGGTACAGAGATTATGAACTCTTGCATAATCGCTTTTCTACCATTGAAGGGATTGACGAAAAAAATAGACTGATGTATATCTTGTATTGTATTTTATTTACAATGCTACTCTATAAAAGGTACATACAAATATATGAAATAATGCCTTTACTGTCCATCCTATATTTTGTGGGAACTGCAATGTTTGGCTCAATCTGTTGAATATTTTGAAGTGAATTTGTGACTTGCTTTGTATGGTGTCTGTATAGAGGCTAAACAAGTCATCATTTAAAAAATTAATAAAATAAAATGTTGGAAAAAAAATCTTAACGTCAGAGTTGGTTTACTTGAACTCAAATTCTACCTCTTCTTCATTGGTGACTGGACATTTCTCATGTTCTGAGTGAGACCATGCACACTCATGTTTGTCCCTACCTGTGTCTCATCTCTTTGTGTCGGGGTGGGAAGGCTATGATTAAATGACTTTTAATTTAATTTTTTTTAATGTTTAACAACTTTTTCTTAACTTTTATTTTTCATTCACAGGTTGTACCAGAATTCATCCTGTTGATTATTTTGAATTCTTTGACTTTGACTTTGTTTTATTTGCAAAATGCTTCATGTCCTATAAGGTTTTTGCAGGTGAAATATTGGAGGAAGCTGCTTGTACTTGAGCTTTATTAATAATAACCACTGTTCCTTTCTCTCCTATCACTAAAAATACATTTAATGCTGAAAAA
This sequence comes from Austrofundulus limnaeus, assembly GCF_001266775.1. Lineage (NCBI taxonomy): Eukaryota > Metazoa > Chordata > Actinopteri > Cyprinodontiformes > Rivulidae > Austrofundulus > Austrofundulus limnaeus. The sequence goes on along the minus strand of NW_013952408.1, from coordinate 1,514,972 downwards.
GCCATAATTATGAATTAATGTGACAGCTGACGCTTCTCTGGGTAGTGCAGCAGTTGGCCTGCAGGTCCACTAAGGGCCCGCTCTGGGTGTCAAACAGAGGAAAGGATCTCCCGAAGGGTTTCAGGGCTGAGTCATGACTCAATGTTTGGTCGTCCTTTGGTCTCCTCTGTGTTGAGATGTGTCTGGTGTGGTCTTGTTTTGGTCTCTTATTTGATTTTGATTTTTTAACTTGCACGTTGGTGTTACTGCTGAATGTTCTGCTGGTTTGCTTGTTTGTTCGTTTGGAGCTTTTTATTTACTTTTATTTCTTTCTTTTGCAATGCTGAGTTTCACCACAAGTATCGCAGATCCTCATAAACACAAATGCCCCTCACCTTCCTGACCCCCAGTCTATCTGCCTCACCCACTCGCGCCCCCCCCCAACAACATACAAAACTACACCCACCCCACAGCTTCCACCACTGCCCCATCTCCTGTGTGTCCTCTTGGTTTCTGACTGACTCCTCTTGTTCTCTTGCAGTCGCGGAAAGGCAGTGAACAGGCAAAGAGCGTTGAGAGTAAAACAGACAGCATAGGCAGTGGGAGGGCCATACCTATCAAACAGGTGAGCAGTTTCACTCATCTTTTTTTTTACTTTCATTTCCAATTATCCCCAGGGTAAGTATGAATTCTTTGTTTAAGATGAAACAGGTTTTTAAAGTTTGTGATATAAAATTTAGTCACAACAGTTTCTTGTTTCAGCCACTAGATGGTGACAAAACATAATACATGCTTGAATGGAAGCACAAACGCAACAGTAGTGCCATTTGTGTAAAKCAAACACTTGTGAACAAGAATTTATTTTAATAGCTGAAAACACAATTTAATTAGAATTATTGTTAAAGTGTTAGTGATAAACTGTCTAATTTTACATCCCTTGTAATTTTTTTGAAGACCTGTCTTTTTGTAATAAAACGTTTTTTCCTCAAGTGTTCATTACAAAATTACATTTTGTATTAGCGTATTAAAGCTTTAATTAACAAACTGATCAAACCCATGTACTGTGCTTAAAATGACAAGTTTAATATTAGTTAATGTTGCATTTCTTTGCTTTTTTTCCTTTCTTGAATTGATTTTATTGAAACAAAAATAATATGTGTAAGGGTTGTTTAAATTTTGATTGCTTGCAAATTTATGTAGGTTGAAATTTGGCTTAAACGATTGTTCATGCCTGCTGAAATAATCAGCTTAGACAGCAATAATCTGCTGAAATGTTTCAATGATGTTCCAAAGAGCCTATTTTATGCACTAAATTTTTTATTAGAATATGTACATTATAATACATTAAATGATTAACACTTTTTACACAACTTTTATTTTTAAAACGCATCAAAAAGACAAATTGCGTTATCTTGAAAAAAAATGTATATCTTTTTAAATAGTTTTATTTCCCATGTTATATTGCTTTTACCATCTTTATAACAATAAATAAGACCAGTTGTAGAGTTGTGAAGATGGAGTTAAATGCCAAAGTAAGAATCGTTTTTTTGTAAAGATATCCTGAGGAGAAGTAACGAACAGATTGATTAGTAATCACTCCTGATTATATGAGGGCTTTTTAAAATGGGTCAGTATCCTTGTATTATCCTCTTTACCTGCTGATGATACTGGATAATGTCCGTCTTTTCTGCCAGACCTCCTCATTCCTTTTGGAAGAAAATTGCCAGGGCTTCAGTCCAGCAGAAATAATAGCAGGGTGATGCTTTCAAGCCTCCGTGCTCAATCAGAAACATCCCTTTGTATTTATTACAATACAGTATCTATCCGATGACATGTGCGTGGATGATGAT
>NW_013952408.1:1497939-1510436 GCF_001266775.1 Austrofundulus limnaeus | reverse complement strand
CCCCCAAATACCCCTTTCTATAACTACAAAGAGATTAATTTGCAGCAGCAGTCTGGTTGCAGATGTGAGCTGCAGCTGATTTCGATGCAACAACCAAAAGATCACATTGGCAAATTCCATGTTGAATACCCTTAGTAAGGTCACTGCTCCGTAGTAGCATTCCTGTGTATTACAGACCCCCCGCCACAAAGGACCATCCTGTCAGTCAGGGCAGGATGCAGCTTTTCTTCTGGTTGTTCAACAAGAGAAGAGAATCACTTCCTGTCTTCTCTGCAGATATGACAGTGGTGTGAGCACAGATGATCAGCCTGGTTCCTCGGGTTCCACAGGTTTTAACGCACTCGCCTTGTGTTTGGGGGTCAGTTTTGAGTAGAAACACAAACCATACGTCCATACCTTTTTAGAAAGCAGCCTCTTTCAAAAACACCAGTTCAATGAAGCCAACAGTACAGCCATTATTACAAATGATTTCTGTGGAACAGCCACATTTGGCAAGTGTTTTTAAAAACAACACGAAAAAGGTAGATTTTCACATAATACTCCCGCCACTTTATCGATCCTCATCACGGCTCTGATAAATAATGCAGAGTTTCACACTGATCGCAAGTATAGATTTGTGTCTGCTTCAGTAAAGGCACAAGATGAGCAACATATTTGCTTGTAAAACATGCATTATGAAGTTGCCGGAGGGCGTTTCACTGGATCATTTACTTTGTATGAGTGGAGACCCATTAAAAAAGTGTTTACAGTTCTTTTATTGATTAAATTGAGAAGAGTCTCAGCAGTCAGCAACTTATTGATCAAGAGACTCATTTTTTTTCTCAAAAAATTATCTTGAGCTTTTATAACAACTAACTGGTTAAGGCATTTAGGATTTATTTGCAATTTTTTAAACAACTAATTAAAATTTACTTGTTAATTCCAAAGCTTCGAATGAAGATTTTAAGCAATTAGTGCTTAAGGTATGTTTTGAGGCTGACTACTAACACACCAAATTATTCTATAGAATTACCTGAGTTATGTACAGTTTTGTGTTTGCTAAGATTGATTACCTGCAGCAGTCATCTTGATTTGGATTGATCCCAAAAGTTAATCAGTTGTAGATGTATATCCAGTGATTATTTTCTGTGAGTTTCAATAAAACCTGTTCAGTGGTTTATCAGGTCTGTTGCAAACAAACAGACAATGTTTTACTTTACAAATCTTTTAACACAAATCTTTCTAATCTATTAGCATTTATAATATGTGTTGAGGATGACTGAGCTACCACCACACTAAATTGTAGCCTAATGTCTTTCATGTTGACATAGTATTCCATGATAAGGGTGTTTAACTGTGGCAGCCATCTTGAATTACTCCAAAAGTTATTTTTACATGGATAGATTCTCCAAACTAGTATTTGTAATGGTAAAATCTGAAACTTAAACTCTTTGATCCCACCATGAAATCAACAGTCAGGATTGGCCTTCCTCTCAGATGAATCAGGGTTTGGATTAGGATGATTGTCGGTTAACAGCCAGGTGCCCAGGTCACCAAGGGTCACTTCTTCCTGATGTGTTAATCAGGATTAAAGGCCGCAAAATGATCCTGACTAGCAAAAAAAAAAAAAAAAAAAAACACTCGCCTCCTCCCCTTTTTTTAAACACACACACAACTCAGGACCTGGCTGTAAAAAGGCACAAACATTGCCCCGGCCTAATCCCCTAATTAAGCGGGCCCCTCCTTGCTGTTTAACCCCGGAGAGCCTCCTGGCCCTTGCACTCGGCGGCGTTTGGTCACCTCCAGCAGAGGAACTGCATTGTTTACCAGTGGATTTACTCTGCAGATAAGGAAACCATCTAAGACCCCTAAAAGCACCCCCACAAAAGATAAAGTAGAATAGAAAAAGAGCTGAAGGGGCTTTGAAGACAGATCACACTCTCTAATCCCAGGATTGAGAGGTCTTCCAGGGGTCAACATGTAATGTGTATGAATGCATGGAGGAGGTCTGGCAAATTGGATTGTCCTTCTATATGAATGGTCTCTATGCCGGCAGAACTTAACCAACTTTGTGGGTTCAAATTCCAACAACACACATTTAAGTATTATGGAAACTGTTTGCCATCTAATTATAAAATAACAGCAACAAAGTAAGAAACTCATTGCAGCTACTCATGTTTTCTTATTAGATAATGGTCATTGTTTGACTTGTGATGTACCATGGAAGAAAATCCCCTCAGAGGCACCATAACAAATCTGTAGCAGCAATAATAACAGTTTTATGGTATTTAACATCTATAATGGTTCATGTCATCAACCGTGCTGCTTTTGGAGGAGCATAGGCTCACTGTGGTGTTTTGTCTCTTACAGGGAATCCTTCTGAAGAGAAGTGGCAAATCCCTCAACAAGGAGTGGAAAAAGAAATATGTCACACTGTGTGATAATGGCGTCCTCACTTACCACCCCAGTTTACATGTGAGTATCAACTCCTTCTCCTACTTTCTCTCCGGTTTTTCCTTTGAGCTTTAAAGTTTTGTCACTTTGCTGTTTGGTGAATGTTTTCAAATGGGCCTTCCAAGCACATTTCTTGTGATGCGATTTCTATAATGGCAGTGTTGGCTAACCCTTTGACTTTAAAACATAACGTTAAAGAAAACAAAAAAAAAACAGGGTGTCCTTGTGGTCATCACCGCTCTCGCTGTGGCGTCCGTCCATGTTGCTGGCTAATGGAGACGTGGCGCTTCTTCTGCGGACTCCACGCTGGCTTTTATTTATAATGGTTCTCGCTGCATGGCAGCCGAGCCTGACCAGCCTCCCACATCCATCTTTGTCAGGATCCCGCTGGGCCGCTAATACCTCTTAAACACTCGGCTGGCCTGGCAGCAGACAGCTTAGCAGCCCCGGTGCTGCACTCAGAGATGCCCCTCCAACTCCCTCCATCACCCTTTGATTTCTCCACTTTTCTTTTTTTTTTTTTTTTGGAGACGTAGAGATCATTTTTGCCACATGAAATGAAAGACACTGCGTCTAATGAGATGGCTCAAACTTCAAAAACCAGTCCAAGTGGTTAGACACGGACCTTGTGTGTGGCCTTGCTCCTCTGACAGTGTGTTAGTGGTTTAATTTACAGGCAGTTAAAGCGGAGCAGCGGCGGGCTACGGTGATGTATGTAATTGACTGAACGGACTATCTCTTGATCATTACAGCTATTACAGGTCACCGGGGCGATCTATGAATCTATGAATGTGTTGACTTACAAGAGAAGGTGAAAGAAGGCAGACAGTTACATTAACGGGGTAACAGCTCAAGCTCATTTGAGGCAGTGGAGCAGAGAAGGAAGAGAAAGGGAAAAGGAGGGGAGGCAACCAGAGAGTGGAAGAGGGGAACCTTTAATTTCGCAGTCAGCCAAGCCATCTACACAATCACCTTCTGTTAATTCTATCTGCTACATCAATTAAATTGTTTGTAGAAACTAATTGAATGTGGCTTAATCACACATCTTAATAGCTTTGCACGCTTCGATCTGGCTGTTAATTCCAGCAATAAAATGAAATGAGAGCGCTCACTGGGTAATTAGTGAGGAGGCTTGGGAAAGAAATGAGTGCTTTATGACACGGTAATAAAGCAGAGGAGCCGTTGGGGGGACGGCAAGGGCCGAGCTCGCCTCTATCTGGGTCTTTTTTTTTTTCTTTTCTGCTGAGCCCGATGATTTTCACCTTGGCTTCCCACATTTAGGCGGTAGTCGCTTTAAACCAAATCAAACAGGCAAATTGAAACAGAATGAGACAGTTTGCATTCATTAAGCCTAACATCCTGCTATTTAGGGAGCTGGCGTGGGCACAGGTGATGTATAATGGCTTTACAATCATTTTTCCACCATCACGCACTCTTAGCGGAAGATCTAAGGTGGGTTGTGACTAATGGGGATGGAAACTGAATAGTCTTTTAATTAGTTTTTCCTCCATAATTCTTGGATTCTTGTTGGTGGTCCACCGTGCGTAATCGAGTGCCCAAATCAAGGGATGTATTTGCAACATTATTTGTACTAAGTGCTCATTCCGGTCGTCCCCACAGGACTACATGCAGAATGTTCACGGGAAAGAGATCGACTTGTTGAGGACGACGGTCAAAGTTCCSGGGAAGCGACCCCCCAGAGCTGTGGCAACTGTGGCACCCAGTGCTAGTCCCAAAACCAACGGGTTGACCAAGGACCGCAGCGCCCTGCAGCTTGGCATCGGAAACACAGGTATGAACACATTAAAACCCATTTGTACTTTTTAGTCAAATGAATACTAGGGGAAAAMAAAGCTTAATGCAGTTGCAAAAACAAGCAATAAATCCCAGAATTAAAAAGTGATTTGCAGTAACTCGTACATTCCAAAGAGCAAAACTCCTGAACCCAGGCTTTTAGGTAGGATTTTTGGAGGAGGGCGTAAACACTTGGTCAGTTTACGAAGTTTGCGCAGGCTTATAAAATTTACGTAGGTTAAAAAAAAAAAGAAAAGAAGTTACAAACAGGCCAGGACCGGACATTGTGAAAACAACACACAACAGCAGCTGCTAAAGCTGTAAAATTACCTCCTCTATCCAAATCGGTGCAATTAATTTTTTTATGTGTCCTCCTCCTGGTTAACTAACGTGCCCTAAAGAAATGTTTTCCCGCAAATGGTGCATGAATGTGTGTAAATCCATAAACTGAAAGTGGTGCTCTTATAGTTCTCCCACCTGTGCACCTTCATTTATTATTGTTTATATGCACAAATATTGACAGTGACTGCATCCTTAAAATGAAACAGGCCACTGTTTTGCTGCAGAAAAAAACAACCCACAACACACTTGTACTGGTTTATACAGTATGACATGGGTTAGCGCTGGTCATTTTTCACATATGAACATCTGAGATGCTTATTAAAAATGTAAATATTTATACAGTATACACCATTTTGTTGGTGAAACCGCTCCCTCACAAAGCGAAGAAGGAGTAAAGGTGATGCAAGGAAGCATCTATACTAACAGAAGCAGGACAAGAAGCAGGTCATTAATGGCGGATTAGGTTCCTTGATTACTTTTTTGTGTTGATATCAATACAACATTATTTGCATGTATCCACAGTATTGACAAGTGAAAAGCAACTTACAGGTCAGCAGAAAAGAGTTTAAACCAGCATTTACACTTGCTTCATTTCTGTGAATGCTCAGGAAGATTTGCTGTTATGTTTGTCTACTGTTTCACCGGCTGCTCTTCAGGACTTTGCCCAAGTGTTGGATGGAAAATTTCTGCAAGAAGGGTGTGTACAGTTTTACATGGGGGAAGAATTTATCATTGTTATTATGTAAAATAGAGTTGGACAGGACTGGTCTTTTTCACATCGACTACGCTGTAAGGTATTACCGGGGTAAGTCAGAAAGGGGCTGGGCGTGGGGCATGTCTGTGGTGTGTTACTTTCTCCCCACTCACCGTCACATCCAAACTCTTTTTTTAGCTCTAGAGAAGGTAAAGACTGATGACGGATTGAGCTGTTTCCTCCACGAGATTAGCGTGTTTCTTTCTGCCTACCGCTGCAACACTCATCAAATGGGACAGTCTTTTTCAGAAAAAAAGTGTATACTATTTACCATAACTCTGTTTTTTTTATTTTTCGGCCTATAAACACAACTTTGAAAAACGTGTATAGTTTGTTGTATAAAATGTCTCCACTTTTAACACAACTTGAAACAGAGTCTCAGAGAGGGCATATCTTTCTAGCTAGTCATGGGACGAGGCTCCAGAGGGTTAAAGGGATCCCTGATTATTTGTAACATTAGACTTTATTTGATAAACATATATTTTAAATGTAAAATAAAGACTGTAAAAATACTGTAGGCTGTTTACTTTTGTAAAATTTAAAAAATATATATTTTAACACAGATGGAGCCATTTTATTTACACAGAAAGCATTCTGGGTAAATGATGACGTGGATAGGTCCTCGGTGTGAGTGAGCTATATTCACCCTGAAGGTTAATCTTGGAAAATATCTGACGATTGGCTCTTTTAAATGAAACCAGAGAGCGTTGACAGAGAGGAGAAGGTAGAAATGACTCAGCCTGTAACTGAAAATATAGATGGAGGACAACAGAGCTGCTTCATGGAAGAAGAACCTCAGCTTAGCCTGTTAGTCTTTGCGCTAGTGCCAACGCTATATTGCCTTATATGTATTAGCTCAGTGCTAGCATGACAAACAAGCTAAACTGAGGTCCTCCATCCATATTTTCAGTTGCAGGCTGAGTCATTTTTACCTTCTCCTCTCTGTCAACGCTCTCTGGTTTCATTTAAAGAGCCAATCATCAGATATTGTCCAAGATCAACCTTCAGTGTGGATATAGCTTGCTAGCAGCCTCGCACCAAGGACCTATCCATGTCATCATTTACCCAGAATGCTTTGCATGTAAATAAAATGGCTCCATCCGAGTGATATATTTTTAAAATTTTAGTTTAAAAATGATAAAAACTGAACATCCTACAGTATTTTTACAGCCTTTATTTTACAGTTAAAATACATGTTTATTAAATAAAATCTAATGTTACAACTAATCATGGATCCCTTTAATATGCCATCATATTTTTTTAAATACTGTCACCATATTTCAGTACTGAGGTATACCATCATACCGCCCAAGCCTAGTGTAAACGGTGTTTGTCACAAAGAAAAAATTATTTAAAATAATAATAGTCCTCAGATAGTGAGTCATGTTTAAAGACTGGGTTTGTTGTGCTTTGTTGTGGTATCCAAACTATAGTCAGCCAGGAACAAATTACTTGTAGCATAAAAAAATATAAAAAACATAGAATGATTGAATGATGTGACCTGAATCTGATAACAAACCAGTATAAATGTTGCATGGTGCAATGGTATGACCAGCGGAACACCAGCAACGTTTTKTATAAAACAAAAATGAAACTGTCGAGGTCACATTAGCAAAAGTCAGTGAAAAGGCTCTGGTGTTCTGTGGGCAAGCAATCAGCAGTTAGTTACAGCCAACAGCAATCACAGCCATTTCAGTTTGCAGAATCAGAGAGGTTCCTAAGAAGAGTCAAGCTAAAGGCTTTGCATTCTAAAAAATACTCAAACTTCAAAAAGACCACTATTCAGTATTGTTGTCAATGAACCACCTCTTTTGCAAAACACTTTTTTAAGCTTTGATGCCTTTTTCATGCTTTAGTGAGATTTATGTAGAAACCAAGGCAGCATTGAGATTGGGGTTGAAGTCAACCCAGTGCTGTTACACCTCTAGAGTCGTAATGGTCGGTGTATAAAAGTATATTAATAACCCTAATGTTGGACATATTTTATTTAATTTAATAGTGCATTCAGTGTAAAACGATTGCCAAATTGTTCATGTCTGTGGCAGCACCTGCAGAAAAGAGCAGTCAAAAGAAATACATTAAGTCATGTTTATAATCATTCTTTGCCTCCAAAAATGCAACAAATCACCAATACATTATGTAACAGTGACCTAATTAGTATTTTATTACTGAACTAATTTTATGTTGTACTCTGTGATTAATCATAAAAATGACTCCCATCTGATTAATTATCTACATTTTTATAAGTTGCATTTATGCAAATGAGGTGCATCATACACAATGATGACTTAATGATCGTTTCTGACAAATCTACTAATTCTCTAGATTACTGGTCGGGGAATTAAAGCATGTTTAAGCACTACACTCATGTAGTAGTATAAATAGTTATATCCTCACAAAGATAAATTTTTAAGTCATTGTGACACTGACCTGGTTGCATTTCATCCCTGGTGGTTGCAAAAACAGCCACAGTTTGTCCACTTTCTAAATTAAAAAATAGGACTCCTCTCCAAATGAGCTGAAACACCAGAGGTTGCGAAGAGTCTGGCAGGCTAGTGATTGGTTACAGGGGGCTAGGATTAAGAGTAATTAATACTAATTAGTGAAGTGATCCCCAGAGGAAGGTGGGGTCCCTCATCCACTGTGAAACCGGCAGAGTTTCCATCTTTCAGGCTAGAGCTAACCTACTGAGACGGGGWTCAGTGCCAATGACCAGTCGTTGGACACCATTGGAACCAAACAGGCAGGTTACCGTTAAACACGAACAAGATGCTGCCACTGCTTAACGGGTTAATCAGTCAAAAGCAGGAAGATTTACGAGTTTACAGAACACAGGGTATTAGATAAAGGTTGTCCAATTCTACAAACGCCTCCTAACCTTGAGCACTGGATGGAGGAAGTCATCAAAGAAACATGGAGAACAGCACAAACTGTTTTTTGTTTCCTTTTTTTAACCCATCTATGTTTGTTTTGCTTTTTGTATTTTTGGGAAAAACTCCTTAGTGACAAAATTTACAAGATTTTCAGCTGCCATTCATTTCTGCACCAGGAAACAATGTGGTGGAGATTTGCCTTAATCTCCACTTAGGAAAAGAAAGGTTACAAATCACATCAGGTCTCTCTCTGGGTGGAGGACCCTCTTCTGATTATGCGATCGGGCTTTTGATTTCATTAGACATGCAATTGATGAGGGGAACAAAGGGGTAATTTTTCATTCACAGCRTCTAAATCACAAGCCTTGTCTTTGCCTTTGGTAATTCATTCATTCCTTAGATCTAAAGACCTTTTATAATCACTGGGAGAAGAGGGATAGCGACGCGGAGCGGGTGGGGCAGGGTGGACAGGGTGGGGTGGGGAGACGGGAAGATGAAGAGGAAAGGTTGAGAAGACACAGAGTAAATGTGAGAACGCATGCGCTCACGTGTTTGCCGAGCAGCCGGGTTTAATTCTTTTGCTGGGTGCTGAGCGGAACCGTTTTAAATATGATCCTCCCTGTTAACGCGTCCTGCCATGTCACCGGCGACAGATACACTGTATCTAACTATTAATGGGCCCAGTCATTTCTAATCAATCCTGTGAGGAAGGGAGGGAGGGAGGGATACTGCCTCTCCACGAGGAAGAGGTGGAAAATTCAGGAGTGTTTTTTAGCATCTCCTTTCCCTGCACCACATTATCATTTAGTGACGAGAACAAACATCCACTCGGTTGTTGACCAGCCTCTGTCCGACAGCTTTGGACCATTTAAGCAGTCTGACCTGCTGTAGGTAGTGTTTTTAAGGCTTCAGCGTGTTTCTTTGTAACTGTGTGCAAGCTATTGAGAGCTTGCCAATAGTCAAATAAAACAACTCTGTGCTCGTATTTCAAGCAGTGATGAAATCTTTCCTAAATTCAACAACTTGTGTTTAAAAATCTTTCCTCAAGGGGACGTCGAACCCATACATACTCATAACAAAACACCAAATAGCCACACCCAAAGCATCCAAACCAATAATTCAGGTGATGGGGCACATGACCCTCTATGAACAATAGAACTAATCAAGCCTATTTTTAGGCGATGGCCCTCTCTTGCATGTGACTAACCTGTTTGTCCACTATGTGGACAAGGCTGAGTTCACCTGAAACTCATCAGACTGAAGAAGTCTCTTGGAGGAGAGATGAAACGTTTCACTAAAGAAGAACCCACCCAGAGGACCTACTTATTTTTTCTTTCTGTTTGATTTCCTGTTGGCTTTATTTTTGTAGACGCATAACTAACATGTCACATGTGGGATTTTCATTCAAGTTCATAAAATCAATCTAACTTTCTTAGACAAATTGACTTTTTTTCCAAATTGTTTAAAAAAATCTGATTCTGCTCCTGAAACCACTTTCTTCCAACCAATAAATTAACAATTTTTAGCACAATTAGTCTGCTCATTGTTGCCTGAAGAAAACGAACACCTTTGAGCACCAAAGTATTCCAGTAATTCTTTATTCTGACCAAAGCGAGGTACTCTGTGCCCCTCCTCTGCACTACTCCATTCAAGTCATTGTTTTACAGTTCAGACTCCAGTTCAGTAGGTGGCAATAATGTTCTGGTTTGTCTACTGCCTATTTTAAAGAAAAAAACTGACAATAAGCCATCTCATAATAAACCCCATCATACAGTGCTCCCTCAAAAGAAGCATTCCTAGTGTTTTTCTTTCACTGCTAGTGGTTTGACACATGGTCTGCTTTTGTTGTGTGGGTTGTTTTTCTGTTTGCCACTTTTTTAAATGGGAGTTTTATTATCGCACATGCATTGCCAGCATGCACAGTCTGGATGATCACAAAACAGTGGGCTGCATGCTGTAGCGCAGAGAAGAAAGTGGAAGACCCTCACAAACAGGAACCTGCGACGGAAAGGTTGGGGAAGCATTAATTTGGCTTTAATTCATACCCCCTTAACCTCTCAGGATGACATAATATCCACTTATTAACACCATTAGTTCTATGATCATTTGGGCTGATTTACCACAGCTTATTACAGTTATATAAAAAGAAACATTTGTAGCTAGTTCAGGATCTTTTTAAAAATGTTTATTGGTTGTTGAAAATATCACTGAAAGTACAGCAAGTACAGCTGAAATCTTTCTTTTCAAAAAGAAATTAAATTCCCAGAGAGTCCCAGACAAGAGTTAAAGTACACATTTTTCTGTATCTCTCATTCAGATAGTTTGTAAAATTCCATGATAAAAGCATCACAAGTGTGAATACTAAATGTTCTCAGTGTCTTGTGGTGGGACTAGCTGCAGCAGCAGCAGTATGGGAAGTGGAGGGGGGGCATTTGGGCGCCGGTTATGATGATGGCGGTGGATTACACCGCCGCAGATGATGTGTTGCCCTGCCCACATTAGCATGAATGCTTCATTATCTCACTACTTGTACATAATGGCAACAACTCCACGGAGGGGTCAGGCCTCGTCACGGCTCATCAGCCCACTGACGGCCCGGCCTGAAGAGAAATGAGAAGCAAGGCAGAGCTGCTCCCCACTAATCCATCGCCACCACTTAACACCCCAGCCCTGGATAGCCTGCAGAAGACACTATATGGCTTTTGTCATCTTTATATTCATGACACAATTGTCCACAGTAGGATTTGGTACTTTGAAGAGTTCATTAGTGTGAGGGGAAAAAAGGAAACTAAGAAGAGATATAAAAAAATCAGTTCACAATAAAAAAAGATTCTGGGATTTTGTTGGAAAGAAAGTATTCCTCATTATTGCTTGTAAAAGTAACCAGAGGAAAGTTTTCTCATGTAGCGAATTTATTGTTATTTTAGGTATCTAGGCTATTGACAGATTTCATTAAGTTTAAAAACTCATTAAATGCACACCTTTTTTTCTGTTTCTAAAAAAAGGTCAACAAATTACATTGTAGTGTGGATTGGATACTTTATTTTCTAAAAGCATTAAGAAAAATAGTTTAAAAAAACGCCAAATACTTTCTGCTATATTTGACTTTTTTAGACATCAAAGATGTATAGATGACAACCTCTCAGCCAGTAGGAAAAAAGATACCTAGAATTTCTAATTATTTAGAGCCAGTTTTTGTTAATGATTAACTAGATAATTACTTACATTTCTGGCCCAGTGACTCCATAAAATAGTTTTTTAGCTGTTTATTTTAAGGTTTTATATGTTCTTAGCTACAGATATCGTTCTATTGGAAAATCTTAATGTATATACGAACACTGGATAAAAGCTTAATAACTTTTTTTTTAAATAACCTTTGACACCTAGCGAATAACATCATATTTAGCAAGAAAGGCTTCATGTTTTTAGGAAATGAATAGAATTAATGCAGCTTCAAATGAAGTTATTTTTCAACATTATTGTGAGTTAAAGCCATTTTGAATATTTAAATATTTACCACAACTTTCAATAACTCTGAAAAAAGAAAAAAAAACAAGTATTCAAATTTAAGTTTTAGCCAAATTGAACGTTTGCAAAATAAACCTATTTAATAATTGTGACTTAAAATAAAAATGTTTAAATCAACATAATAATTTTTAGGTTCACTAACTTGAACTCTTCAATATGTATCCTTTGGACCTGATTTTGTGGTTGTTATGGTCATCAAGTTTTTTTTTTGTTGTTTTTGTTTTTTATTGTTTTTTTTCCCACTGTTGCGTTTCTCGTAAATGTGTAAAATGAGCTGCAGTGGGACCTGGCTGAAGCTGTGGGTGCATTTCTATTTTAATGCCCCAAGCTGATTATTTCTCCACTGTAATTACATTATCCTCCCCTTTATGCAGGAGTGGTCTCTGGGGACTAATGGATACAGACATGTTTAATTCATTAATCATTAGCATCCAATTTGACAATTAGACATGATTGTTGAATTTTAAGTATCAAAGTTGCCTAGCAGTTGTCTTTTTTTCTTGTTTGTTCTTTTTTTTAAAGGATTCAGAGTCCAGAATTGCAGTCCAACTTGAAACTTGTAGATTTTAAATCATTAAAACAAATTATTTTGGCTTTGATTCAAACAATAAGGGGACGAGTCATGAATTTCTTTTGGAAGTCTTGAATGGACAACAAGCTCTATGTTTAAAGCACAACCTTCTGAAGCAATGAAACTTTTAGTTCACGCTTATTTTATGCTATTCATTCATTGCTTTCTCAAAAACAAAGTTTCACATTTTCTTTCTAATTCT
>NW_013952408.1:1494138-1497461 GCF_001266775.1 Austrofundulus limnaeus | reverse complement strand
GGCTATACGTGCGTAGTCACAAAGTGCCGCTTTGTTTAAAATCACAAGTAATTTTTTTTTCAAAAAAGGTCACATTGCAGCGCGTTTTTTCCAAGCAACAGCAGTTAATCCGAATCGACTCACGTGACCTGAAGCACGCCGGTGGATTTCTCCGAGCAGTTGTAACAACTGCTCACAAAGCGGGAGGAGAAGACCTCACGTGGCGCAGCCTTGCCCATGAATTAGTAAAGAGAGCCAGGCGTCCGCGGCTCGCCTGATTGGAAGTCGAGGAGAGAACGCCCGCTGACGCCAGTGGAGATCGATGTGGCAGTCAGAGGGATGAAGCGAGATAATTAGCGTTCAGAGTGTATCTTGTTAATTAAGGGCTAATTAGAGGCAGAGGCGGAGGGAGAAGGCTTGTGTGTGTTTGTGTCTGTGTGCGGGGGTCGCTCGGCAGAGATATGTGCACGAATAAGGTGGCAGCACTACAACGCAGTACAGCACAAACTCCATAAAACTGTTAACGCTACTAAATAATTATCGCTTCATTACAGACTGTTTGGATTTTTTCAATTACTCTGCCTAGATTGTTTTGTTTTTTTTTGTTTTTTTTTTGTTGGTGTTAGTTTTTGTTTCCCGCCCTCAAATTGAAGACAAAAGCGTGTAATTTTCTTGTCCTTGTCACGTCTTCTCCAGGTGCGCCTCACTCCAACAGCAGCATCTCCCTGCAGACGGGCGGGCTGGCGTTTGGCGGCAGCAAAGACAGCATGCACCAGCGCTCCTTCTCCGTGTCCAGCGCCGACCAGTGGAATGAAGCCATCAACACCAGTACGAGCGGCGTTGCCCGTAAGGATCCCAAACTGTTGCCACAAATGCCAAAAAAAAAAAAAAAAACAGAAAGGATCTAGAGTGCATGTTTTTTTTTTTTTTATTAAACGAAATAAGCCTCTATTTTGTGATTAAGTGATCAGGATGGTGATCACTGTGACCTTTTATGTTGCTGCTCTTTGATAGAAGCGGCGTGTTCAGATGGGAGCGGGGCGGGGGTGGGGGGCAGTGAAGGTTAACTTTCTTCCATCGATGCGTCTCCACTTACTGTCTCCCTTGTCACTGTAGTTGTGTGAAGTAAGATAATATATTCACCATATCTGCCCCCCCCCCCATCTCTCCAACCCATCCTGTCTTTACCTTCCATCTTCCTTTCTGCCCCCCCCCCCCCTTCTGTTTTCGTCTCCCTTCTTCCGAAGAGGAAAATGAATGCTTTTCGGGAGTACCATTCATCACCAGTTATTTCCCTCTCTTTGTGGTTGGCAGTAAAAAAGCACTTAAATGCACATCAACAGAATAACAGTCATTTCCATGCATGTTTGCACTCTGGTAGTTCTCATTAGCGCGGCGGCGGCTTCCCCCCTCCCCATGGGCTCCCAGGGGCCCCGGCAGTTTAAAGAGCGCACTTTACGAGCGCTGCTGGAGTCCAACCGCGCGGCCCTCGTGSTTCCGCAGACAAGCCTGATTCTCATTTGGAGCTGCCGAACGATCAATTCTGCCTGGACGCGGGCACTTCCATCACCCCCCTCCGCCCCCCATCTCCCATCAGCAGCACGCCCAAAGCAGAATTACTTAGATTCGTGGGGTCCTCAAATAAATGAGCACGAGTGTGTGTTATGTGTGTGTGTGTGTGTGTGTGTGTTCTTGCAGAATGTTTCAGCGTGGCTGTTTGCATGTAGGCTTTTTTTTCCCTACAAACTGTAATATAATGTGTTTGTAACTCCTCCCGCACCCCACCTTAAAAAAAAAGGCCTCGTACTCGAGTGTTTGACGATACGATGGCTAAACTACGAAGGACTTCCTAAACTGTGGAAATTAGGCGGGCAGAATTTCCTCGTTTCATATTTGTTAAACTGAAAAGCCCTCACTATTAACATAGCTCATTAAGCAGCATCCAGTTTTCAACTAAATCAGATACACAATTTGCTCCATTATTCCATTTTCTTCAATTATTTTCATGCTACTTTTAAGGTAACCACAAATGAGCTCGAATGAGGCAAATGAGCTGAAAACGATACTGGGAACAAACCAAATGATAGATTATGTGATAAGGAACTGTAGTCAGTTGCAGACTTTTACAGCAAAAGCAACGTGATTTTAGTGTAAAACTTTGAAAATGTCTTTTTTTTTTTCGTTCCAAATTCCAATTTAAAAATGTGGATTAAATCACGAGTGGATTTGCAGTGTAAAATGTGACTGAACTATCAGAAGGCTTCAGCGTGATTGAAATTCACCCTTCTTATCGCTCATCTTAATGTGTCTTCAATAATCAATAGAGGGTGTTGCACGGTGAAGGGTGCTCATGTTTTGCCATGTGAATTGACTTGAGCCAAGCCCAATCACTCCATTATCCTTGGTGAAGGTTGCAGGTTATAACCTAAAATGTGATGCAAAAACAGCAGATTGATGATTCGCTGGTGAATGAATGCATTTTAGCCAGGTAACTATTTCCATATTATTTAAAGAATGTGCTCATTTGTAAACCCTCTGAGCAAAGGAAGGAGCAGGGGTAGGAGCATCTCTTGAATATTGAGCGCAGCTTTTTGATTAAATCCCGGCCCAGTTTTTTTATTGCTTCCAGTCATAAAGATGCTCATTCTTTAATGCRCCGAATGCTTGTTTAAAACCTGCTCTTCGTTGTACGCCTTGATCTTTGATGCGGGATTAAAGGCAGGAGGCCTAAACAGTCATCTGAGCTTTGTGATAGGATTACTGATGACAGCAACTTAAGTCTTTGCTCAAAGTCTGAGGAAAGTCGTGTCCGTGTTTCACTTGTTCCAAAAATCAGAACCGCTGGAACTATTTTAGCGCTAAAGCAAAGAACCATCATTAGAGCTGTGATCTCTATCTTACTTATGGTTATATCCATCCATACATCCATTCATCCTGGTTCCTCATTCAAAATTAGCAGAAAACTGAACCGGTTTGGCTTTTGAAGATTTAGCCAGGCAAACCAATAAGTTACAATATTTTTATCTTTTGATTCTGATATGCATTATCACTTGTGTCTAGCAAGCTAAGGTTAAAAAATAACCTAAAAATTTCAAGAAAGTTATTGTAAAATAGTCACAATTTGTTAATAATAGGACAAGATAATGTAACATTTTGTTTGTTCTCTTTAATAGCAGAAATATGTAAAACCTTAAAGGGGCAATATCATGTAAAATCAACTTTTTTGAGTTTTTCATCATGTCATAATGTTATACTCTCATAAAAAACATGCCCAAAGCCTTGCTTTGACTCATTCATGCATGTTTGAGAAATCCTGCAGTGTTTTTAGGCAGCCATGCTGAGGA
>NW_013952408.1:1473884-1493796 GCF_001266775.1 Austrofundulus limnaeus | reverse complement strand
CAACTAAAGGTAACATAGATACTTTATTATGGTATAGTATTTAAATACATCCCTGAGAAACACATAATATTGCCCCTTTAAATCACAAGGTTTTTTTATTAGTATTTTTTTTTCCAAATTTCAGTTTCACACTTTGGCAATTCATCTATGTGCTTCTCTCATGCACGTCAGGTACTCGACGCACAGATGGCCTTTTTCTATCGGTGCCGCGTTTCATACGTCGGCCTCCCGATGCGAGGGCGATGGCGTGTGGGGCGTTTGATTTCCAAGCCAGGTTGTAATGAAGTTTGACATTTAGTTTGGAGAGAGCAGCAGAGCGCGATCAGACCTTGATTAGTACGCTCTAATTGAGGATAATAAGGGGGAGGCGGTGATTGTTTCTAATTTTTGCCATTAATTGCAGCCGTTGGCTTTGATTGAGGACAGGCAGGGCTGCCGTGTCAAGGGGCCCGGTGGAATCATGGCGCTCCTCTACCTTGAGCCTCTTGAATAAAAATGAAATAACTCACCCCGCTCCCTTCGTTCTCCCCCCCGCTGCTGCTCGCTCTCACCCTTTTTTTTTTTCTTCATTACCACTTATTCTCAGTGTGGCACTGGCGAAGGCAGGAAGCTGTTAGCAGCGCCCTCTCTGTCTCACCCACAGCCTTCATCCTGAAGCACATTTAAACTGTCATCTCCGTAGTGGGAGTGTAATACACTGTAATCACAGGTTAGTCTGATACCTATTCTGCTGCCCAGGTGATCGTGGCTGAGTGGTAAAGAGTCTCCTGATCCCCAGTGCAACTCATTACCCAGCTTGGTCCTGATGGTCCTCATACACACTAACAGCTAGYTAATAATGCCGCAGTGATTTCTCTGCTTTCCTGATCCGATTACTTTCAACTACATAATTCTCATCTTAACAAATTTAATTTCCAGGCACAGTTTAGGGCTGATAAACACCTACAGAGAATAGACCTTATGTCCATGCGTTAAGCGAATGCGTTTATATTGCTGCTAGGGAATGTATTATAGWTTTTCCGCAAGACGTTTAAGTTCCAGACTCTCTAAAGTCTGACGTAAGCAGAGCAGCACCTCATGTACGTTTCAGGTGCAGGGCGAGAAGGGCCGGGGTCATTTTCCACAACATTAGGGGCAGAAATTGATAATTAGAGGTGTTTATGACACGGTCGGGGCCCCCTTAGGGGCAGCCCGCCCCTTGAACCTCAAGCGACATTAAACAAATGCTGGGTGTCACGTTGGAGCTCATGCCTTCCACCCGCCATACGGAGCTGTGCTGCCGGGACAGACGCTGGGATGGAGAGGGAGGAGGAAGCGGAGGGTGGAAAAAAGGAGGGGGGGGGGCACATGGAGGACCCCTGTGCCCCCAGCTGTCTGAGCCAGCTAATGACTTGTCTCAGGGGGGCTGTTGTAAGAGAGTAGGGAAATTGAAACAGACGTCTCGACTAGAAGCTGCTACATGTTTGGCTGTGTGCTGCCATTCAAAGCGCCAGAGAGCTTAATACATGTGCTCTGGCRAAGGCAGCAGTGCTATGTTATTTAAATGATGGTACATAATCAATATCTGTTTACTATATATTGCTTTATTTTAAATCTGATTAAAAATACATTCATGGGTTTTATTTGGTGAAGAAACAGGGCTTTGTAGACGTGAGCCCTCATCACGAACAATTTCTGAGTCAAAGATGAGCATAATGATGTGTGTCTCAGGTGTTGTCTTCTATATTTTACCCACACTCAAATAGTTTATCCCCCCAGCCTTCGGAGCTTCCCTCACCCCCGCTCCCCGTWAGCATCTTCAATCCCCCGCTGAGCCCAGCTTACTCCTCCAAGACAGCCCCATCTCCCTAAAGGTAATGACCGAATTAGGCCTAATGTTGTACACTGGCTAATGGCACAGTGCGGCACATTATAGCATGTGCAACTGGCAACAACAACAGCAATAATCCCTGAGCCCCCTTGTCCTCCTGCACTCCACCCCTGGGGCTGGGACGGTGCACGGGGAAATGAATGGAGTTTGCTACACTACAATGAGCTTTTGATGGGAGACAATGGAGGATGCTGCCAGCCCCACACAGGGTGGTAGGAAGACCCTCCCTCCCCTGTTTCCCCCCAGGCCCCGTGGCCYCCGCTCTCAAATTCTTAATGGCATCCGGAGGGGGGGTAGAAGGGAAAGTGATGTCAAATGTCAGGAAATCAGAAAGATGGCAAGCTGACAACCCCCTCCTATCTTCCCATTCCTCCTGTCCCTTTGCCCAACGGTAGCACAGGTTAATATCACATTTATAAAATCACTTACAAGAAGCAAAGTCGGCTCTTAGCCCCCCACCCCCACCCGCCACTCTCAGACAGTCACATAGTGAGCCTTGCCACAGGCGAACGTTGGCAACCATTTGTTCGCAGCCCCATACCTGTCCTTCACACCTGAAGCTGGAGTTACTTTTTTAAACGTTGCAACTCCACCAAGTGCAGACACATTTATAGCATTTCATATTTCCACTTACTATTCAGAACTATAATATTGTTATTGTCACTCAGTGTTATTTCCCTAAAATGAGCCGTGCACACAATTAGTGGTGCAAAGATATCCACAGTGTAACAATCTAACTCAATTTATTATTAAATTAAAGTCATTCCTTAAATAAATACATGTCATCCATGGTCTTACTGAGTTTTAAAATAAAATGATCTCAGTTTAAGAAATGACATGAGTTGTAGTATTTTTGTTCAACAATGTGAGATGGCACACAATGTGCTGTGCATGACTCAGCTACTACCATTCCAAATTGTAGCACAGTATCTATTGTAACCATTACGTGCTGGCCAATGCCAATTAGCTGTGGCAGCCATCTTGAATTGAGCCAAACCCACGTAGTTAATCAGTTGTAGATATTTTAACAAAGTTGACTTCAGCTGTTAGTGATGACGTTTTAAGTAAAAATCTTGCACAATAGCATATGAACTATGTGATGCTCAGCTACTACTAAATCAAACTTTAGCTTTGTACCTGACTGGGTAGTAGGCAGCGACAGTCATTTAGAATTAGGTTGTGTCTAAAAGTTAATCCTTGTAGAGTAACGTCCAATTATTATTTCCTGAAGCTTTTATTAAAGTTAATCATTAGGCCCTTTTTGTTGATCTTTTTACTGTTTGCAGCCCTAGTTTTGATCGTATTTCAATAAATGGGATAGAAATGTGTATGTAGGATGTATATATTGAAAAACACAAAGGTGTGTAGTAACAAAACACATTTACTTCATTACAGTACTTGAATATTTTTTGAGGATCTTACCAAGTATTTTTTAAATCATAACTTTTACTTTTCTTTTGTTACATTCAAAACACAATATTGTTACTTCTTTACTATTAAAACGTAACACTTTGTTTAAATATGACCAGACTCATCATTGTTTATGTACTCTAAAAAATGAATTGTTGAACTTACTTAACCAAGTTACAGTATGTCAGCTAGTTCCACTAAACCAAGTTGAGTAAATATACAATTAAATTGCTCATTTTACTTACATGGTTTAGTAGAACCAGTTTATGTAACTTTGTTCAGTAAATTTGACACTTGTTTTTTTAGTGTGTGTAAAAGTGCTTTTACTTTTTTTACTTTTACTTTCCCAATTATTGCGAGCAGTTTTATGACTTAAGTATTTTTCTTGTCAGTAAAATTAATTATTACCAAAGTTGTTTTCTGTTAGGGTATTTTTACTTTTATTTAGTTTTATATTTAATGTTCTTTTTACACCTCGAAACCAATAGCACCAATAAAGTTCAATGAAGTAAATAATGTCATAAATTATTAGACATATTCTACTATTGTCTGACCTGTATCACTTCAGTGAGTTTAGCATTGATTAATAAAGTAATAAACTAACAGAAATGTGGCTATCAAGTTTAAATTAACAACAAAAAAAAATGTTGTTTGTTCCATATTCTTTCAGCCGATGGGATGAGCGATCCTGCAAACGCCAGCATGGGCAGCGCCACAAGTCCTAAACTCGAGCCGCCTCCCTCTCCCCACGCCAACCGCAAGAAACACAGGCGGAAAAAGAGCACAGGCATCACAAAGCCAGACGGCTTATTTGCAGGCAACGATGGTAAGACGGAAAACAACCGCAGTGCCTTGAAATCAGAAAAACCCTGAAACGGTTTCGAATAAAACAAGTTTTCCTTCTTTAGAGCTAGAATAAATGTTAGGCTATTTATGTAAATGTTCAAATCCGAACCTTTTTAGCTGCTTTTTATCGTGTCAAATTGATGTAACCCACCAGCCAAACACAGRGGGTGCTTTTTGCCGTTACTGATTGGTCTCATAAACCGAGATGGAATGCACCGGTTTGTATCATTATAAAATTATGTGAGAGGTTTACCGGTGAACAACGTAGTTTTCTCTTCAGTTTAAGGATTGCTCTTCTGTAATTGAGTTTGAATTCAAAAATAGTTCGCCARTCATTATGAGAGAAAAAAATGTGTTCGAATAAACTCTGCATGTGCGCATGATGTACATAAAGGTGTGTGGTTTTGAATTTCCATGTGCCCCCCCCCTCGCGCAGCGCCAATTTATTTTACTGTTGTATGAATAGTGAATGTGGCCGTCCTCAGCAGGGGAGTGGCAGTTGGCTCTCCACCCAATTAATAATGATTCCTCAGCCCAATGATGAATGGCGCGCCCTAATTGGATGGCATTGTGAAAACACTGAGGCGCATTTCAGAGGCCATAAAACTGATGTCACCCGAGCAGGATGATCAATCAACAAGATTGATACGCTGGATAACAACAACAATGGCATTGACGCCTCCTAAATGGGGCTTAGCATTTATAATCWTTATACTTTTTTATCCCGGTCTCTGACAGCTTCTCTTTAAAGTCTGAATGGGTCTGCTGACCACATTGTTGTACAAGAGGGAACATCATCAGCATCGTGGTGATAAGTGGTGGGAGATAAGTGGCGTTCCTTTTTTTATTGTGTGACGGTATCCACCTCAGTTGTGAAACTGGGCCAGATACTCTGGATCTCGCATCATCATTTGTATTTGACAGTGTTTGGAGCTGCAGCTGTATGTACTGTATGTGCAGAATCAGCCTGCGACTCACAGCATCCCTTGAGTTTTATTTGCCTTTACTTAGCTCTTAATGTGCATCTCCTGGCAGAATTACAGCCACGTCTAGGAAAACAACAAAAAAAGTTTTCACTGAGTGACAGCTGGCATTATCAAACATCTTCAAACCTCTATCTGTTTACTCCTGGACTTCCTGAGGAGGAAGTCTGGGAGCAATCAGACAGGAGGAGGCAGATCCTGAGTGTTTCYCACATCATCAAACAAGCGCACTGTTTTCTATCCATCTCGCCGTTCTCTGCGAGGTTTTCTATTAGCATCAGCGACGTCTGCTCAGCTGAACGCTCCGGAATACAGACGTATCGCTTAAGYATTGGCTTCGCCCAATCCGGGGCTGTGAGCAGCGTCTCCCGTTAAAAGAACAGGAGCTGCGGGGRGAAAAAAAAGAAAAGGGAGAGAGAGGAGAGGTGGGATCCTTGAATAAATTGCTATCAGTTTATCTCATTTACGGGGCACTCAGAGGCATGCACTGCAGGCTGAAATTGAATTTTAGTAGTCGTGAAGCATCATAAATCAAAGCGGCGTGAGAGTTTTAAGGTGAGATATCATTTTGGTCAACRTGGGATGTGTGGAGATGTACGAGTAAAACCTGCAGAAACCGTTGCGGCGGCGTGTTCAAAGACCCCTCTGCATGGCTGCTAAAATGGGGGAGTAATCTACATGTATTTTGCAACATCAAGTTCATTATTGTCAATCCAAAGAACTAAACATTTCAACATGTGTACAGCTGTTTTTCAATCTAAAACCTCTTTAAATCCATATTTGGATCAAGTCTATTATGTCCAGTGTGCTCTTTTTCCATCTAGAATGCTCTTGGAGGACACAGCCCCTAATACCATAGGCACTGTCAGAGCTGCAGCGGTGTAATGAACTTCTCATGTGCTTAAAGAGTGATGCAGGATGCATGGCGAGACAACTGACAGCCCCGTAATGTGTTTCCCAGCAGCCGCCTGGCGACGACTTCTCTCCGTGTGTCGCTCGCCAAAAACCCACTGGAAAATCGATGGCCGATAAAGACTTGTGTTCGGGGGGGAGCCCTTCTGATTAATGCATACTGTCAGAGAGCGTCATTAATGTATTTCTCTTTTAAAAAATAGTGTCAAATGCTCATTGTTTCGGAGGGTTTGGCTCGAGCCAGGAAGTGGTTGGCGACGCGGCGGAGGAGGATTGTGATAAGAGGCTCCTGATGTTTCTGGTTTTGTGAAGGATGTTATTTGCTCAGGCGAAGGTCACAGGAATTAAACCGACGAAAAAGGCTAATGATGGGGCTGAATGCCTTTAGTGTCCAAAAGGTGTCGAGGTCCTGAGATAAGAATCAAAGTAAATTGGCTAACAGTTTATTTTTTCTTCTTTCTTTTTTTTTTTTTTTGAAGAAATAAAAGCATACATGCTACAACGGAATAAAAGGAACTGATTTTAATATGAGAACACGTTACAATTAGAATTTACATATAACAAGATATAATMAGATAATAAGATAATGTGTGTTGTTTTGGGTGAGATGATTATAAACTTAGAAAACATTTGTTTCATAAATGCAGTTTTTATATTTGAAAACCGTTATATTTTAAAGCCCTGTTGGGCTTTAAAGATGTAAAAAAGTTCAGGTCATAACTAAAACAGGAAGTTAAAATCAAAGTAATAAGTTTGTCACATCTGAGAATGTTTATTTTACATTTGATGTGACTTTAATTACATTAYGTTTTTAAACATGTTCAAGAATCTTTTATCAGAATTCTTCAGTTTTCTGACCTGAGCCCAGGTCGCATCAGGAAGGTCATCGGCATAAAAGCAGACGCCAAATCTTTTATGTTGATTTGCTCATTGTGGCGACCCTCAAAGAAGAGAGCTGAAAGAAAAATATCGTCGCTGATAGCTGTCAGTGTGACAATTCAGTAACCAGACCCTAAAATTAATTTTCCCCCATAACAAGTGATATTTAAGTTTTGTTTGAATATTAATTAAATGTAACATTTTATTTCTTTAGAATGTAGTTTTTTTAGACATTTTGAAGTTTATTTTTTACTTATTTTCAGCACCGTTTTTTTTTTTTTKTTACACCAACACTGATCTATGAATCTTCTAATAGAAACCCAACTTAAGCAGTTAAGCATCCTTCTAACATAATTGACGACTTGATAAAGAAACTGGTGTATTTTGGGTGGGGGGATGTGTGTGTGTTTTTTGGTGCTTTGAACATGACTCATTGTTTCTTCTCAGTTTTAGTTTTGTCTATAAAAAGGGCCAAAGTACTACAYTGAACCTAAATAAGGAATTTTGCTCCAACAAGATGATTTCCAAATACCCATTAGCAGATATTTTAGAATGTCTGAAACGTGAAAAAAACTTAAACAAATCACACAAGTGAAAACCAAATGAAGTAGATATAGCTTAACAACAAATGACATTTATCTGAGTTATGTCTTTGAGAAATAAGCGAAACTCCAACAGAAACCAGACCTAATGCATCTGGTCCTTGAGTTTCTCTATTGTTTAGTTCAGTGAAAGGGTTGATGAGAAGAAGTTGCACTTGAAAAATTGAAACAAGAGGCCAGCAAATGGCCCAAGAACTGGGCTAAAAATCAGATGCAGCATTCCTTGTAAATTTTTGATTCAAATATATAGAAGCTTGGGAAACTGTTTAATGATGAGTCACTTCAGATTTTTGTAAAACACGGTGGAGGCTTTCTCGTGATTTGGGCTGCATCTTATGTAATGCTGTTGGGGATCTTGCCAAAATTTGTTAAAATAACATTTTCTTGCAGTATCATTAGAAAGGAAAAAAAAATGTCCAGTATCTTTCAGTGGGACAAAGATACCAATTCTTTTTTTTTTTTTTTTGATTAAAGTTGTGCCTGAATATACAAACACACAATGGGTTATTATCATTAATGCGTTTACCTTCCCACAGCCTGGACGTGTCAGTGAAGCAGTGTGGGGATAATGACTGAGAACAAAACAAAACACAGCCAGGAAGAACTTTGGAATGTCCTTCAGGAAGCATCAAGACCTATTTCGAAATTCTTCTGAAAGAAATTGAAAAAATRTCTGAGATAATTCAGGCAGTGTCAGAAATACATTAAACCTATTTTGTGTTGCACGCTGCATTTCCGTTCATGTTTAATTTGAACTCTTGTTGGACTGTGCTTACTTGCATGTTTAGTTTTTTGGCTTTTCACAGCCTGAAATTGCACTTTGCTAAGTTTCTATGTAGGAAAAATAACATGGCTATCAATGTCCTTAGTTTACATTAGGAATTCAGCTTAATCCAGTATGCCATTGTCCTGTWTGTTTGTAAACTAAGGGTTAATATCCTCTGGAGTCCAGCTGAGGATTAGGAAATGGAGGTTTAACTGCCTGTGCTAATGGTGGGTGTTTGTCTCAATACTTTGTTTTGTCACTCCCAGACTCACTCTCATTTCCCAAAGCTGTCCCTGGAGCCCCCACTCTTGTAATGGCTTAGCTTTCTGAGCGCCACGGTATGGAGGGAAAAGAATAACAAGATTCTCATTTGGGCTSTATACACACTGCCCACAGATACTTGTATAATTGGCCCTGTTTTCGTTCTTCGCTGTTGTTAATGCACTAGCTATTAGCGCGGTGATGTCGGTGCTGATTTCACGTGTTTGTTCGTCGTTGGAAGTTGTGCTCTTTGCCTGTTTGAGCGTACGCATGTAAAAAGTGTGCAGAGGTGTGTGTGTGTCAGACAGATAGAGAGGAGTGTGCTCAGTCTCTCTCTTCCTCGCTGCTCTTTTCTTTCTGAGTTTGGTCGTGGTTCCCCCGGGGCCCCTGTCGCAGTAATGGCCTGCTCCTGATTGCTCTGATACAGGTTAGGAATATTGGCTTTAATGATGTGTAAAATGAGCAAGCAGTGCCTGTGACATTTACAGATGGCACCGCCTTGGCCTGTTCTTCCCAACTGCTCGTTAATTCACGGGAACGGCGAGCACTTCTTTAAGTGACTGCCTGACGCATGCATACGGCACACCACAACACATCCCCACGCTGGGAAAACAATAGCTCACCTCGTGTCCTGCACCTTGTCACCGTTTCAACCAAGCGTTCACACGAATGAATCAAATTTTGGACTCCTCAAGGTGAGGAGCTGTCGATTGAGTCCTTTCAGAGGGTTCGTCACACCGATCTCCAGAGGGCTTTCAGAGGCTTAGACAGAGTAGATGTTGTAGTCTGCCTTATAGACAACACAGCTGGGCTCAGCACCAAACCCCCCGAGGTGCTAATCTGGTCCACAGGCACTCTGCGGCGCATCTGCTGCTCCCGCAACGCAAAAAGAGGAATCACCRTCCTCGGGTCAGCCTCTCCTCTATCAGGTTCCGGTCTGATTTTTAGGTCAAACAAATGCCTTCTCTGACAGCCGTTCAGTAGTGAGGAAACTAGCTCGTTTTGCTATATGTAACAGCTTCATTATTATGAAGTTAGACTTTAAAACACTAAAACCTAATATATTTGAATTATTATGTGATTGTRTGATGATATTAGAGCTTTACGGCCTGCTCATTGTCTCACAATAAACCAATGAACTTTAGACAATGAAAATGAGGGTTCAACAAAACTAATACATTTTTTAAAAATCTCAAAAATATAGTATTCCTTTTTTATTCTATAAGTCTCCTTAATCTCCATTGAGATTTAAACCTCGAATTTACATCTATAAACGATTTTTTGAGAAGTTTGGGAATTCAAAATCGCTTTTTCTGCAAATGCCAATCACCGTCCACTCAAAAAAAAAAACAACAAAAACAAAACAGGACCTCAATTAAATGTTGTGTTCATTACAGGTTTTATTAGTCCTGACAAAAGTAAATTGTTGGTTTATATCTGACAGTATTTCAATAATTGTTACCATCATTATAGGTTTTGTGTGGAAAAAAACGTAAATAAATGTAAAAGTTGACGGTTGTTGTGAATTAGCCATGGTTATAGACACTTGATGCAGGCATCAGATTGTCTTGATCCATTTCTTATATCTGCCCCTATCAAATAAACAAGAAATAAAAAGTACAAAAAAAGTGTTTTCAATTCATGGTAAATGTAAAAAGGATCTCATAATGGAAATACTCAATAATTTAAAAGTAGGTTTAAAGTCACTATAAGGTATTTTCAGTCCTAGTGTAGCCCAATAAATGTACAATAATAAAACACATTTTGCATTTTCATGAGATATTTTGTCTATTAAAATGCCGTTGCATTGCTCCAATCAAAGAGCAGATGAACAATACGTGTAACTGAGATGTTTCCTGAAAAAATTTATGATCCATGTAAGTGTCGGACGGAGATGTGTATCTCAATCCGTTCCTCTCCATTTTGTAGCTTTGCGGCCATTACACTGTAATTTCCTTTTTTTTATAATGTTGTGTTAATTAAAGAAAAATCATATTTTCTTATTCTTCACAGTTGGCGCCTTTGTTAGCTTTAAAAGGGGGGTTCTTCCTTGTCGTCTCGCTGCATTAATTTATTTCTAATTGGCCCGAACTTGCTGGTGACAGGATCTTGTAGAAGTGGTCAGGAGGTTAATGCTTATGGTAATGTGACAAGGTGATCGCTTCTCTGTTAGCCGCGTGCTAACTGCAATGGCTGAGTGATAGAGAAGCAGCTGTAATTCTGTTACTTTGTTCATGCTCAGATTTATGAGGCAAACACTGGAAGTTCACTCCATTTAGGGCATTAAATAGTATAGTTTGTCAGTGTGCTGGAGCTGAAATTCAGAGTTGCTCTAAGGCATTTTGGCTGCAGATCRTCTCGTGTTTCTTCCCCCGTCTTTGACGTTTCACGTGTACATCGCGATACATACAGAAGAGGATTTGTTTCCTTGTATACTCATCAGTTTAAGAAACCAGCCATCCGTTGCTTTTTTAATCTCCATAATGAAAGTGTTTTAATGCCTCCAATTTATTGCCTGGGCAGCCAACAGAATAATTAGCTTTGTTCAGGTTTTTAAAGTGACAAGAGCACGAGCACAACATTTGGAATCACAGATTCTAATAAAATGCATTAGTTATTGTACCAGGATTGGACAAAAAATAAATAAATTTGATTTTGGTATTACAATGATTTTTTTTTCTTTTTCTCAATTTTTCTTTTATTGTCCTTTTACTTTGAAGTTTCTAAAAGTTAACCACTTTTTTCAAAAATTTCTGTTCTGATTTCTTCTGATGTTTTAAAATGTCACACATACAGATTTTTTTTCTATAAGTCTAAATAAAGAGGTTTCAAAGTCTTTATTGATTCTCCGTGACCTGGAGTCAATTCCACAAACTAAATCAGATAATTGAAGTCAGTGTCAAGCTAATTGGATTATTGCTTTAGCCCTGAAGAGATGACCCACTGCTGCAGCACAAGGATTGCAATATTAGAGGCATCTATCCCTCATTTGTCATTTACTGTACCAACATATAGCTGTGCCACGTAACAAGGAGGGTAGATTAACATCATGTTATTCCAGATATGTTTAAACTCATATAGAGCTAATTCTATGTCAAACGTTTCGTTTTACTTAAAATGTTCCAATGATTTGGAGCTTATAGGAGCTTTTTATGTTCTTGTAATAATCAATCATATCAACAATTTGGCTTAAAAAAAACAGCACCCAAGTAGCAAATGAGATGAAAAGTCTATCAGAGCTGCACAGGGGGAGAGAAAAAAAGCCCAACCCTCTTGTGTCTGTTTGCCTTCAGTCCTCCAAACGTGGTTTATGCAAATGAGAGCCGTATTTGCATAGACATAATTAGGTAATTACAAATCATTTGGCAATGAGCTCAAGCATGTGCAGAGACCAGAGACGTTTACACGAGTCACATTGTACTGTACGGCGTTAATGAATTGCCTTCCTATCGGCAGAGGCATTACGGCATGTGTCGGAACATATGTTGTGTCAGAACTCTTCATTGTAAACATCAGGTGATGTTTTCATAAATCTTAGTCAAAGGCAATATCAGTGGGCGAAGTCGGTTCAGGATAAAATAGATTGGCATGTTCGTTTAGGGAAGAAGGATAAAAAGGGATAGGGAAAAAAAGGTTGGCAGGATGTTTTGTTAAGTATTCTACTTAATTTGGACTTAGTAGTTGTGGAAGTAAGCTAAATATCAGCTAGTCGGTATGAATGTAGGAAAGTAATTTACATTATAAAGTCTTAATTTACTAGTTTTTGCCTCTTGATTTGAGATAGTTTATTGTAATGATGTTTGGCAGCACAAAAATTGGTAGACCTCTTAAAAGTACCAATTTCTGTGCCAACCACCCAATTTTTGTGCCAACCTACCAAGTTCCTCTTGAAGTTCTATCTTGAAGCCCACCCCTAGAGGAATTTCCAAATGATTGAATGTGTTGGAATTGCATGTTCCCCACTGACAACAATTAACCATTTTTTTCAGATTATTATTTACCAAATCTCTATGAACACAAAGCGTTGATAATGATAGACCCCGGTCATGTTGTCGGAGGAAAAAGTGGTTTAGTTCCTCCAGGTAAGGGGTGTTTCACTTTGGGACAAATTACGACCGCCGATTGGTCAGTTACAAACAAACCCACTGGATTGATTGACAGGTTGTCAGTTCAAAAATTCTTTACAACTTACATGTGATTTGTTCCAGCATACACATTAAGATCAATTTTTAATTATTATTATTTTTTGTCAATTTTGATTTTCCAGAACAAGAAGATTCCTTTGAGTTCATTATTGTGTCGTTGACGGGTCAGACGTGGAACTTTGAAGCCACTACTTATGAGGAGAGGGAGCTATGGGTGCAAGCAATAGAGAGCCAGATCTTTGCCAGCCTGCAGTCCTGTGAGAGCATCAAGAACAAGGTACAGTAGACTGTGACARTTACGGAGGTTCGAAACAAATTGAAAGGATGGGCAAACGTCATCAAAGTGTGGTATTTTTACTATTCTGCTGCTTCCTTTAGGGTCTTCTCTTTCCCTTTCTTTCAAATCCTTTTGCTCTCCACCCCTTCTCGCTCGCTTCACGCTATGACATGAGGGAGGTTGTCAGACAGGTGCGCCACAGTGTGGGGGATCTCTTATTAGAACTGACAGACATCTGAGATAGAACACGGCTTGTGTCAGCTACTGGGGAGACACAGCCTCATTTTCATATTCATATTTTTCTCTGCCTCTGACTCCTTCGTAGTCTTTGAAGAAAAAATCTTCTTCTTCGCTTTTCCTCGCCAGTTGTCCAGCTGTAATTATTTGCTTTCTGCTACAGCCTGCTGAAATAATTAGTTCCTGTTGACCTATTCTCTCCCTAATTTCTCACAGTCTCGGTTAGGCAGCCAAAGTGATGCAATGGCCATTCAGTCCATACGAAACGTGAGGGGGAACAGCTTTTGTGTGGACTGTGATGCACCCAGTGAGTATAACTCAGCTTAACTGTGAACTTTTATCTTTAGGGTACTAAAAAAAGAAAAAAATTACCAAACTACTGAAACTAAAGTGTTTRTGTTTATCTGAATTTCTAAGAAATGTTGTCAAGATTAAAACAGGCTGTTGCTTCATTTCTAAGAAAAAAAATTGTTGTGGAAATGAATGATTTCTTATCTTCTACCCTGCAGACCCAGATTGGGCCAGCTTGAACTTGGGTGCCCTGATGTGCATTGAGTGTTCAGGCATCCACAGGAACCTGGGCACCCACCTGTCTCGCGTGCGCTCTCTGGACCTGGACGACTGGCCGGTGGAGCTCAGCATGGTGATGACGGCGATCGGCAACGCCATGGCCAACAGTGTGTGGGAGGGCGCTCTGGAGGGCTACGCCAAGCCGGGGAGCGACAGCACCAGGTTAGTGCAGCTCGGCAAATAAAAAGGTGCTGCTTAATGAAGCATCCGGAGATTATAGAAAGAGAATGGCGGCAGTGTCTTCTCTCCATTAGCTGCCATTTATTAGCCACCCACATTTCAGCAGAGGCAGTTCACACCACAAAATGCTCCATAAGAAGCACTGGGGGGCCATAAATGTCAGCCTACTGAGTCAGAAACAGTATTTTATGTCTTTTATTCATCACAGATCACTGTGTATGTTAGAGTTTCTCTTCTGCAGTTCATCCCCTTGTCTTTTCATAGCATCACCCACAGCACCACTTCTGCAGCTTGACCACAATAATTCAAGAGAGGAGTGGCATGTGCAACATTATTACGCACCTACTTGATAAATGGTCGGAGTTGTCAAAGTTGTCACCTGACATGTAAGCACTAATAAAGTCAAGTTTTTTCTGAATGAGTCCACATGCTAAACAAACCACCAGGCTTGTGTTCATTTTAAAACCCATCCGTCAGTTTTCTTTACTCGTTTTTTTTTTTTTTTTCCTTTCTGGGTGGTGTGGGAGCTGGTGCCTATCTACAGCGGTCACTGTGTGTGACGCAGGGTACACCCAGGACAGGTCACAAGTCTGTCACAGGACCACATAGGCAAACAACCATTCACACTTTCACCCACACTCTGAGATAAATTAGTTACTAATTAACCCAGCAGGCAGGCTTTTGGACTGTGGGAGGAAACCGGAGCACCCCGAGAAAACCCATGCACAAATGGGGACAGGGTTGGCCCATAACATAGGCAATATAGGTAATAATTATAATAATAATAATAATAATAATAATAATAATAATAATAATAATAATAATAATAATAATAATGAAATGGTAAAAAGATAAATGCTAACAAAGTGTAATTTATTCTTGCATTTCAACAATCACAGTAGATAACCGGTAGAAGACAAATGCGCAGCTTCTTATTGTAAATCCATCTTTATATGTAACTTTTGTGGAAGGATTCTTTTATCTGCTGTTGACAGGTGAACCAGTGTCCCAGTTTGACTAATGGCCTGTTGTGCGGCTGTGCAGGTAATTAAGCACACCATGATGGCTAGACCCCACCCCAAAAGGCGGGCCCTCGGGTCCCAAGTTATCCTGTCACCTATCCATCACACCGGCCCGGGTCATCACTCTCTCTGTCACAGCGCAGGCTGTCTGCAGGGTCTCGCTAGTGGCATTTAGAACTTTGTTAGGAAAAGTCAAAACAGAGACAAAGGTCGATGATTGTTTAGCCATTTTGCAAACCGAGCCAGAGTGTTTGATTTGTTTGTGAGCTAAGCCTAATTGAAAGCAAGATACTGGGCAAGTTATAAATTGTATATTTAAGGGGCTGTAAAGTATTTTATCAGTGTGTAAAGCATATCATTTTTGCTATTGCAATAAGTTTCAATCTTCAAATATTTTAACTATTAAGGCATGATTCTATGATTTTAAACTTGTTTTGCTCTTTAGCTTTTGAAATTAAGACATTATGGTTCCTTTTTTCTCCATCCTGCCAACAGTGGGCAGCTGAACTGACAGATGTGACCCAAATAATGATGGATATTCTCATTTTATTTGTTTTGTGAGAGRAACACGAGATTTTTTTGGTCTCCCCAATAATCTATACCATAACCACAGTGATTTAAAATTCTAGCAATTATCAGTTTAGTTGATTTGGTGTATTTCTACTTATAACTTTAAATAAAAAAACACTCAACTATAAAATTGAGTTGACTAAACACAAAATCAATGCTGGAGAGCAGGGGCGGACCTAGATTTTTTTTCAAGGGGCGGCACAGTGTGGCTAAGTTGTTTTCTAGGGGGGCACATACAAATAAAGGAAGAGCTCTAGATTTAAAAATTCAATCTGGTTGCCACAGCTAATTCCAAATGGCTTTAATTCACCTTTTTTAAGAAATATTGAGCTGAAATTGTGTAGTTATATATGAGAATGAACCAAAAACATGTTGATTTCTATTCACAACTTATTATTCAGCCATTTTTAGACATACAAGGATAAAGATTAGTGTAGAAGTAGCCGAAAACAAATCTTTACCAAATCCTAAATGCTAATCAAAAATTCAAGATGGCCACCACAGCTAACTTCAAAAGGCTATAATTTAGCTATTATAAGAGTTACTAAGATGAAATTTGTTGTGAAGTAGCTAAAAATGATCACATACAGACTGCTGATGCTAATCCCAAATAAAGCTAACCGCTAATGCTAAATTTACAAAGCAATATAATTCAGCCATTTTTGAACATGCACAGCTGAAAGTTTTTATAGTATCAGAGAACAATCTGTAACAGAATCCAAATACATAATCCAAGATCCCCACCCACGTGTCAGTCCTTGGGGCGTGGCACCTGGCGTGTGGCTGATCAGGGGCCAGGGGTCGCACTTGACACCCCGGCCTCCCCTCTTGCTCCGCCCCTGCTGGAGACAAAACAAGCAGCATCTCTTCACTAAAACTGATGTTTTATTTATCTTTCACTAACAAACAGCTGTTTGAGTTTTACCTCCCCTCTCTGGCCAGTTCAGACCTAAGTGATGGCCTACAGTTGTTTATTGAATGGTATTTGTGCTGAAGTGCTCCGCTGTGGGACTTGATGAAAGATTATTGATGTTGATTCCTCTCCCTACCGCTTGTCAGTCCCACGTCGCCTCAGGCTGGAAGGTTCTTCACTGTCTCAAAAATCCGATCTTATCCCGCAGCAACRTCTCCATTAACTTCCACTGTCAAACAATAAATCTCATTTGCAGTATAAGTAATCTTCAAACCCAATGTAGCACTTTAAATATCACACATGACCACGTGTTTATTAGGATCGTACGAATTATTTCAAACCATATTTCTTTTTCCCCTTTTAACGTGAATGCATTAAAAACTCAAGGATTTTTAATTATGTCACGCTGATGACACATAGCAGCTTTGCAATGGCACCTATGCAGGCATTGTATGGCTGCTGACTCTCACTAAACATTAGTGACACCTAATCTAAACGATTCAGTAACTACTTGAATATCAACTTGCAGTCTGATTGAATGTCTACTGCAAGACTAGTTTTACCCCCCTTGCATTTTTTAGATTTAACTTAAAGGCGTTCATCCACAAGATTGGTTTAGCTTATAATATTCTGGATCAAAGGGACACAATATATAGATTTGTTGTATGCTTATTGTTGTACATCAAGAACAATTGCGGATTTTATACTGGGAAAGATGTTTATATGCATCATCCAATACTTGTTTTTATGAYGTGTACAACTTTTAACTCATTTTTATGTGGTTTACGATAATTAAACATCAATAATTATGAGCCATTAACAGAATAATATTGTCCTGTTACCATTTATTACCTTTTATATGACAGAAAGCTTCATTAAAGTGTGGCACAAGTTGAGTCTGGAATGATAAGCTTGTGGAAGCTTTGCACTGTGGCTGATCTCAGCCGTCAGCATATTACAGGGGAGTTGTTCTTTAATTAGCACCTGGGAGTCATTGTGTTTTGCACGTCATCTCTAATTGCTTGGCATGTTTGTGACAGAAAAAGTAAATCTTACGGAATATTTTTGATGGATTCAGTGGGAGCGGTCAAACCGCTAGCTTTACTTTTAGCTCCTTCTGACAAACTCGCGCGCACACACATGTACACCAGTTCTCATTTTTGGGGAGATATCCCGGAGCGTGGACGGATGTGGATGGCTATCCCTCACTGATGGGGGGGGGGCGGCCCCCTCTTCGCTGTCACCCTCTGTAGGCTCTGCGCCGCCTTCGGCCACATGCAGGTAATAGCTCTGATGAGAGCCCTCCACTTTGTTTCAGAAATAATTTGCCACTCCTGCCGCCTGCAGGGGCTGCGTGGTAATAAAAATGAATCACACCACTAACCTCTCCAAACCTGGCCCCTCCGTCCTGTTTTAACCCCTTCAGCTCTGGCGATACCGTCCTCCTCTCAGGCTGTTTGTGAAATCATTGGCTGTGGTCAAAAGACTTCTGTTCTAAGAGTTGTCTACATTAGCTTCTACCCCTCACGTTAGCCAAGCAAGGCTTCCAGGTTGTTCGCAGGTTCRTAGTGCTGGAACGCCTGCTCTCCGAAGAGATTTTCAGTCGGTTTTGCCAGGAACCCTGGTGGAGGAAGACTAATTAATTAAGACAAATGAATGACTTGGTCTTCCCATGTCCTTTCTTGCCTTTCTCTTTCTAAATGAAAGCCACAGGTCAGTAATTATCCCTCTGTGGGCGAAGTAGTACCTTGGTCGCTAATTGCCAATATGCCACTGGGTCTTGGGGCCAGGTGGACGGAGAGGAAGGACCGCTTAGCCATGCGGTTTAGTTACCGTGTTGTTTGGAAATCATAATTATAAAAAAAGGTGCCTAATTGCCGGAAAGCTGGAGGATTTGAGTCTGTGACCGAGACTTAGAACCGTGCACTACATGAAGCAGTCTGCACACTTAAATGGGCCATGTGTTGTCGTCCCCTCAGCTTTGTGTGAGAGGCGAGGGTTCAGCAGGGGTTAACAGCATGAGCGTTTAAGAGTGTTAGTCTTTCTGGCACAAAAACGAAGCCACTCCATCATGAGGGGTCTGACAACCTCATTAATGTCACAATATATTCAGCTCATCCCTCTGCCTGCCTTTAGCACCCAGATGCTCTCCCATTCGGCAATTCTATAGAGTTTAAAACAAAACAAAACAAAAACCAACCTTTTGAATTCTGGTCATCTGTTTGGACCRCGCTGTGGAAAAAGAGAAAAGCTGTATCTGCACTAGTAAAAATATCTGTCTTCATTCTTTCGGAGCTAGTATACTCAGGTTTACACTGTAACTCGCTGGACCATAGGAGGCCTTTTTTAGCACTCTTGTTGAGGCGTTTACTGCGTTGCTCCTTCATTTCTCGCCCTTAGCAACCTTTGATGCTTTGGGGCCCAGCTTTCTCTCTCTCTCTCTCACTCCGCATCCCCCTCTGTTTTGCTGCTGTCCCCTCTTCCTCCCTCTCTGCTCTTCCCTCCCTGCCGTTTGTGGAAGTGAAGCTGCTTGGCTGCATGGGAATCAGCCGTATAGAAGTCGACCACCCCCCACTGTGAAGTCTGTTCAAGCTGGTCCAACCCCTGCACCCCCCCACAGCATTTCTCCCCTTCACTGCATCTGTTTGATGTATCCACGGTGAATTTGGATGCTCATGGAGAAGTGGGAGGAGCCGGGGAAGGCTTTGATAGTTTTGAAGGACTCGGTTTGTGTTTGAAAGATGGGCAAGTCGTGGGACGGACGTCCTCTTTTTTTTATTTTTCTCCTATGCACCGATGCACCTTTATTGCAGGCGGTCAGATTGGTCATTCTGTGGCGCTGTGAGCTCCACCTCCACCGTCTCAGTTTCCCTTCCCTTCCTATAAATTCCCGTTCGCCTTTTGTCTTTCAGGCTTGACTAATTATCCTTGTTTGTTCCTCTTTATTTGAATCCAGTCATGTGTTCTTGACTCCGTGGGCTGGGTTTAGGAGAATCATTCTGCCATTTGCCACTTAATTAAGTCAGGGTCAGAATGCATTGCTCAACGGAGAGCTGAAGGGACAGAGCTGTAATAGAATTATAAAAGAAGCCTTTCTCTACTGTTAAGGCGGCCTTTATCTCGGCAGGACCTGCATAGGCAAATGAAAGGGGACACCAGCTCTAGACAGGAATCTCATTTCCACTTTAAACTTCAGGGAGCGTTTTGGTGTTTGCCCAGAATTTCATTCACTTCAAARTAAATGAAAGTTAAACACTGTTTATGCTGCAGGACAACCGAACGACGGAGGAAGGTTGTGACGGTGTTTTTTTTAGATGAAAGAGAGGGGTGCTGGCATTTTTATTGGCAACTTTAAAAGCTCTCTCTATCCCCTCAGCAACAGTGAAATTTAGAACAACTATGCGCTCAGGCCTGGGTGGGGAAACTCGATGTGGATGATCTTTCAAACCTGTGAGTCATAAGCTAAGTT
>NW_013952408.1:1468915-1473855 GCF_001266775.1 Austrofundulus limnaeus | reverse complement strand
CCCCCCACGTGCCCCTAAAAATCACTCTCTTTCCCACTCACCACCGCCCCTCCTACTTTATCCCTGCGCTTTAACGTGCTAAATCTGCTGATTTTTATTTTTCTTCCTCCTGCGGTGAGGAAGTGTCCTTTTCAAGAGTCTCAGTTTCCCCTCTGACTGTCTAAACTCGACCTCTTTGGATAGTTTTCTCTATTACAAACAAAAGACAGAGGCGGTATTACCATTTCACTTCCTTTCACACCCTTTCTTTCAAGTGGCAGCAGCTTGGGATTTTATTAAACCTCTGCTTGGCCACYTATGCCTTTCCAGCCCTGTACTTTTTTGGGAGGGTTGACTTTTCAGAAAGCACAGGGATTTTCTTAAATTTGAAGCTCGGCGTCAGCAGTGAATGGGGCCTTTTTCCTGCAGGTCTTTAGGGCTGATTTTTGTAGTGAAGGCTAACAAAGTGTCCTCGGGGCTCCTTTCTGAGATGTTGACGTCTTCTTAATGGCTTTCCTCAGCCTTTTTGTTTCACGTCTTGGTGCTAACTTTATGCCTCATTTAGCTCATATCAATTCACTGGGCTCTACAGATTCAGCGTGTCATTCGTGGCCAAGCTTCTCAAAACAAACCGCTCTGACTTGTTTTCATCCAAGCTTAGATTTTTGTAAAAGTTCTCCAAATTTCCCCGAGGACTACAGTGGGCATGTAGCTGCCGTTTTCAGAAAGTCCTCACTGTCTAAAGCACGCTTGTTTTCAACAAGTCCACCCGAAATAAAGGTGGAAGGGTTGGACAGCCCCTTCCTGTTCTGAGCAGTCTGCTAGTTCTAAGGCCAATTGATTTGCTAACAGGCTTGTCCGCACATAATGACTGAGTAGGGATCGACGAAGGTCTTACACCATAAAACTCTGAACAACTACAATTGCCTGCTATTAGGGATGTATTGTTGGTCACATAATACCTCCTTCCTTCAGATTGAAAAAAAGGTCCGCTCATGATTTGGTGAGCTGAAGGGCTTTCTCTTATGCATTTTCTTTTTAGAACTTAACAAAAATGTAGCGATTTCCTTATTGTCACAGCTGTAAAACCACTTTTAGTTGTGGTTTAAGTTACTTTTATGAGCCGTTGGTGGTGCTTTTTCAGTTAATCAATTTTGGATTGCTTCTGTTCCTGTGCCTCCTCTTCTCCTGTAGTTAAGAAGTTTTCCCATCTTGTTGCTGAAACACAAAGTTGGCTGTAAAGTGATTCTGGCAGCAGACGTATGAGCGTGAAAATGGCTGCTTTCTGTGGTTAGTTGGTTGTCCTGACACCTGACTGCTGGAGTATATGTACTGTAGCTGATAAAAAAGAGGGAGTCGTTTGGATCTGGTCACTAAATTATCTTCATGGAAAATGAATTACGAATCAGTTACACCCACATCGTAGGAAGCTAGCTTTTGTTTAATGTCTGTTTTCAGGCTGCAGAGCATTTACATTTTTTTATTCTAACTTTGAAATAAAGCTTTAAAATGTTCGCCTTAACAACACTTTTTAAAGTTGCTACTTCTTTTTAACCAAATAGTCCCTAAACAACATACCTAATGCGTTGCTTTGAGTCATTCATGCATGTTTGGTAGCCATGTGGAGTTGCCGAAATGCTTGCTGGTGCAAAGCACCGCCTATTTACCCAAAAGTTCTCCCTGGAGCTCAGTCCCCAGCCAAGCTCCCRCCCACAGAGCACCACTCCCACGTGGTGGATTTTCATGATTTCATTGCAAAACATAGCTTGATATTTATCTATATTTATWGTTTCTTTGCAAAAATGTCGCTTAACATTGACGTCTATGTATGAGAGGAGGACTGGGAGATCCTTGTTCTGGTTCTTCAGAAAACATATTTTCCAGGTCCAACATAGGATTTTTCAAATAAGCTTAAACTGTTTCATGAKTTGCAATTTTCCAAAACTGATATAACCACTGAAGTTAACATGGTTACTTGAATGTGGTATAGAATTCAACTATGTGCCTGAAAAATACATAATACTGCCCTCCACCTTTAAACAAAGATCTTGAACAATCAATTAACACTCAGGTTATCTACTGTGGATGACTCAACTACTACCATTCTAAGCTTTGGCTTAATATCTATAACATAAAGTTAGTCATTTTTGAGTTTACTGAGGCTGCTTTACTCCTATGGCCATCTTCAGTTGGGACTTTAAAAGTTAATCAGTTGTAGATGCATCTGATGATTACTTTCTGGGAGTTTCATTCAAATTTGACCAGCAGTTTGTGAGCTAATTAGCTGACAGACACTCCTACACAAGACATTTGGATGATTCTCTAACCTTGCATCATGCTACTAAAATTACTAAAATGCATGCTTGTGCATACAATATAATTTAAGTGCTTTTTTTGCATAATGTATTTAGACATTTCTTTGTCTGATTCTTTTAATACCAATGTTAGTTCAGTTGACACAGGTGTGCATATCTTTATCAGCCAATAATACCTAAACATTTACTCGTTCTTATTATTGAATGGTTACATTTAAGTATTCATTAGAGTTTAATGAACCAAAAAGTTAGGTTCTTTATTTATGTTACTTCTACAAGTAATTGTGTTATTAAAGATTTTACACTCAGTGTTTATTATAATTAAAAATAAGCATCAAACTTGGTTTGATGTGACATTTTGCTCGTCTAAAAGGCTGAATTTTGCTAATAAAGCCGTTTGTTTTCACCTTTTATTATGATGAAATACAACTGAATGGAGTTGGACTGTCAGGTTGTACATGATGCTCAGCCTTGGCCCGTTGATAAAGMGTCCCACGAGAGCCTTGTCACTCCAGCCAGCGTCACCGCTTCAACTGATTCGTACCAACCTTCTCTTTTCTGTCACTCACCCACAGATCCAAACAACAGGCTCTTTCTGCTCCCCTTATCACACTGACTGACAGGGTCACCGGGTTAGCACCACACTGGGCATGCTCRGTTATTCTCATATTGATATTGATTTTTTTTTCCTCCTTTTTCTGATTTGGACAGTTTGTATGTGGGAAAAGAGTGATACGACAGGAGTGGGGGGTGTCAAGATGGAAAGCAATAGATAGAATTCGGCTTTTCGATAGAGGAGGGATCCTTCCCTCTGTCTCCATTCTCTGCTGCAGGCTGGAGTGAAGGAGCCCCCACGTCCAACCGTCTCTTTCTGGCTGCCATTCAGCCCCATCGATCTGACTCTGGGCCCAGCCACCCCAAGGGAGACGGAGGCTCTGAGACACACTGCCCCTTTTGTGGAAGGGATCCACCAGTTCAGACTGACAGCCGACAGTGCTGATAAAAATACGTACCCCGCCTTCCTGTATTGTCCGCAGCAGACATCCTGTTCAAGATGTGTAACCTTTAGAAAGCCGGCCAAGCTCTGACTGCCATGCTGACTACCGTAATCACACCAAACTGGAGTATTGCCCAGAGCACACAGCCTTTGGCAGTCTTTGATCTCCCCAGCCTATCTTACTGTATTATTTCCCTTTGTGACAGACTGTGATAATGAAATCACTTTCCAGTGCTCTAACCATTTAAAAATGTCACTATACTTCAGCATCACAGGTCAATTACTGTAATGTTTCCCTTGTGTGTCCACAGTCYGTCTTGTGTATGACGCTACCTTTTTTAAAATTACGGCCTCTAGATTCTTTTTGGAAAATCTCGAACCGAGGTGTAAAGTGGCTCACTGCGTGTTCGCCGTGTTTCCCTCCGCCTGACCCGCAGCCGCTCTGTCGTTTCCCCGCAGGGAGGAGAAGGAGCGCTGGATCCGAGCCAAGTACGAGCAGAAGCTCTTCCTGTTGGGGCTGCCCCAGTCGGACGTTCCTCTGGGGCAGCAGCTGCTCCGGGCGGTGGTAGAGGATGACCTGAGGATGGTGGTGCTGCTGCTCGCCCACGGCACCAAGGAAGAGGTCAACGAGACTTACGGGGACGGCGACGGACGCACCGCGCTGCACCTCTCGTGCGCCATGGCCAATGTTGTCATCACGCAGCTGCTCATCTGGGTAAGTTGGCTCCACTGATCTTGGAGGGGAGGTTTCACATTTGGACAGAGGTGTATCGGGAAAAAATAACTAATGGCCCTGTCACCCTGTAATATTTTAGACAACTCATGCCAACTTCTAAAAAWTTTTTATGAATATTTTACTCATATCGGCTAGATTCGATCTAAGTATATATAGATCCAAAAGAGGTTTCCAGTAGATTTTATTAAAAAAATTGAATAAACCAGAGTGTTAAAATGTCAGTGTCAAACTTTTCAGAGTCAATTTACCTCCCCCTAGTGTTATTTTAACCCTTGCTGAGTAAACTGACTTCCAGTGTTGGTGTTAATTCACAGTGTTGATTTCCCCAGTGTTGTCTCAACACTGAACAGTGTTAAATAAGCTCCACCCACTGTTAAGTCTCATACAACACTTAAAAGTGTTGTTATATGACACCATGCAGTGATGAAAAAAGTATTCTGAAAATGCTCCGCCCTCTTCCACCTCATGTCAGACAGATCAGTATTTTCACCGCAAGGGATGCTGGGTAATCTTGTAGAAATAATGTGTTTGCATGTTTATGACTAAAGAAGTTCATGAGTGTAAAGATGAGTTGTCCTAGTTAGTTGTTCAGGTTTATCAGTTGATCAAGTTTTAGTTTGTGTTATTGGCCATAAATCGACACCATGAGTGAGAGGTACTTCCTGGTGTGTGAAGGTCGACTCCATTACACTTATCCTGAAACTACTGTGTAATGTTAATGCAACACTAAAAAGAGTTGATCTTAACTCTAAAGTGTTTAACTTACGTTTTCAAATTTGCTGTGTAACGACACCTCATAGTGTCTGTTTTTACACCCCTCTACACTAGGGGTGTAAGAAAATATCGATACACTGAAATATCGCGATATTTCATTTCCCGATACTGTATCGATATTCTAAAGCCCTGTATCGAT
>NW_013952408.1:1459794-1468370 GCF_001266775.1 Austrofundulus limnaeus | reverse complement strand
GCCTTGCTTATAGTATCGCAATATATCGGGATATATCGTATCGTGACCCCTCTGTCATGATATGTATCGTATCGCCAAATTCTTGCCAAAACACAGCCCTACTCTACACAGCAAAAGAGTAAATAATCAACAAGTCGAGTGTCAAACTAACACTCATAGGAGGTGTATGAACCTCCAGTGTTAACCATTTATAACTCAATGCAGTGTTGAAAARCGTGAGAATCAGAGTTGATTTGTCACCACAGTGGAGTACCTTATTAACTCTGCTTAACATCATAATTACTGTCATCTGARTTATTTGACTTGAAGTGTTAAGTTTTATTAACACTGTACAGTGTTAATAAGTRTTAATTTTTAACTCTGTTTAGAGTTAAATTGTACTCTGAAAATTTAACACTATGGAAAGAGTTAAATTGACAYYAATTCAGATAAGGAMCAAATAGACTCRGACACAGTGTTAAATTTAACTCTTTAAGTGCTGATTTAACACTGCAAAATTWAATATACGTGAATACACAAATTTGACAAAAGTCCGATGATATATCAAGTCACCTATATTTTATTCCACGGYTTCAGTGMRGTTCGCAGGTCACAGTATTTCTATCCTCCTTTCCCGCAGTACGGTGTGGATGTGAAAAGTCGGGATGCTCGCGGCCAGACGCCCCTGTCCTACGCCCGACGAGCCGGAAGCCAAGAGTGCGTCGACATTTTACTCCAACACGGCTGCCCCAATGACTCCAGCAGCCTGACCTCGGCGCCCGCKTCCAGCATCAGCCTCCGCAACCCCAACATCAACAACAACAACGCCCAGTGCGAGCTCAACCGCAGCATCAGCATCATGTAGAAGCCAGATCGCAACTGCAGACAAAAACACACAAACACAAAAAAAGAAAAACAGCCCACCTGTGTCTCTTCTTCCTCCTTCCTGTTTCACACTGTGTAACCCAGAATCTGTACAAACAGACGTATCAGGAGAGATCGACTTACTGTTCATATTTCACTGCGCTGCAAGTTTGGATTTGAAGATTGTGCATTTTGTTTTTTTTTAATATATTGGTAATTTTGTTTCTTAAATTTATTCAGTTTTGGTCTGAGACGATGATGATTAGCTTTAAGCTTTTGTGTTTTTTGTTTTTCTTGATATGCATCAACCAAACAAATGTTGACTTCCTTCTGGCATTCATATCTCCCCTTAAAAAAAAGCATTTCCCTAATGTTTGAACATTTCCTATTATGTCTTCCCTTCATTGTGATATGAATTCAGCTTACATTGAGTAGGAAAAAAATCCTCTTTCTTGCCTAAGCAAAATAAGAGAACTGTAAAGTGTAGTTGAACTGAGACAAACTAAATCTCTGTGGCTGCTACAGTTTCCATAATGATGCATGTCTCCAACACAGCTATCAAAACTCTTGACGTGTTATTCATATACAAAGGCAWAGCAATTATAGTTAAAGAGACCAAATGATTTAGACACTTAATTCGCAGCCAAATGGATTCCGATTGTCATAAAGGAGCTGATTGCAGAGTTCCCATTGGCTAAAAGCAAGTCGTTTTCTTTGCCACAATCCTTCAGTAAAAGTGTCCGTGACCATGAAGGAATTAACACGATGAATGTTTTACAACCATTAAGCCACGTGGCTTTGTAAGCGCGTGCCTCTTCAATCAGAATTCATTCAGATTCAAAGGTTTGATTGGAGCTACGAAATTCTACCATTATGATCTCTTTGTTGGAATAATTTTAGGATTGAAAGGATTGTGTTGGTAATTGTTTCACAGATTCTCTAAAGTTCAGACCGAAAGATCCTCCTGTGGCAGAAAGATGTAAAACTGGTACTCTACAGATCATATCCAATATCGTTGCTGTGAAATCCATATGTGGTACTGTCCGTCTCTGTGAGTCTGTGAGTGTGTGTGTGTTTGGACATAGTGTGCTCCATCTACGTCTATAAATGTACGCA
The DNA here is from genome assembly GCF_001266775.1 of Austrofundulus limnaeus. Classification (NCBI taxonomy): domain Eukaryota; kingdom Metazoa; phylum Chordata; class Actinopteri; order Cyprinodontiformes; family Rivulidae; genus Austrofundulus; species Austrofundulus limnaeus. The sequence continues at coordinate 1,466,411 of NW_013952408.1, read as the reverse complement.
GCAGCGAGCGCCGGGGCATTTCTGTTTATAAAGGACTCTAGAGAGCAAGACGCCTACAGTGAAGATTCAGGAACATAACTGTGTTTTATTGTACAGATTTCTGTAAAGAAAAAAAAAGTTAGTTCATGTTCCTTTGCCTTACTCCTTACAAGAACTGTCCGACCCTTCTTAGATTTTTAGTCAATATAAAATAGCTGTGTTCTTCTCCTTAAGGCTTTCCCGTCCTGAGAAAGGTGTCCGTCTGAGAGCAGGGAGCGAAGAAAAACACATTTATGTGACTGAAGAACGGGCTGTAAAAAGGGATGTCAATCACAAAATATTTATAGAAGGAAGTATAATAAGTTTTTTATTTATATAAATGTACAGTATTCCACAGACATGGTAAGCCACTTCCTTCTTTTTGATTAATAATTTGAATACAAAATAAAAAACTTCAGGTAGAGTTTTCAACTATTTGTAAGGTTTTGAAACATGTTGATTTTGTTGGTTTACAAAGGCAGATTGTGTTTTTTGTTGTTTACAGTCCAAGTAATTACATGGTACCTAATCTGTAATATTTTTGTTGTTGCTTTAACAGTTTATTATTATTATTATTATTATTATTGGTTTTCAACAAAAAAAAAATGTGGTTACAAGACGAAGCAGTGATACTGTGAAGGAGTAATTTAACTTTTTTTAAGGAGTAAAAGGCTGTGCCAGTTCCTAATAAGGACTCCTTTACAATGATTTATTAATGCACACTTTATGTTATTAAACAATGTTCATACAATGAAGCAAGCTCACTATTTCTCATAATTGACATTTGAAATATCCATATGTTCCACGTAAGTGCTACGATACAAAGTTTGTTTTGGCAAAATAAAATAATTTAAAGTGAGCTGAGCAATAATCATTTGTTCATTCAGCAAATAAAATTTGATTGAATGAATAAATTAATATAAATGCCGCACTTGAGCTTGCCAAATAGAGAGCCTGTTTCGGAATGTGAACAGTGTTTTATAAATAACTTGTTAATGCTTTATAAGGTAGTAACCAACTCATATTTATAAAGCATTCATAATTTATTTTTAAAGGAGCCCTTGTGACGTGGTACCAAAAATACTTCTGAATTTTACACTACCATGCATTTGCAGCCCATCCTCCTCTCTCTGAGAAACACAGGCAAACATTTTATACACAACACTCTTGGTAAACAAGTAAACAAACAAGGATTTGGCTGCTGAAAGCAGAAAGCTAAAGTAGCTTCCTGCTTCTGTAAGAAGTGTACCGAAACAAATGTCCAACCACAACAGCAGGAAAATGAAGTTTGCGGAAAGAAAAAAAGACATTTTAGTGCTTTTATTTTGAAAAGTGGTTCATTATGATTAACATCTTCCATTTTTTTAGGTGACTTCACAAGTATTTGTTGCCAAAGATTGAACTTTTCCTGCAGGATTTTCAGCCTTTAAATCAAGTGTTTTCTCTTGTATGCTTGATTTTTCTATTATTATTATTTTGAAACCGAGACATTTGATTGGCTCTCATGTCACCTTTTACATCCTGACATGGAGCTGAGAGGAGGAACAGAGATAATGTAGATTTATAAACCACTTGAAAAAAAAAAAGCTTAAAGTTTATTGTTAAATTCTGGCACTGTTCCACCTTTCACATAAGCTAAGATGACTGATTAGCTCTCGCAGCTGTGTTTGTGAACAGAGGTGTAGCCGAATTGTGGTTTGGGTACTTTGTAAAAGTTTAACAAAACTTGGATGTGTAAATCATGAAATTCTCCAATTTTTTTGAAGCCTCAAAGAAACAGCCATAAATGTAACCTGATACCTTTTTTTTAAAATCTACTCGTACTGTACTGTGATATCAGCCTTATTTCTGATCTTTACTTGACCAACATATTCCACTGCGCACATTTCATTGTCCAGTGGGATGAGCTCAAATGTGTACAGCGACTACCGGAATCCTTATTTACATACTGTAGATGATAGGAATAAAATAATACAAAAAGAAAAAAAAACATTAGAAACTTGCCTGTTTGAACCCACATACAATATGAAGTGTAAATAGTGCTTTTATCTAAAGGTGAGAACTTCCTGGAGAAACAAACTGAACTGGTTTTGGTCATCTTGATCCATAAAACCACTTTGATATGTCGTTTTTTTTTAAACATATTTTAAGTCCTTTCTGTTGACATTAACCATCTTTTGGTACTTGTGTATAATGATGTACATTTGACATATTTATAATGCAGTATGTAAATATCTTTTTGTGTGTGTTTGTTTTCAGGTTTTTTTTTTTTTTCCAGTTGTATTTCATTTTATGTTTGGAGCGTGAAACAAGGCAAAGACTAAAGAGTAACATGTTGTATGCTTGGATGCTTGGCTGACTGTTGACCTATTAATAAATACTCAAATAAAACAATGTAGCCATCCCTGGATTTGGGGGAAATTGACCCATTTGTCACATATGTGTTGTTCGTTCATCCTCTTATCAACTTCCCTTTTACCTCTGGAGGCCTTGGAGGACAAGGTGAGAATTCATCTTCACTCAGCGCAGTCATTTCATCATTTTATTAACTCTTTTTTTTTCCCCTTCCTTATTTAATGTGTCCCTTCATTACATCTGTTGTTTTGACTCAACCAGGCCTGTCCAGGGCTAATTAATGCAGCCTCCTCACTTCCTGCCCCCCAGACCCCCCCTCAACAGTCGCTGAAAAAGAGGATTAAGATAAAGAGCCGAGCTTAGTGTCAGGCAGCACAACTCTGAAAGAGGGGTGGAGGGGATCCTGAAAGATCTCAGTGTTCAGAGGAGTCGAGCTCTCACTAATCCACTTCTTATTTCCTGCTAATCTAGTCTCGGCATATACCTTCATCCTCTTCCTTTTTTTTTGTTGCCCAGCTTTGTTTGCACTATATCACCTGGTCCTATTAGTTTGGCCTCTTCCTTCCTCAGCGCAGGCTTGACAGAGGAGTCGCAATTAAAGGTGGAGAAAAAAAATAAACGCTCTCAACCAGAAAGGGRTTTGTTTAGTCTTTCTCTCTTTTCCATTTTAGTTGTTTTTTTTACAGAAACTTGGACAAAATAATGTCACAAGTACCTTCATAACCCTACAATTTTAGCCACGACTGCCTCAGAATGTGATTGTAATTGGTTTAAAATCTTATTGCRTCCAGAGCACATTAATCTGCAGTTGTCTTTATATCCTCCTGACTAATTTTAGTCTGTTGAGGCTTCTTGGTTAATAAATGCTTTATTATAGCCACAAGCTTATTGCTGACTATTAACTTGATTGATTTATTTTTATACAGAGAATTAGGAGAAATCAGAGTTTATAGCAGGACAACTTCCACCATCTAAATCAAGTCAAAATTTCAACAACGCGAGCCAGTTCTTTACATTGTGCTGAACGGCACATTTTAATGCAATGTGTTTGTGTTCAAAGCCCAAGTAACCATCTGATGCAAATTTGGTGTAAAAATCCACAACTTTGTTTGTTTAGCTATAAAATGTTTGCGTTGTTTCAGGCCTCGGGTCTTTTTCCAAAAAAAGATCATTTCATTTTGTCGTTTCTAAAAAGTTGCCTTGTAAACGTGGAATTGTTTCTGCAAAATGTTCACCCACACAGAAACACTAAAAAACAATTCAAAACTCGATAATAGCTGCGCCAGGACTGTGTGTGGCATTGTAACGGCGCCACAAAAATACACYGAACAAGAAACTGGACATTCAACATGTGCACAAAGCTTCCACTCTGGGCATAAAATTTAAATGCAATGAGAAAAAAAAGTGCACCCTAGATTAGAGGCGGGGTTATGACATCAGCATTTACAAAAAGTTATGTTCTGACTGTCTACACAAAAACCCAAGGAGGAGAGTTTCACTATTATTTTTCCACTCCATTTTTTAAACATTCTGTTTTTGGGATTGATAAAATTCCATTTTCGTGTGGATGCAAAGCTGAAATGATGACAACACTTCGCATTTTCGTACAAATCATTTTCATGTGCCCCTTAGATGGTGAAAAGTCTATCTAAAATAGGCCCTGGTTTGATTAATGATTAATTCAACTCTTTCATTAAAATTTCCTTCCTTCCTATCAAACTGATTTTGCTTTGACTTTTGTCTGTTGCAGGTAAGATACTGACTGCTCACAAGCACTCAATACAACCCTACTTTGAACCTTTCCTTTTAAAATAAAACAAAAAAATCTAGTTCCTGCACATGAAAWACACTTAGATACTTCCATGTGGCTCTATCACAACTGTTAGTATAAAGAGAAGTATTTATAGAAATTTTAACACTGACGCTTCCTACTATAAAACTCCTATTGACATTTACTTGCTAGTGTTTTTTTTATTATATACTTCCTGAGACATATTACCATAAAAAGAAAAAGAAAAACTGAGAAAAAAAATCTCTTCCTTAATTTATTACCATATGCCTCACATCTTGGCAGACCTCGACCACTTGTGTTTGTTGTGGTAAGACTGGAGCACTTGCTTGTGCTGCTGTGTGTTTTGATATTTCATCAGGGCCTGCTAAACAGTGAGGAGGGCTCTCTGCCGCCCACCTCTTCTCAGACAAATTACCTCCGAGATTGCAGAGGTGGGTCTGAGGCTGATGGATGGGTACACAAAGACCTGACGAGACCGTATTTGCAAACATTAAATCCATATTTCCATAATACCTTGCTGCTTTGCCATTTAATATTTTTTTTTCTTTTTCAGCTGCCAGTTAATAAAGTCCACACATCTTTGCTGGAGTTTTTTTGTTATTAAGGCTTGAACTGTGTTTCTAACACATTCCTTATTTTAATCTTAMTGTTGCTCTCATGTTTCCCCTCTTTTAACCTCTTTATCAGTAATTAATTTCACTCTGAGTCTCAACGTCTCCTCTTCAGAATCCCCACAGATTTGGGCATCCATTTATCAATTTCAGCTCTGTCATGTCGAACCACTACATTCATGTTGCACTCTGCCCTCCCTGACTCCTCTGAACCCGTGTTTCCATATGGATCTCAATATCCTCTCACTAATGTGCAATTTTCAGTACATCTCTCCTAACCTGGCCCTTTAACCATCACAACAGCCCCCCAACTCCTTTTTGTCTCGTATACGCTCACATCCCATCGTCTTCTTCCATTTTCCCCCATTTTCCTCCCTCTTTCTCTTCCCCTTTCCCTTCCCTGTTGGCTTTTGCCTGCATTTTGCTGTTAATTTGCCTGAGAATGCATTAGATGTAATGAAGGYTGAGGGCCGAGGGAATCCTCCAGGGTTCCATTAATCATCCCCCCTCAGACAGGCAACCTTGATTACAAGTGGCAAGAAATTCATTAGAGCCAGGCCTCTGACAACTCTTATCTCCGCCACTAGATCTGACTCATTAGGCAGCCAAATTAAAGCTATGATGGCCCTGATGAAACTCATCGCTTGTTTATCTTGTGCGATTTGATGCATCTGCCCATACATCACTGTAGCCACAGCCGCCCAGACCCTCCCAAGGAGTCAGGCCTCCAGTCGGCGCCGAGCTGCCTGCACGCTCACACAGCCGGACAGTAATGAGGTCCCTCACTTTCCTCTCCCTCTCGCTGCAGGTGGGAATGAGGACGTAGTTAAGCATCTTTACTGGAAAAGAACTTTTGATGTTTCAATTACGGGGATTCAGGCAACCAATTGAGGGGGGGTTAAAAGGGAAGAGTTGAACTCAGAGAATCGCTGGTAAACTTTGTTTTTTCCTCCCTAAGTATCTCAGAGAAACTTATAGACTCTCCCTTSACAGGATTTTTGTCCTCATCCTCACATCCACCGGTGCACGGGGGGACGACTAAAATAACTGCTGCCCTTTTGACATATTGTTGTGGAATTGATATTAGTCAGCTCCTGTGCCATAATAAAACTTCCCACTGCCCCTTTACATGATCATCACTCCTTGAATCCCCATCCAAGTGTCACAGTCTTGATGTATGAGGTGAACGGAGAAATAAACCTCACACCTCATGGGTGCCCGGGTCATGACAGGCCTGTTTGTGCTCTGAGGTCAAAACTGAGACCAAATAGATTTTAGGATGCCTGGATGGACTTTAGCTCTGGTTATAAAATTAATCATTAAAAAAAAACTTTATGTCCTTATAAGAAAATTTTTAAAAAAATATTTTTGCTCCATCGTTGGTGTTAAGCGGAGTCTGAAACAAAAACTGGAAATCTGAGATTTCTTTTGGAAGCAGGGAGACTGAGAAAACAAATGAAGCGAAGGGAAAATACTCCAACATTTCTGGAAGCGGTTCAGAGAAACTGAGAGTTTCGAAAACATTGAGTTTCTTGATCTTTCTTGCAGCAGGATGTGGTCAGATTTATTTTTAGCAACAGATTATTTTAWATTTTGCCTTGTTCACCGTATATCCTTATCCAATTTGACTGATCAACATATTCCATTTGCTAGTGTGAGGGATGCTGATGGKAAATCATAAAACTAAATTAACAACACATGCAGGAGGTAAAAATGTAGCAGAAAAAAGCCTTACTTAATATGTACTTTTTTCAATTAAGATAAAATCCAAATAAATCAAATATTTTTTTTGTCTTAACATTGAAACTTTTTTAAGAGTTTGTTAATTATCTGGATATTTA
>NW_013952408.1:1456062-1459103 GCF_001266775.1 Austrofundulus limnaeus | reverse complement strand
AATAAGATCCAAGATTTCTTATAAAGCGATTTATTTGGTCAAATATACTTTACAGTTGTCCCTTGTCGTTATTTCCTTCACATTTTTTTTCTTCAACCCCAACAAATATCTGTCCAATGTGCCAACCAAAAATGTAAAATCAGTTCCATGCAAAAGTGGTCAACATTTTTTTTACGAACCACAAAAAAACAAAAAATAAAAAAAAATTGGGGGAAAAAAATTACCAAAAATTGCTTCACCAAATGAGGACATGCACGTAAATAACAGAAGGTTTTGGCCCTACAAATAAATACTTAAAAAGTATTTACAGTCACATTTCTTAGTGCACATTTCTATYTACATTATTCACAGGAGAATAAATTAGAAAAAAAAATGAAAACACGAATAATTTATCTGCTTGGGAGCAAATTGTCAGTCTCACCTGTCAGACAAAAAACAAAATCTGAATCCTCCGTTTTTGTTCTTCATGCGTTCAAACAAATTCAACAGGACAGAGAGTCGGTTTGAGTTTTTAATAATAATTGTTTTTTTTTTTTTCAGGTGTTTTAATCTGAGTTTATGGTCTGGTCCCCTGCTCTATCTGTTGGTGCTGACTCCTCACAGCAAACCTGTTGACGTGCACGGGGATGGGGACGACTATTTTGGGGTTTCTCACCGGTTCTCCTGACCGGTTGTTGACGTTGCCGGCCTTGATCCGTTTCCACTTGGCCCTGCGGTTCTGAAACCAGATCTTCACCTGCACCTCGCTCAGTTTCAGGGCGTGCGCGATCTGCGAGCGCTCCGTCAGAGAAAGGTACTTTTTACAGTGAAACTCCTTTTCCAGTTCCAGCAGCTGCTCGCTCGTGAAAGCTGTTCGTCTCCTGCGGCTCTTCCCGGCCGAGCCCCCCGTGGGCAGCGCCTCCTGAGAGCCGGTTTTTAGTTTGCCCTTCTGGGACAGGGCCCCGCAGTTGTTCCCGTCCGAGAAACTTTCGTTCTCGCTGTCCGCGGAGCTGTCCTCCCTGTCGCTGCACACCGTGTCCGCCGACTTCAGGTCCAGCTTCTCGTCGTCTGAACTGTACAGTTTGGTCTCACCTGAACAAATAATAGAAAAAATCCAACAAAGGTTTACAAACGGAGTCCAAACGTTTTCAGCTACAAGTGAAAAACATTTGAAGTGATTCTGGTGACAGCAAATTAATTTTGCGTAAAAAAAAAAGCTTCCAAAACGCGCACAAATTTCAAGAATTTGAAAAGAAATTTGTAATTTTATTAGTCAGTTAGGCTACGTTGTTTTTCAGTACACTTTGGACAACTTTGAAAATCTATCCTTTAGTTTGCTTACACGTRGACTTTAATAAAACTACAATTTGAACGTGTTTGCTTCTAAAATCTTCAAAATCTGTTTAAACTTAATTCAAGTGAGGCCATTTAATAGTTTATTTTTTATCTCTTCAACATAAAATGTTCTAAACCTTCCTGACACATGTTGCATCATTCCCATTTCTGTCAACACACAAACCTGGCAGCAACAAGCTTAGCCAAACCTCGATTTTTACGCGTTTTACGCACAGTGCCAACTGTTTTTTTTTTTACGCGCGGGTCTTGAGCCTTAATTATGATGGCTGAGCGCAAAGTCCAAACGTGGTTGGAACTTACCTGATATTGTTTGAAAAGTTTCCGAAAAGTTGAGCAGCTCGGAGCCTTTGTCCCGACCGTGCAGCTCGTCGGAGTGCGGACTCTCCTGCCTCCTCGCCCCGGGGTCAGCGGCGCTCAAGCGGGGCCCGGGCAGCTCCTGCGGCGGGTAGAAACTGTCCGGGGGATCCGAGAAGCTCGGCATCGTGGTGGTGAGCGCGACCATGGACGGCACCCCTTGGCCCAGACTGGCACAGAACGTGTTGGTGAGGCGCCCGGCAAAGGAAGCCAGCGGCGCGAGCGGAGGGATCCCGGACGACAGAGGCGAGTGGGACAGAGCTTGAGGGATGACCAGAGGTCTGTAGGGCATGAACATCGGGTAGCCCGTGTAGAGGAGGTGCCCCGGCCTGGGCTGAGGGGTTCCTATTAGGGAGTCGATTGAAAACGCTGTCCCCTGACCGCCTGGTCGTTGCATTTTTGCAGCAAAACGCTTTTTTTTTTTTAAATCTGAGAAGGAAAGCTTGGCACAAAACGTCCTCTCCTCGTCGACGCGCAGGAAAAAAAAGTTAACTTTAAAAACACAGAGTGGACTGAAAGTAGATCCTCTGGTCTGTTGTCATCTCTGGGAGTGGATTCCTTTTTTTTAATTTGATTTCTTTTGCTCCGGATCTCTGCGCTCTGCAGCCCGAGCCAGTCGCCAGCTTTGTTGTGTCCCTTTCCCCCCTCTTATTCGTCCCACACTGAGACATAAACACACGTTCTCTATCTATCTACCTCTCCCTGCTTCTCCGCGGCTCCTCCCCCCGCGACGCACACTGTGTGAGCGGGAGCGCGCAGGAACAGAGGCCGGGAGCGCATTGGTTATCATCTGCAATACAAGAGGACTGAGGGGGGGGGGGGGGGGGGGGGTGTTTCCCTGGGGGCTCATCCATCTTCCTCAAATTACGCTTCATTTCCTTATTCAGCCTCTGACTTTTTGGCCGTCTTGAGAGGCGGTAGTTTCCCAGTGGAGACCAAATAGAAGAGTCGCACCCATGGCCCTCCTCCCCCTCAACTTTTTTTAATCCCCCCCCTCCTTCTCCAGGTTTCACCATTGACTGCGAAAACGGTGTGAGAGACTGCTCCAGCCCTTCCCCTTCTATAATCGTTGACCACACCAACCCAATCAGCTATTATTAATTTTGATTGATGATAAGTAATTACTCTGGATTCAAGGGGACAGCGTAAAAACAACGCCGGGCCCTCTTTCTTTTTTTTTTTTTGTTTGCTTGGGGTGGGGGGATCTCGGAGGGGGCCCGATGGGCATCAGGAGCCAGTCAGGAGAGGGGAGGAGAGGCAGATGTTTCACCGCTCGCTGTCCTTATTCTCCACCGGCTGAAAAACAAAACAAAACACACACACACACACACACACACACACACACACACACA
>NW_013952408.1:1448889-1455115 GCF_001266775.1 Austrofundulus limnaeus | reverse complement strand
CTTGATTTTTTTTCTAAAATGCCCTGCTTAATATCAAATATGAAAAGGTTAAAAGTCATAAAGAAATGTTAAATAAGGACAAACAAAAACACGTGATTTGTCAGAATGATTTRTTAAAATTTTTATCTAACAGATAGTCCAACTAAATCATCTAATTAAACTTTTGTTTATGAGAATAATTGTTTATAATAAAATTTTACGACATATAACTGTGCATTCACGTTAACATATATAAACACTGCGCATATAATGCAGGCGAGTTATTGTTTTAAATGTAATTGCAAAAGTAAAAAAAAATATATATAATACATTAAAAAGCTTTTCCACTTGTTTCTGTCAGGTCTAGGCTATAGCGCCCTCTGGCGGTGGAAAATCATAAACAAAGTGCTGAAACTTGATCTGGAACCAGCAGCAGGCCAAGTTTTCCTTCAGAAAAACTCACGTGAGGCAGAATTAAACTTTCAATAGAGACTAGATTGTMAAAAAAAAACCTCTTCCAGTTTGAAGCAAAAACGTTATAAATCTGACAGAAACAGTCATTGAGCTCAAAAACCTGTGATCAATGGATAAACCCTCTGCACTCCAGGAGAAGGTAGTCCTTAATGAAGGTGGGCAGATTCAGTTTTGGGACCACTCTGTGTACTCGCCCCTCCAGGAGGCTCCTGAGTCGACAGCGTGCCAAGTGCTGAAGGGAGCGAGGGGTCATGGCCAGAGAGAAGATGGAGTCGAAGAACTCTCTGTTCTCCTGGTTGGGTTAAAATAAACATAAAGCRATTAATCCTCTCAGTATCACCTATTCAGTTATTTTTAGCCTTTTTAAATATAAAATATAYACCTTAGGTGCTTAAATTGTTCCTCACAACCTGAGACAATTCATTTTCTGTCCTAATTTAAATGTGTCATGTAAGAAAAATCTCGCTACTATTTATAATATTCATTTGAAATGGTTTTAAACAACAATTTTAAACTTGTAATCAGATCATAACACTTTTAAAGTGATATGATCTATAAATATTCTACAAAAAAATAATTTTCTAAAAAAACATGGTGAAAAGTTAATCATGGTTTAACGGTGGAAACAACTTGCCACTAAGGCCTCCGTGGGCACAGACTCCGCCCAGGTGTCTGTGACTTTGAGGTGGCTGTAGGCGTTCAGGAGGACCTCGATGGTGGCCGGAGACTCGGAGCAGTGCTTCAGAACCTGGAACACATCACATCTCACAGCAGAGCYGGTGGATTCATGCAATCATTTAAGTTCGTGAGTGAGCTTGTGACTCCACAGAACTGAAGAAATAAAGTAATTAAACACTTGTGAAATGAACAGATTGGTCTTCCCTCCGGGGGTTTAACTGGAAATTATGCAATTAGTGCTAATTAATCTCCTATTAACACTTGCCTAATTAGGAACCAGGCATTTTGTCTAGTGCACGTGGGTTCGCTGATAGTTGTAGTCTGTTTCCTGYGGAGAGTGCCACACTTCGTGTTGTGTCATGGAATGGGAATGATTTGAATGTGAATTTGAGAAGTCTCCGATGAACGCTGCAGTGCTTCAAGACTCCTAATCTGTTCCATGTGCAGCRCTCGCTAATTATGCAAAACGAGCCACCTTGATGAGTAATTTGTTCACAATATCAATGCAATGTATTACTATAAATCATCCTGAACATCGCTAAATGCTTTTGCACGTGTTACTGTTTTGATACCATGGGGAGAGCGCCGGGCCACACTCGGATGGAGCCATGGTTGAGCAGAGCCCGAACAATCCTCTCGGGGCGATGTGCAGCCTTGTAGCACACCACCTTCAGGATCTTGTGCATGGGAGCCTCGCCGTCRTAGTCCATGTTGTTGACGCAGGCGCCGTTGGCCAGCAGCAGGTCCACCACATCTGGATTTGCGTTCTTACAGGCCATGTGCAAAGGAGAGTGTCTGTCCTGGTCCACCGACCGGATGTCGGCGCCTGCCAACAGCAGGGTCTGGCACACCCCGAAGTAGCGCGCGAGTTCCTGCGCCTCCTGAGGCTGCGAACATGCCGCGTTCAGGGCAGTGAGGCCCTCGTCGTTCTGCTTGTTCACGTCGGCGCCGTAGCGCAGGTAGAGCTCGACGTGATCCAGGAGCCCGTTCCTAGCTGCAACGTGTAAGGGAGTGTCGTCCTCATCCAGGCTGCGGCCGCTGATTGCAGCACCGTACTGAAGGAGATACTTGGCACATCTGCCAGCACAATTACAGGAGAGAGAGAGARAAAAACAAAACAGGATAAATTAGATCAGTCAATCCCCAACTTTTTTTTAAATTCAGCATTGAAATAGGCATTTTACTCTAGATAAGCTTAAGTGGCCCTTCATCATTGCAACCCATTATGTTCTAAATGGGATTAATTAAAATGATTTCAAATTTTAAGTCATTAAACATCACTCCATTTGATCATATTTGCTTGTGGGCTGTATTAGACCAACAGTAAAAACTTAGCAGCATTACGGTAATTCTTCCAGCACTTGTTTGCTCGCCTTATAATTGAATTTAAAGGCCTTTTTTCTTTCTTTGTTTTAATGTATTGCATTGGATCACATTGTTCTAATGAGAGTTGGAAATGGAGATCATATTTCTCCAGTTTTAGCTTCTCTCTATTGAATCCCTGTGAAATTCCGAATAGAATTAAACATTTTACTTCTAACATCAACAACCAAGAAGCTCCATCATATATTAAAGATCTTATTGCACCACTTTTTCCCAACGGAGCACTTCACTCTCAGACTGCAGGTTTGCTTGTGGTTCCTAGAGTTTATTAACGTAGAATGGGAGGCAGAGCTTTCAGTTATCAAGCTCCTCTCGTGTGGAACCAACTTTCTGTTCTGTTCTGTTCTGTTCTGTTCTTCTCTGTAACACTTTATTAATCCCAAAAGGAAATTAAATGCTGTTGTAACTCATATTATCCTGGTTTTGTTAAAGAGTTGTCACAGATCCTGATGGCTGTAGGCAGGAAGGATCTCCTAGCGGGACGTCTTACAATGGATCTGAAGACRCCTTGAATGAAGACACTCTGTTGTATGACAGTCTTATGAAGAGGCTGCTCAGTGTTGTCCATGGTATGGTTAGAAAGCCTGGCAGGGAGATGCTGGAGTCAGGGATATAATCCTGCATCCATGTTTCAGTGAAACACATAATACTGCAGTCCTCTGGCTGGGTTCTTGTTAGGGCTTGGAGTCTGTCCACCTTGTTCCCCTACAATCTCCCAATTGCCCATCATGATTGATGGAAGAGATGGTTTGTGCTTCCTCCTTCTCTCAATCTTCTTTGCTCCTGCTCTGCATCCATGGCTCCTCCTTTTCAATTCACGTGGGATTCGGGGGCAGTAATCGAGGCTGTAGTTGAGGTATTATTTGAGCTTTTGAGATGTTAATCAGCTGCTCCCGGTTATAACAAACCACCATGTTGCTGTGGTTATGCATCATAACAAATGTCCAAAAGCAAAATAGGTGTTAGCAAAAATGCTTCCAGCTGCATTGTATCTAATAGCAAGGGGAATAATAAGAAAAATATAAAAATCAGAAAAAGAAAAATTAAAAAAGTTTAAAAGTATCTTAAAATGACTGTAGCAGAGATACTCCAACATGCTGCCATCTTGAAATCAAAAGGCTGATACTCTGTCTACTTTTAAGACTAGACTTAAGACTTTCCTTTCCTGATAATTCCTATAGTTGGGKTTGGTTTCCTGAGTTATTCCTTAGTTCTGCTATTGGCTTCTGTGTTTGTTTGGGTCTCTTTCCTGGCCCCAAGTCCAGCTGGTTGAGGCAAATGGCTGCCTGTCATGAGCTTGGGTTTGCTGGAGGTTTCTTCCTGTTAAAAGGGAGTTTTTCCTTTCCACTGTCGCCAATGTGCTGCTCAGGATGGGACACTGTGATGAAGCAAAGATTCGGCGCAGTCTGCTGGCTTCTTTGCATTTATTATTTTGTGTGTGTGTGTGTGTGTGCGGTGCCCTGAGACAACAGTTGTTGTGACTTGGTGCTATACAGTATAAACTGATTTACTTACTCAAGGGATTCAGGACAAGTGCAAACGTGCAAAGGCATGAGGCCGTCTTCCGTGACAGCGTTTGCATTTGCGCCGTGCATYAGCAGCAACTTGGTGCACTCTGGCTGGCAGTTCTCGCAGGCCTCGTGCAGGGCCGTGGTGCCTCCAGGCGCCAGGTCTACGTTGGCCCCACGCTGAAGTAAGAGGTGCAGGCAGTCTGCAAATCCTCGACCAGCGGTGATGTGGAGCGGCGTTGTCAGCTCCTGCTCGTAAGTCAGAGACCAAAGTCCTGCCAGCGGGAGCAAAAAAAAATGCAGCATTTCAGTGTTAGGAGCAGCAGACGTGTGACAAGAGCTTCTGTTTAGCAGATCACATTTTAATGTATTTCTCATGGCATGCTCTTTTTGGATGCTTGCATTTCCCCTAAACTACTTAAAACCTACTGAGGCTCCTGTAGTTCAACCTGAAGTTCTTCCACTCCTCTAAGTTACTAGTGTCATAAATGGCATCAGCGAGGTAGCTGTACTCATCATCGTCCACGATGCTGAGAAGAGTCAGCTCATCTCCCACAAGCAGAGAGTTCCAAAACTGCAGGATGCAGCCCGAGGCCTTGGCTGTGGCGATCACGTCTTCGCGATACTTCTTTGGCTTCTTCCACTTTATCTTAGGCCCCAAAGAAGCCATTTTCCAGTTGGTTTGTTTGTTTTTTGATGCGTGGTTTCTGGTGAAGGGGTTGCTTATGCGAGTTGTTTGTGCGGATGGAGCTATTTCAGGGAGGTGTCATGTGATATGTTGACCCTGTAAACTGTGGAAGTGTAATTCGTGGAAGCCAGTGACTGTGCAAAATGAAACCTGACCTATTTTTTTAAAACGTGTCGCCTAAAGTTAACCAATAGTCAAATTTGCATGAAACCGTTTCATCCATCCATCCATCCGTTATCGATACCTGCTTCTTCCTTTCAGGGTCACGGAAAATCATTTCACAATCATCTAAATATTTTATACAACCTAGGAAAACGTTGAAGTGAAAGTTGACCTAGATTTAGTTGAATGAGTCATAACTGAGTCTAATGACAAAACAATAGGTTGAATATAAAATCAAATAATGACTGGGACTAAATAAGAAGTAGACATGAATGGTTTCTATKATTATTTTTTCATGATCTGTTTCTATAAATATAGCATCCAGCATCTTTAAAAGCTGCAGCAGGGTGAGTCACTTCTTATAGTAGCACTAAAAAGATCAAACAATTACTTTAATTCAAGATTTTTTAATGCTTTGTCAAATCAAATGAGTTTATAAATAGATCCTGATTTACAGCAGAGACTTTTTCATACCTGCCCCTCGAGCAACCCAACGCATCTCCCCTCCCTGCGGCTCTATGATGAGGTTTGCCGTGGACCCTCTTGGGAAAAAACGCTTCAAAGCCTCCAGGTCTCCTGTATACAAAGCATTTTGGATGACCACATCATGGCAGGTACCTGGTGGCCGGGTGTAGCTGGACCTGAGTGGTGCTCTGTCCATAGCCTCTTTCCTCAGCATGTAGCTGCTGAGGTGATGGGAGGCCAGCCGCCTGTTGAACTTGTGCCTCTCCAGCATTTCTTTGTCAAGTTCAAGTGAGCGCAAGGCCGTGGATGTGAAGACAAAGCTGTCTCCAGACATTTTAGCTGTGTCTTTAGGGCAGAAAATAATGTATGATGAGTAAAAAAATGCTTTTAAAAAGACCTGTCTCACTTCTGTTTTTGTTGCTGAACTCTCTCTGGCTGTTGTCCACTTTTAGCCTGCCGGCTGTTCACACGGTTGGGTCACAGGGTTGTTTTGGTATTCAGTATGAGACCCTCCCTGCAGTGTGACAAGTTGGGCYTATTTTTATGTCTCACATGCAGCCACTCCAACCTCTCATGTTTTGCCTTTCACCCAGCCATGAAGTTTTTTTGTTTTTTTTGTGTGTGTGTGTCAGGCTGCAAAAGAGTTAAACAGATTAATGCTCAAGTCATTTTGGAATTAATAAAAAAATGCTGTCTTTTTTTTGGTAAATTTTACATAAAGAATAAAAAAAATGTAATGCCCGATCTAAATATTAATCACTAACTGCAAGGATGGGTTGTTGACACAGAGGGCCTCATACAGCTGCACTTCAATGTAAACCAGTGCGATAAATTACTGTACTTAATTTAACGGTTTTGTTTGTTTATTAAATATTATATTATATTATAT
>NW_013952408.1:1441418-1447979 GCF_001266775.1 Austrofundulus limnaeus | reverse complement strand
ACAAACAAACAAACAAACAAACAAACAAACAAACAAACAAACAAACAAACAAACAAACAAACAAACAAACAAACAAACAAACAAACAAAACTAACCACTCAAAATAGCCACTTTAAAAAACTACTTTAGAAAGCAGTCAAAGCAGCTGTTAGATGTTTTTTTTTTGTAAAAAAATTACAAAAAACAAACACTTTTTTGGATGAGGTGGGTGGAGCCTTATTGGTGAGCCAAACGGAAGACACCGCTGGACCGAATGTGGCCCATGGGCCACCAGTTCCCAGGCCTTGTGTTAGAAGAAGAACAAATAGAAATGCCCTCTTTGTTGGCCCATTTGAGGAGCTCACAAATGTTTTTCTCTGCTCTGTATTTTTTTCCCTGTGAGCTCTAATGGGTTTTTATGTATCCACCAGGCTCCCTGCATTAGAACATTAGGCTGAATGACTGGCAACCGCTGTGTCACTCTGCCCCACGTGTAGCGTTCTGATGACAGAGGGATGGCGCATAATTAAKCCTTTTAAGCCTACTCACTAGGCATCTGATAAACATCTCTTTTGACTGATGAATGGCCATTTTCCAGTGGCAGAAAATCCTACCCAGCAGCTGCACGATCGTCTCGCAAAGGAGTTCTATAGCAGGCTAATCAACTTGTTTTGATATGGCTATCTGCAATATTTGATTCACGATACATTGAAACATACACAGGTGTATTTATCCCCCYGTGTGAGTGGAATCTCTGAAGATCTGCAAAAAACAAGATTTGTGCCACAGGTGGAGAATATGTAGGTTTCTCCTCCTTATTTTGCATTAAAAAACACAAAAGCGTGGCTGTATGTCATCTATACCTTAACGACTGCTCCGGTATGGAAATCAGGGTCATTTATTTTATGTTACAGTTTGGTAATAGATGCCACATTAAACAGAAAGCGAGTAAGAGTTTCAACTTTGAAAACACACATTACCAATGAGACTAGGAATATTTTTTTTTCTTTGCGGCTGGAGTACATCCTTTTTAAATGATATACATAATGAGTTTATAATATGCATCTGGGCTACCTCCTCTCTACTTTGATGTCTTCCAAATGGCCCGGGTGTCATCAGCAAAACATGTAGGCACTTTCCTGCCTCATTGACTCCCAAATGTATTTTAAATATCATTCCTGGTAACGCAATTATTTAAAACGCTGAACTAAACACTTACTAATGGGGAAAAAAGACAGCCACTTCGATAAATTCATTTCTCAAATGGTGGGCATTCATGTTTCTTTTTCTTTTTTCTTCCCCCTCCCTTTCTTCTTCTTATTTTTCTTGTGTGTGTTTCTTCCTCTATGAAGCGCAGGCAACTCTGATGACAAGAAGAAAGCATCTGCAGCAGCAACACCCCCTGCCCTCACAGCCCCCTGTGGACATATTAGAGCTTTGGTTTCCTCACATTACCCAACCTCCCTGAGTTTTTTATTTTTTTATTTTTCTGCATTGTGGTCAGCCTTCCCATCCCCGGGGCGAAGAGAGGCTGGACATCAGCAGAGATTGAGGCACTTCATTTATACAATCATAGGCAATTAGTTCCCTCTGATTATGAGGCCCTTAATGCTATTTTGAGTACTGTGGCACACATTAATACAGGAAGAGATTACACCACAGCTCTCTCACCACACTGAGCAGCCATTTAATATACCGAGAACATAATGAAATGTACACAGTAATTACAGTAATATTAAATGCTAATGGCTCCGCAATTGGGTCTGCTCTTAGTTTAAGATGGAGTCAGAAGTTTGGAGAGAGCATCTGAACAGCAGCGGAGCACTCAATTAACCATCAGGTGCCTCTCATCATTTTTTAAAAATTATTTTTATGATTCATAAATGCTTTTCCAATCAGGAGYGAGATCATGATATCAACTCTGAGCTGGAAAGAGAGCAATTAATGCGCAATTTCCATGTTGCAGCTCACGTGGAGGGGAGCTACAGAGAAAACAGGGTCTGAGGYTCGCATTCGAGGTGGCGGAACAACTACAGGTCACCATGGAAACACGGTGGGAGATAATGAGGATGCTTAATTGGCTGCTGACATTATGAGAAGCTGCTACATGGGTTGCATCCACTTGTTACTTTTTGACAGACAGCTTGAAGTTTCGCAGCAGGACTTGCAGATCTTCCTCAGATCTCAGCACTATGTGCTCAAGAAGAACGCAAATGAATTTATGGAGGYCGGAGCTGAGCAGTAACTCCAAACTATTCAGCAAAGACCATGATTTCTTTTTTTCTGTTTTCCTTCAGCTCTGACCCCCCCTGTAATGTATTGTATCGGTCTTTGCAGATTCCAATTGCCTCTCAATGCACTGATCACCACGCAAATAACCCCCTGTTTCATCATGACAATTGAAAGGTTCATATTTCAACTTAATAGTCCTTTATAACTTTAACCATCTATCACAACCTCATTTCATTGCGGCTGCAGTTAATACGCGCTTCCCTGCCAAGTGGAACATTTTCTAATGATGCACTCTCACACGAAAACAAGACAGTGGCAGCCCAAGCTCTGCATCACTCACTAATGCACCCATCCATAATGTGTTCATAGCAGTCTGCCTAAAGCACACAGCAATGGCTGCCAGTAGGCCGGGGCAGGAGAGGGGATACGGGGGGGGACGGGTACAAGACACAGACCTAAATGGCCATGATAATCATGAGCAAAGTCACTGCCATCAAAGACTGAATCACCCTCATGATAGCATCAGATTTCATGTCATTACAAATAATACTGAGAAACATCTGAAATGGGTTTCTCAACAATAACAGTCAGTGTCGGGAGTCACACCCATGTGCGTTATCGCAGCGAGTCTGGCTTTGTGGGATGTTGATAAGTGTCGTCTAATMCGTATATGTAAAGCCTGATGTAAACAGCATCCTAATTAGAGAGACCTTTATCAGTTCCTCCGTTTTATGCAGATTGAACTGCATGCAAACGCTCGTGTCATTATCTCGCAATCAAGTACTATTCATTGTCGTCTTTTAAAGTCCTGATTAAAATGCATAACAAGGTTTCAGTGTTGCATTATTCCCTCTGTCAGTTTATAAATATGTCATTTTTGGGGTTAACTGAATAATGGCCTTTGTCAGTGCCTATATGAACTTCATCAGAGGTGAAAGAGATCAATTTAAAAAAAGGGTAGGACATTGAATTTTTTAAAAAAATAGCGAACATTGTGTCTTGTTTGAAAGCATAACGACTAAAACTGATTTTTTTCAAAATATAAAGAACTCACTTTCACAAATCTGGTCTTTGGTGTATATATATACATTTCCCCCCTGGCTTTAAAAGCTACATTTTGATACTTGGATTATTCTGATATCATAAGCTTATCCAGAGATATGACCTAATTTGTCTTGTTGGTTACAATAATACTTTGTTTGGTTTGAATCCTAATTTTATGTAAATTTATTGAGTATTTTTTAATGTTAATATGAAGAGGAAACCTCAAATAGTATTTGTATATTAAGATTTCCCAGTTGGAAAGCAACAAAAATATAGTTCATAGGGAAAAATTAAAAATAGGAAGGCGTTTTTCCTGAAAGTCTGTTATTTTTGTTTTGTTGCTACTGCTCAAAAAATGCTTCAAAACTTTTTTAGGATTAAATTTTAGACAGTTCATTCAACTGATACATTGATAAGGCATCAATTCATTATATTTTGATGAAATGCAATTTTTGCACTTGTTTAAATCAAAAACCTATATATATATATATCCACAATCCACTTTTGGACTTGATCCTCATTTCGATGTGATGGGTCACATTATATATGATAGTATCAGGGATTTAAAATAAAACATTCTGATTAAAATTAGATGACTATCCCCCTGGTGCAACAAATGTCTACAGCATACTAGATTTTTAGACTCAGTTTAGAGTTTCTTATTCATAATTATAGATTTTCCACCATCTGCTGCATTTAGAACTCTACATGAGCATTTTAAATTTAAGTTAAACAAGTCTGTAAACTAAAATTGATAATTTAACTTGTGTAAAAAAACAGTTCAAAAACCACACTGAAAACATTTCAGGGAAAAAAATACTTCAGCTGCTAATCACTGCATCGGTGTTTTAATAGGCACCTGCACAATTCTTCACCTGTTCAAGCTGCTCTGCTCTCAGAGCTTCAAACAGGTGCTWCCTTCAACAAAAGTGGATAATTTCAGAACATGGAGCAGGATTGAGCAGTTAATGCTGGATGGTAAAGTTTTATCTAATCAGAAARAAACGAGTTTGTGGATTGGTGTCAATTAACTCACAAATTGAAATAATTGCAGATAGAAATCAGGATTTGGGGGTTTAACTAATCTGCATGCATTTTAAGAGAATATACAAACCATTTGACAGCAGGAGGATTTGAATTTTATGAAATTCCTTTAATTAAAAAAACAAGTCAGATTGTCATTGTGCAAATTAAATCACACTGAATATGTATAGTTATGGTAACAACCCTTTAGCACAGCTCCAAATGGGAAAAAAAAGGCAGCGGAAACGGTTTTTTATTTTTATTTGCTACACGGGCATGTATGCACATCGAATACAGAGACGTTCAAAACCCCGTACAATGTCTCCCTCTAGCGGTCAAAATGACCAAGTACAATTAAAAAAAAAAGTTAAGTGGCTAAAAACATGAGGGGAAAATAAATCTGTTTGTGCATTTATTCCGGTGTCCAGACCATGCAGAACCATAGACCTTAGTGGGGGGGTCTTTACTTGGAGCTGGTGTACTTTGTGACAGCCTTTGTGCCCTCGGACACCGCGTGCTTRGCCAGCTCCCCGGGCAGCAGCAGCCTGACGGCGGTCTGCACCTCCCTGCTGGTGATGGTGGAGCGCTTGTTGTACTGTGCCAGGCGGGACGCCTCCGTGGCGATTCTCTCGAACAGGTCGTTCACGAAGGAGTTCATGATGCTCATGGCTCGGCTCGAAATCCCCGTGTCCGGATGGACCTGCAAACAGGTAGGAACAGAATATGAAATTAAAGCGTACGAGCAAACCAATGCTCAGCGCGCGACGCCTCACTTCTTACCTGTTTCAAAACTTTATAGATGTACATGGCGTAAGTCTCTCTGCGTTTGACTTTTCTTTTCGCCTTTTTGTCGCCAGAACTCTTCCCTTTCTTTTTGGATACGTCGTTACTCATGTTGTAACCTTGAAACGTTGTTTTAAACCGTGTAGAAGTAATTCTGCGGTTGTGAGTCGCGGTTTGCTGCTTAAATCTTCCCTTAATTAGTGACTAATTGAACTCACCTGGTGTATTTCAAAGCATTAAACAAACAAACAAAAAATAATAATGCGAGTGTAATACTAATGTAAAATCAAAATAAAAAAATCATTTTGTAAGGATAATTGTGTTTATTTGGATATGAATTTATTATTTTATTTTTCATAGCACGGTTTACCTGTTGCACTTTCAAATGGTGTCCACTGGGTGGCAGGCTTGCATTACTTTTAAAGGCTAAACAAAGCTTCAAAGATTCAGTGTTTTATTGTCATATGCACAGATGAAAAACGTTTCCCTGAGCAGTGAAATTCTTACTTTGCCATCCATTTTTGAATGCCGAGAGATAACCATATCAAAAAAAAACCTGAATCATCACTGAAAGGACACAGAAAATGTTGATTAAATAAAAAAAGAGACTAAACTAAGGATAACAACATCAGAAAGGAATAATATAATAATGACAACAAGAAGGGAACTCAACAGTCTGTTTTTAAAGTGTAATGTGCAAATGTGCAACAGGTAACACTCTGTCAGTCAACGCTCGTTAAGGTGGATTTTCGGAACCACAATTGAATCCACTACAAATAATTTTCAACTTGGCGAATAGCCAAGTAATCTTACTTTGCTAATGGAACATTTGGTCAAGAAGGCTGAAGTGACCTGAGCTGAGGTCACCATAAATAAATCAAATGCTGTTTGTGTGCTGTCAGATTTGTTATTGAGCTGCTTGATTGATGGGATCAGAGCAACAACATTATTGAACATTAAATCATACCCTCACATGTCCTTTATTATTAGCAATACACTATGTGACATCTAACAAGAATTCATTCACAAGTAAACAAATAAAAAAAACTTTAATTGAGCTAATTAATGACCATTGCTGCTATAAATTCTTTACATTGTACATTTCCAGTTGTGTGCCCAACGTTTTGCACTTGTTATTTTTGTCCTCCACGTGCTCGTATAGGGCAGCAAAAAAGGCTGCGAAAAGACCTGCTTTTAAAGAAAGGATTTATGCAAGGCCATTTGCAGCAGCTGGCACGCACTTAACAACAGCTGTTGACTACACGGCCACTTTTTCACTCAGGTTTCYAGCAGACATTTTCTGTAGAGGTGCTTTATACGTGAAAAGAAAATGTGAATGTGTCTGCTGCTTTACATCAGCTGATTGTCACACAAACAGCAAAATGTTGTTTATTACAACTATTCATATATACTGTACATCTTTCTTTCTTTCTTTCTTTCTTTCTTTCTTTCTTTCTTTCTTTCTTTCTTTCTTTCTTTCTTTCTTTCTTTCTTTCTTTC
>NW_013952408.1:1434429-1441408 GCF_001266775.1 Austrofundulus limnaeus | reverse complement strand
TTCTTTCTTTCTTTCTTTCTTTCTTTCTTTCTTTCTTTCTTTCTTTCTTTCTTTCTTTCTTTCTTTCTTCTAGCATACGATGGGCTTTTAAAACTAAATCTTGTGGAATAGCGTAATCAAAACCTTGAACACATTAGCTGATATTCATTTCTAAAAACAAAACAACAAAAAAACACATTTCTGTTGATCCATATTTTAGGTTTTGTTGTCGTGTTTGTATTTTCTAACCCACAAAAGCAGGTTTTGTGAAAACATTTCGATGATTGTGGTGTTTACAGTACACTGTCCTAATCACATTCCCCCCTTTTTTAAAATAATTCATGATTTTGTTCTTAAAAAAAAAAACATGCTGCAGTAATTGGATTTCTTCCTCGCTACATTTTTTAATCTTCTCTCTTCCCGCAGTCTACCTGTTCTGAACTCGATGAAAACAAGCCGCCTGATTAATAAAAGAGACGCTCAAGGTTATTTAAATTAGTCAAACTTTGCAAACTCTGGAGATGAAGACAGACGTTGCAAAACTGAGTCGCCAGATGTCGTCAAAACYCAGGTAAGAATAACTGTTAATCAAGGTTCAGCAGAAAGAAATGAAGAAATTGCAGTCTGTCAGTTTGAGCTGAAACAGGGATTAGTCGGCAAAATAACAAGCATTTCTTACAGTTCACCTGCTTTTCTCTGACAAAATATCGCTAAGATGATCCGTTTTTAATCCTTAGCAGATGGATTTGTGGGAAGCACTGAGAACAACCATCTGAGCTCATAAGGCTGTTTTTTTTTATATTCTTGCTATTTTTAAGAAACAAATGGTCGCAGTCTCCACCAGCTACGTTCATGCTTGAATGAATGAAAACGTTGAGTTGCTTGTTATTTACACGTTGCCATGGTGAATCACAGATTAGCGCTTTATTGATTTCTTTTTAGATGGTTTTCATTATACACGCAGAAGCATGACTATACGTCTCAGGAGCATTGCTCTTTGTTGCTCTGGCTTTCTTACATGTGTTCTTTTATTTGAGAGTGCGTTTATTGAAATTCTCTGTTCTGCTTTATAGTTTTTAGGTTGATTTTTTTATGTTTTCTATTTTGTTGTGCAAAAATGTTAGAAAGCTGGGTGTGAAGCAGAGAGAAAAGCAAAGWAGTAATTTTCAGACATGGTTCACAGTTTAATATCCAAGGCAGATTTGCTATGTTTTTAAGAAGCCACTGTAGAACCTTTTTGAAACATGTTCACATGGCTCTTGCTAGTGAATAACTCACTGTCCTTGTTAGTTATCAAAGCTGAAATAGCATTAAAAATATTTGGACGGCTCAGCTTTGAAAGCAATTTGAAAAGTAATCTTTCAACACTACCAGCACCCTGAGAAGTGTTTTCTTTGATGTGGTGTTTTGGATCTTAGAGGCACCACACTATCAGGAGAACACAATTACATTTATTCTGTTTTTTCTTTCTCTTTGTTGTAATCATCCACTTGTTTTGTGTTTGTGCAAGCTGCTGAACACAACACGTCTATGGCTATGTTCACACTGCAGGCTAATGTGACCATTATTGGACCCGGAAGGTTCGGATTTTTGTGGAATTTGCATATTCTCCTCGTGTGGACATGTTTAGCTTCAGGCCCAGGCAAAGAAATCTGAGATCTYACTATGATTCGTCTGGTGAAATTAAAAAAAAGCATTTATTTGAGGTTGATAAATCATCACTTGTTTCAGTCRTTGTTTAAAGTTGTGTGATTGTGTCGTAATATTAGTGCCGGGCCTTTCTGGTGCTGTGCTGCTTCTTCTCTCATGCTCAGCTTCATGATTTATGTGCTCCTAAATGTCAACTGCCTTAATGCTGCGTTGAGTAATACTGGGTAAAATGCTCTTTCAGGCGCTTGCCAAATCTGCACAACTTTGTCATCACATAAAATGACCAACTGTATAGAATTTCCTGCTGACCCTTAGTAATTGCGGCACAATGCTTTTAATACACAACTCCTTTTAGCCTGGCGATTACAGAAGCAGGAACTAATTTTCAAGTCAATTAAAAAAAAACAATATTTTTTTTGAAAACTGGATTTTATTACCCACTGCTGAAAGTGAAAGGACGAATAATGCTTTTGCTTGTGTCTGCTTGTTCATGTATGTGTGGGCTTGTTTGGTCATATTAGCAAATGAAATCTCATGAACCACTGGATGGATTTTAGTGWAGCCTGCAGAAAATGCAAGCAAAGCATTTCCTTTTCTGCCTGCTACCAGAAATCTAGATTTCACTTTGAGTGAATGAGTTATAGTATCACGGAACAGCCCAGAGGCTTTATTCATGAAAAAAAAAAACACTATCCTGAATGCTGAGTAAATACTTACATGCTTTTTGAAATACAYCGCCATCTTTGACACAAAAATATTTTTGTCAGACATGGCATCCAGTCCGTAACCACAAGTTTTTTTTTTGTTTTTGCATCAGTAATTTATTAAACCCATTTTAAATGTCTTTTGAGAGAATGCTGTGCTTAGCAGCGCCTCAAATATTATCCCTCCCCCCTATTAATATTCACTGCTTTATGCTGCGCATCCTACCAGCCACTTGAAAGCAAATTGAAAAGTCCACCACTATAATCTGCAACAACAGGCATGGCAGCGTGTTCAAATGCGGAATTTAACTTGGCTAATGTTTACATAAGCGTGGTGCAGTGGTTATCATTGAGGTCGCAGGACCACCTCCCAGTCTGGAGCCTCTCAGGGTGGAGTTTGTGTGTCCTCCCCACGCATGTGTGGGTTTCCTTCAGGTACTCCGGTTTCTTCCCACAGACCAAAAACGTACAGGGAGAACATGCAAACTCCACYCAGAAAGATCTTTTTTTCTRAATAAGTACTGCGCTGTCATGCTGCACGTCAGAAAGGAAAATGCAGATTAAAAAAAAAGATGTTGGATAATGTGTCGATAATGTTTCCATAGTTTGTTCTACCAAACAGAGTTGGTCACAAAAGGATTTGCGGTTTTTGTCTGTTTTGAAGTTATATACTGTTTCTAAGTCAACAGACAGTTATAGTTTGATAAAAGGACAAAACAGCTGATGGTAAAATAAAAGAAAATGTCTATAATTAATTTTGTTGAAAAAAATATAAAGAAAATATAAAAAAATAACCATAATCATGAACTTAAAATCGATAACCAAATCAGGGCTTGAGTGAATAGATACATCCCTAATAGATAATGTGAATCAGTTAAAATCATGTTATGTAGTTTATTCTTACAGTCTCAGGAGTTCATCTTAATGTTTCCATTTTTTTCTTTATAATTGGCCTAACAGAGAAGGAGTGAACGTCTTTGATCTCAATTAAATCAACTTCTCTTTTTAAGACCATCTTTGATTCAGTAAAAAGAAAAGGAGCTCAGTGTTTTGGCTCTTACTCTGACACGTCGTGCCAAACTACAGACTCTTGCACTTTGCACACTTCATTGAAAAAGTGAATAATTTGTGGGAGTCTGTTAATTTTTTTATTGTTATAGGTTGTTTAGTATGTTTTTAAGTCYGTATTCAGTATCACAATTTGGGTATGAAGGTATGCAAAGAGCATTAGTTGTAAAACAATTTGCAAATGTTTCATGTGAGTTTGCTCATCGAGGCACCCCCTGCAGAAAGAAGCAGCTGAAGGAAAACAACGTACAGAATGAGCAACTGAACTTTTAATCTGAAATCTTTGCCAGTGTTGTATAAAGTACCTCAAAGTGATACTTGAGTAAAAGTACAAGTATCTTATCATAAAAATACTTTGGTAAAAGTTAAAGTCTTCTCTAAAAATATTACTTGAGTAAAAGTACAAGTATCTTATCATAAAAATACTTTGGTAAAAGTTAAAGTCTTCTCTAAAAATATTACTTGAGTAAAAGGCTTAAAGTATCTGATATTTTTTGTACTTAAGTATCAAACGTAAATTTCTGACACAAAATCTACTTAAGTATTAAAAGTAAAAGTACTGAGTAAGAGTGAATAGTTAGATTTTCCAAAATGACATTTATTGGGAGGTGACTTCTCCAAAAAATATTTTTCTAACAGCATGCAGCTGTGATGGGTTGTGTACAAGCTAATAGTGAGTCAGAATGGTATATATTTATACTTCTCATCCAACCACAATTAAATTCACTCTATCAGGATAGTATATTTTTAAGTAATAACAGCTCAGAATAAAATAGGAGTAACKACTTTCTACTTCTTACCTTTTTAAAAATGTAGTGAGTAGAAAGTACAGATRATTGTGTAWAAATGTCATGAGTAAAAGTAAAAAGTATGCTGAAAAATAATTACTAGAGTAAMGTACAAATAACCACAATTTCYACTGAAGTACAGTAGCAAAGTATTTGTACTTAGTTACTTTACAACTCTGATCTTTGCTGCCATTGGTGCATTACCTCTTCCTCCTCAGCCTCTCCATTTCATACAATATATTTTATTATGTTATTGATACCTGCTGTGTTCTCTACTGGGCAGGTTGTTGCTGCTCTCCATGCCTCAGGCATCTCATGCATGCCTGTGGAAAGGCACAGAGRAGGTCATAAAACAAGCAGACTCTCAAATACAAATGGTCACAGATGATTGTTTAAACATATTTTTGATTAAAATGGTTCTGACCAAATGACCATTTAAACAAGTAATGGAATGTCAGCTTCAAACACTCCAGGTGGTGATTCTGCCTCTCTTTATGTCAACACTCTGGTCAGACTCATTTTGTCAGTAAATATTGTAAGAGTTTCCAATAAGATGAGAAGGGTTCGGTCTTGAAGTTGTGTTTTATGTAGCTGTCTGTCACAAAACGGCATGAGATATCAGAAACGTTCGATTCTAGCTGTGGAGGAAAGCTGATTGAGACAAGAACTAAAGCTGGGTTTATCTAAATCTGTAGTTCAGAACTTGTCTCCCTCTTCTGGCAGAAAGAAGGATTACAGAATTATTGTTTATGATAGAGCAGGGCTATTCAACTAAATTGCTCTGTGTGCCACAGTTACTGCAGGTCAACAGCTGAGGGGCCGAACATCCAGCAATTAAAGCCATTATGTAAATAAACCAAGTATTRCACAGATCTGTTATCATTGAAATAGTTTATTTTGCTGCATTTAATCATGAATACAACATACAGAACCCTATAAAAGTAGTCATAATTCAACAATATCAAAAACAAAAAGAACACGTTATGCCTCATATTTGACACATTATTTTGACATCTCTGACTTGCCAAATTTTTAAACCAATTTTATTTTCACTTTAATAATTCTATCTTCAATTGCTTGTAGTTTTAACTGTCTTGAGTGTGCATAGAAATGGTTTGTACCAGCTTGTAGCCAAGATTCTGATGTTTCTGTAGATACCAAACATGTAACTAAAATAGAGTAATTAAAGAAGAAAACCGGGGGTTTGGGCTTAAGAGATGAATGAACCAATTGGCGGGCCGAACTTTGGTCGCTCACGGGCCAGATTTGGCCCATGGGCTGCCAGTTGAATATGACATGGTGGAACATGAGCAGTAACCTGCAACATAGTATTTATAGGTTGCTTAGAATATTTGACTCAGTTTTGTTTGTATTTGCTAGTGAAAACAAAATTGCTTTTTGCAAAGTTGAATTAAGTTGTTAGAAGATACTACAGTACTCCTCACCCGTTTACAGCACTGTCTATATGTTAAATTATTGCATTTGTCTTTTTGATTCAACACACTACTATTATCAAACATCATATTTCTAACATCTTTAGAATTTAGCTCTAAGTCAGTGAATATTTTAACACACATTTGGTCAGATTACAGTCATGTCCTAGCATACAGTATCTTCCAATCCAATTCCTGGTAAATGTGTTTGAGTGTGGGTTGCATCATGTGTTAGGAATGTTTTTTTTTTTTACAARTTTGGTCACACATGGTTTTCAAATCAGAGAACCAGTAACCTTTCTACAGCTGGTATAATGTAAATATACATTTGTATTTATTTGTTTTCCCTTTAGTAATGTACGAGAAGCGTCCATTCAAGTCTGTGTTTGAATCTTGTTTCAGTCATTCAAATAGTTCCTTAGTCATTTTTTAGCTTCACCGAGTTTGTCAGCATTGTGAACCTACACTCTTTGTATCTAAAGACATAYTGCAACTCAGTGAAAATTTAATGTGCTAAGTGGACACAGTGACATCCATCAGTGTGTTCTTTAGATTATCATTTATCATCAGTCATGGATGGAACACAAAGCATAACAGCAGAATTAGGCACAATTTTAAAAGTGGAGGAGAATGACACAACAGAAGAACAAACCAGCAACACATGGATTTCTTAAGGCAGATTGATCGTTTGACAGGAAAATGTTTTAATGTCATATAAATTATGTTTTAGGTAAAACAACATATGCTATATACAGTACCTTGATGACTAGTCAGGTAGATTTTCAAAATCTAAACCACAATAGTGAATTCCAAGCTTTGTGCTACGTTTTCAACAGTGAGCAGGCTTTAAACTACAAGTTGTGTCAATCCATTACTGCTAMTACTTTTCCAGGTTTGCAGAAAAAAGGCTTAATTTTTTATTTTTTTACATTTTCATATTAATTCTCTGCCTTTTGTAATATAGTTTGTGGGGGTTATTATAGTCTACACACTTGGTTACAAGGGCAGAATATTGATTAGCTCTTAAAGGCTGTGGTCATATCCTCAGCAGTCCACCTATTGTTAGGTTAAAAAGTAACCCCTGGGAAGCCAATGAATAATAATCTTGTTTGGTCCATGGAGAAATAAAAGCTTTCTTTGAGGGGTGTGGTGAACTTTTAACCCCAAATAAAATAACCAACTCCATTACTGGCGAAGCTTCTTGTGTACTCRCATCATATTCCAAAAGAGTTGTGGTTTCAGTATGTGTGGCTTTTGTGATTACATTTAAAACATAAAATCTGGCTTAAAACATCTCACATTAAATTCTAATTAATTACATTTATTAAATACTATAACAAAATGTTCAAGCAAATAT
>NW_013952408.1:1416017-1434381 GCF_001266775.1 Austrofundulus limnaeus | reverse complement strand
AATATATATAACAGTTTATTGATTTTTTTGTTACAAAAATGTTAAAACCGGGTTATTCTTGTCACACCAATCAACGTACATCTTAAACATTTTTATTTCATTTTTATTATGTCCGTACAAGAAACAGAAAACCTGTGGCATTGTTCAACAGCCCGCATGTTAACAACAGTGGGGCATCTGGTGAAGATTAGAGAATAACAAAAGAGTGAATGTGTTGTCCAGATTGAGAGACTTCCTCTTTGAGGACAGACTCACAAGCAAAGCAGCCATTCAGCAGTGGGATGGATCCTGACTACTAAAGAGGAAGAGGGAGAGAGAGACAGAAGAGAGAACAAGAATTTAGGGGGAGTGGTGGGAGAGAGATAGGAGGCGAGAAAGCGAGGCTCCACACGGCAGAATATAAATCTGTATGTTAACAGGACTAAAGCTCGGGGGTCTGAGTCGGCTTTAGTGTTGATGCTGCCGGGGGGTGATCATACAGCATGAAGAGGGGGTCTTTCTCTGTTAACTGTGGATCTGTRAAAATAGGGAAGTGGAACCCGCGGAATCTGTGAACGCCGGTTGTCAAGCACAGTGGTGGGCTGGTCGGAGGTCTCTGACCCCCTCATTTTCATTTCTTGGCGGAGAAGCGAAGAGCTAAAGAGACACAAGAGAAAAGGAAAGGTGACAGCGAAGGACCAGTGAGCCGCTTCCCTCTTTATTACCTTCATTCAAAAAACCATTGCATCCCATTATCAAAGCGATGTAGAGGCATTCTCTCCGATTGGAGGAGGAAGGGTCCCATTGACTGCTGAGGCTTAGCACCTCTCTAAAATCGCTAGCCCTTTCCATCAACACCYCCACCCCTCCCTCACATCACCCATATTCTTCTGCCTGCTGTTTTACTCTGTTCTCTCTTATCCAATCCCTTGTATTCTTGTTTCTTTTCACGCGACTCGGGAATCGGGCATCGCGTTTTAGTTGAAGTGGGTGTTTCTGTTATTGTGCTTGGTGCCTCTGCAAAGGACAGCTGAGCAGGGAGTTTGAAAGACAGCTTTGGAGATAATAAAACAGCAGACAGGAAAGAAAAGGGGAGACCTGGGGCTCCGGGAAGAACTGACAGAGAATGGTATGTGCACTGGGATGAAAAGAAAACTATTCATTGAGAACATTACCACTTCTGAGAGGAAAAAAAAGAAGAGGCAGTGTGACAAACATCTCTGCTGGTTTGATTCTGCTGTTCTTGTTGCTAAGCAAAGCCTCTAACCTGAAGTTCTTGGGGAGTAACTGATTATCCACAGCCATGAAAGGAAGCTCAGAGGAAAGCATTGAAAGTGTCAAGCCCTCCAATCTGCAAGCTTTCGCCAACATATCCACCCTACATGGCATGAGTCACATATTTGCCTATGGGCACATGACATTCCGGCGATTCCTTTGGACAATTTCATTTCTGGGTTCCTTAGCCTTACTGCTGGTGGTCACCATGGATCGAGTGTCTTATTATCTCGAGTATCCTCATGTCACCAAGCTGGACGAAGTGGCTGCAACAAACCTCACCTTCCCGGCAGTCACCTTCTGTAACCTTAACGAGTTCCGTTTCTCCAAAATCACCAAAAATGACCTCTATCATGTCGGAGAACTCCTAGCCCTCCTCAACAACAACCATCAAATAGCCAACCCACACTTGGCCGAGCCTGAGGTTTTGGCTGCCCTAAAGGACAAGGCAAACTTTCAGAAGTTCAAGCCCGCACTTTTCAACATGACCGATTTCTATAACCGGACAGGTCATGACATCAGTGACATGCTTCTGCAGTGCACCTTTCGGGGAGACGACTGCGGCACGCTGAATTTCACCACAGTAAGTTACCAGGCTGTATGTTTGTTTTATTTCCTGTCACGTCTGACATTCTGTCACATTGCTTTTATGCGCTGATAAGATTAGACTTGGCTTCCAAATGAATCGTGCAGTTTTTTTTAACAGATGCCCAACTTAAGTGTATTTGCTACTCAGTGAAAACATTGCAGTTATGTGATTCTTAAGTTTTGTAAATGCATTGAAAAACTTTGTTGCCTTTGTATTTTTGACCATGGGAAGGAAAGGTGAGGCACAGAGCTTCTTGTTAATCTAAGGATCTTAGATAATATTCTGCCAGAACGTCAGCTGTAATCTCTGAAGACAGTTTGGTTTCCTGGAGAACAGAAACATTTTGTGAATTACTGTGCGCATATCAATGTGATTTGAAGAAACATATTCCTTTTTCAAACTGTATTGCGCTGAGGTCAGAGATAGTTTAAGCATCACTGCTGCGTCATTGAGGATTACGTCTAATTTTGTTTTCTCTTTTACAAAGTTGGGATAACTGAATCTGTCTTTTTCTCCACTTAGAGTTGGATCAGGCAAATATTTTTGCATTTCTGTGCTGCTCTGTTTGTTTTAAAAATCTCTCTGTTGTCAGTAAAAAACACAAACAACAACAACAAAAAATTAATGTAACTGTATTTTTCTTTCAAATAATTTATACTCTTCTCAGCTTGATCCTGTATGGTTGTTGTGTATTGCTCCTCATTCACTGTAAAGTATGAATGAAATCTACTAAAACCCAAGACACAATAAAAATATGTCAATGGTTGAACAAGACCTCACCAAGTTATTATAACAATTAACCAGAAGCATTACAAGATTCTCTGTGTGGTTTGATTGCAGTGTGTTCTCAGCTTGTTGCAGCCCAWCCACTATTCTTTATCAGATTGGGATCAGTTGATTTTGCGGGCCAGGTTAATGGACCAGCCTTTTTGTCTTGGTTCTTGGCGCAGTCCTTAGTGGATTTGGTGTTGCAGCAGTTTGCGTGTTCATGGTCGATAATGGAGCTTTCATCAGGCAGGGCTGTCACATAGAAAGTTTGTGATTGATCTGCAATTATGTTTGGGTGGGCAGAATAAAGTGTCGGAGAAATATATACTAAAATGTCAAGACCAAAGGTTTATCAGCACATTTCATTTTAGCGAGATGATCAATTTTTATTTCATCTGTCAGTCAAAAATGTGACTAATAATTGAGTGTTATTAGTAAACTTGTTTATTTGATGGTATGCAGCAATAGTTTTTGACAAACCAATGACTGAAGAATGAAATAAAAATCTTTAAATGAGACATACCATGCTTTTAAATCCTTCTTTTTCACATTTAAATCATTCAATTGGGGTCTACATGAAGTGGAACTGCAATTCTTTGGTCTGAATTTCTTTTTATTATAACACCACAAACCCCTCTTTCACCCCTTTTCTGATGTGTCTTAAAGCAACTAATTTTTAGGCTGTCTCTTTAAATCCAATCAAGGTGCCATTGTACTTTAAAAGAGGGTTTTATGACTATATAGCAGCGCAGAAACCTGTTATTTACAAATTAATTAAAATAYATCAACAACTGAAAACTAGAGCCAGAGTCTGACCCAGAGCTAGAGAAAAATGAAGACAACAAAATTTGTTAGTTGCTAAGTYCATATTTAGAAGTTCTGTTGC
The DNA here is from genome assembly GCF_001266775.1 of Austrofundulus limnaeus. NCBI lineage: Eukaryota > Metazoa > Chordata > Actinopteri > Cyprinodontiformes > Rivulidae > Austrofundulus > Austrofundulus limnaeus. Next base: position 1,430,884 of record NW_013952408.1, on the reverse strand, counting down.
AAATACTGTGAAGTAAAAGTTCAGAAAACATCATAAAATATTGAAAATACTGTAGAAGGGGATGAAAAATATGACCCAAACATGGACTAAATTTTAATTTTCTGCACTCCTAGAGACTCCAAGTACACAGCAAAATGCATTTAATGGATAAAAAAGTGAATTTTACATGATACGTCCCCTTTAACTTGAACTTGGGTTGTGTATTCTTTAACCCAGGTGCACCCTGAGACATGCTTATRTGAATAAATGGGTTAAAATACATGGATTAAATTCAAGTTAGAGTGATTYGAAATGTTGTCTCAAGGATTCTAAAACATTCCGGTTGCTTTGCACTGGGCTCTGTTAAGTGCAGCTTTAAGAATGTCACTTACGCAGATAATGTGACCATAACTCTGAAATTATCTGAAACTTTTATGTATTGCAGTTCAGCAGTAAATAATTGTAATACATCTCTTCTAAGTTGTGTCTTTAATCAACCCTTAAGAAATCGTGTAAGAAAGATATTTTATAAGTGACTGTCTTTCCAATCTGCAGAGTTGATCAGCTCTCCTCTTTGCTGCGAACAGAAAGAGTGATTTGATTGTGCTTTTCAGTTTTATGTCTTTAAAAATTGTGTCATAAATATTGCGAATTGGGAGTACCTTCATTTACATGTTTGTTTCCAAGCAGCGCTCAGGAGTGTCTTGATAAACAAAAATTATTCATGGGAAGCTAATTGCTGTTGTGCTGCTTGACAGAAAAAGCTTCAATGAGCTGGTTAGAATTTWCTTTCTTTTTTTTAAATGAATTTTGTTTTTCTACTTGTCAACTCGCTGTTCARTAAATGTAGTGGTCTAGAAACCTGGAATTCCTCCTGGCCAGGAATGAATAGCATCAAAATCGAAGAGTCTTTTTGATTCCCATTAATCATGGTGGCATGTTGTTTTCGAAGGCGTGCTTAAAGCAGTGCAAAGCCACTTTCACTATACCCTCTCAGTATGTGTTTGTCAGAACTCGGATAAGAACCAGTTTGAAATAATTGTGTCTGATAATAATCTCCAGCAACTAACTACAAATGCTTCTTGCTCTGTAAGAGTTTAACTGAGTTCTTCATCTCCTTCCGTGGAGAAAGCTCATCAATCTTATTGTTTATGAGAAACATTTGAATGAAAACAAAATCTCATGTTGATGATTTAGCATGTTGCATTAGGCTGATTACATGTTAGTTTTATGTTGTTTTCCTATGTAGTCGCGACACGCCGAAACTTTACTGAAAATATTCAGTTATTCAAATGATACCCACAGACATGTTGAGAGAAGGAATTACATTGCAGAGGGTTGTGGGAGTGATGAGCTTTGACCTTGAATAAAAGATGGAAGAATTCATTAAGGGTTGGTTATGATGCAGTTTGGAAACAAAGCATTCAAAAATGTTTTGCATCATAATGGATGGAAGGCTAAGGGGAGACTGCCACTTTGTATTTCAGATGCTATTAGCTGCTTTTTCCTCTTTATGATTGCAGTCAGGCATATTTAACCAGTTTCATGAAAATACTTTTTTTCCTTTTCTGTCTCAGTTTGACTTTCTAAAACATATGTGGAATTTAAGTTTAAGAAAGGATTAATGTCTGTCTAAAACGCATCTAAGACGAGTAACAATCACACCATTCCAGACACTGTTATAAAGGAGGTGTTTGTGTTTGTCATTGTCAGTAACGTTAATAGTCACATTGCTTACTGAAAGGCAGATTCAGACCTTTTGTGTTTKGTGGAGCACTTTTCATGTATACATCCCACTGCAACACTATCTGTGTCTCCATGGAAGGATCATCTGAAAATGTGCATCCTTCTCCCCATTTGTAATTTAGATTGCATATTCTCTCAGTGATAGCTTGTCAAACTGAATTGATTTTGACCACAGATAAAAGCCTGCCAATTGTCCATTAATTTGGAGCTGCATTGTCCTCCCCATCCGCTTACTGAATGTTGAAAATGTTGCTAGGCGTGAGAGACCAAATCCTCCAAACTAAAATCTAACRATGGAAATGGCATTCATAAAGATTTGGACTGTGCAGTAAAATGTGCCTATATTGGTTGCTTATTGTCAGAGTTGTTGTAAAGGTCAACAAAGAATATGCTTACAGCATTTGGGTGACATTCTTGCATGTTTATATCTGTTCCACCGAAAACAAATCCTCCTCTCGACACCAATTTAAAAAGGCAACAGTGCGTAATCTGGAGCCTGGAGCTACTAAGACAATTGTGGTTGGTGTAAAGCAGTATAAACAAATCAATATCTCCCCAACCCTGAAAATGTCACACTTTTTGGCAGCCCTGACACTGTGGAAACAAGTCAACTGCAACACCAGTCAAATGTTTAGACACTTCACTCTTTGAGAAGTTTTCACTGGTACTGGCTATATATGTTTTTTATATATGTTTTTTAGAACAACTTCAAAAATGTAATGGGAAATGTGGTCAACTTATAAAACCTGGCTCTGACAATAATTGTCTTCAGGCTATTTACTTTACAAAATACTTCTCAAATCTTGTTCCAAATGCAGTTCAAGGGGGGATTAAAGGTTTTTCGTAAAAATTCAGGAAAATTGGGAGGAAAGTCAGTGTTATTTAATTATAATGTATTTGTACCATATTAACAGTATATAGTATATTTAGGAAAATGACCTTTACCCACAAAGATCTACTGTCTTGCTGGGACTCTTAAAACCCTTCATGTAAATGACACCTGTCTTGATGACAGACCATAGTTCATGATCAAGAGGTTGATTATCATAATAGCATAAATGTTTTTTCTTTTTGTTCTTAAGCCTTGACAGGCCGCACCAAGCTATTCTTGGCTATATATCTGCTCATTCTTACAGGGACTGTAAAATCAGTATTCATCATCACATTTTTGCAGGAGCTCAGTTTTTAAGATGAGAGCCATCTTTCATCTTTATGTCCAGATGACAGCAGGGTGCCAAGGGAATAAAGCATGGTTATATAGTTGAGTCTGACATAATGTGACTTGTAGATCTATACATGGATAGACAACTTTTTTCAAGCAGCAGTTTAAACATTTGGAGGCTCATTGTTTTTACTAAAATGGCCTACCTGAACCAGATGGGTGATGTTTCAAGTAATAGTATTGTTGGAGATCACAGACACATGCCAGCTTTGAGGTGGACCTTGGTTATTTATAGTAACTATCAAATTCGGCCAGAATAATGTCCAAATTGCAATGTTTAGAGTGCATTTATTTTCTTTACTAGRGTTCATTTGGCAGAGTTAAATACTGCTTTTCAGCTAATGTTTTAAACTTCTTAGTCCTTCGCACATTTTTTGTTAACTAAATTCCAATTAATCTCTCCTTTTGCTGGGATAATTACCATAAAATACCTGCTCACAKTAAATCCTAATTCATGCAAGCATCGTTCTATAATTGTATAAAGTAAATGCTTGATTTTTTATTTATTTTTTGATAAATACCAATTTAGTTTTCCRCTAAGTAATTAGATTCACTTTAATATTTCTGGAGGTAGATAAGAAATGTTTGAACACCATGGAAACTTGTCTGTTTGATTGTGAAGCATACCAAGAATGATTATGTCTAAGCCTGTGTGAAAGATTAGGCTCACCTGCTGGTTGGCTGGCTGTAAGGTGATGTGACAGAAACATGGGCATGATGTTATTTTTTTATCCTAAAGGTTTTAGTGATTGAATTATTGGGACAAAGAAGTTCTGTTTTAAGGATATCATAGATTAATAAATTACCATAAGGGCTTGTGTTTCTTCTATTTTTTTTGTTTTAATTATTGCTGCTGTCGATTGTAGCTGGTGTGATCAGTGATCAGTAAAACACTTGACATTAGTCACTAGAATCTTAGCTTCCAAGCAGAATACCAAATGTGCACTAACCTATACACAAATGCTAAGCAGGGTTGAAAATAGCTATGGCCTAACATTAGGACTTCTGAATTTTAAAAGGTTTTCCAATTTACAAAATAAGGTTTCATATTTTAGAAACTGACAGCACAAATAAATTACCACCATTCTCTGATATCATAATTTAGCAAACATTTGACCATTAGAAGCATAATTATATACTCTTTTTTTCCTCTTTGGCTTATGCATGAAAGTTTGTTAATATTTTTTTGTTCATACAGTATTGCAACATGATTTATATCTGGCTGACTTTTGTTAAATACATGTCAGGTTGATTGGAGTTTGCATGAGCAGGTTTATTGACAGCTGGCATAATGTGTTGATAGAATGGGAAAACAATAATTCTTTCTGAGGAATACAGAGAGATTCTGTAGTAACTTTTTTATGCATTTTCAAACTGCATCTCTGTTCAACACTGAAAGAATAGTCCAAACTATCCATTTATGGAGAGATTTTATATTGAAAACCTAACAATTGAATGATTTGATTGGTATAAAGATGTACTAGATATATTCTCTATACCAGTGATTCCCAACCAGGGGTAGGTGGACTTCTAGTGGTACGCAAGCATATTACAGGGGGTACATGGAAAAATGTCCCAGGTGTGTAAAAAATTAAAATAGATTTCCGCAGTGGGGAAATTGCAGACAAAATCGCAGAATTTACAAAACAAAATAAAATCCAGTAAGAAATGCAGAATCTCACAACATTTGCTTCATTTGGGTGAGTTTCTGAGGTATTTTGGACAATTCAGTGTATATATTGGATGCTGCCCCTTCTTGTACCTGCCATTTCCTGGTTTATTTATTTAATTACTTATTCACTTTCAAGGCAACATTTTTATCTTTGTTTAATTTGAGTTGAAAAAAAAGATGCCTGAGAATTAAATGTTCAAGTTAGGAGGATTAAACAAACAATTTTCATTTAATAATTACAATTTTCACATTATAGTTTTGGAAAATCCTCAATACGTTTGAGGGGGTACAAGTGGTGTGACAAAATAGTTCAGGGGGTACACAAGTCTAAAAAGGTTGGAACCACAGCTCTGTACTGTAGTTRTTTTGGTAAGTACAAGTGTTTTATCATTACATATGTCATACAACTATTCTAAAGTTGATTTTCGCAAGTGTGTTTCTTGCTACCGGTAGATATTAAATCCAACAAGAAAGGCAAAACTTTTGTTCTGTAAATTTARAGGGACAATATTATGTGTTTCTCAGGCATATATTTAAATTATATACCATAATAAAGTAACTATGTCACATTTATTTGTTATTAAAATGCTGTTTTTATGTTTAAATAGAAAATAAACTTATCTTCTCATTATTTCCATTTATAAACACCTTGAAATTGGCCTCTGTCTCTTTAAAAACCTCTTTATGCTTCTGTCCCGTTCGTTTCAACATGTGGGGGTGGRGATGTGTGCTCTGTGATGAGGAAGCTCAGTTTGGAGACACAGTCCAGAGGAGGAGCTAGTCCCAAAAGGCGGTTCTAGTCCCAACCAGTCATTTTTACGCCCCTGCCTGGCTGCCTCAGGACACTACAGGATTTCTCAAACATGCATGAATGAGTCAAAGTAAGACTTTGTGCATGTTTTTGATTAGAAGATAACATTATAACACTCTTTTCAGTTCATGTCTGTTTGGTTCTGCTCAGGTGTGTATGTGTGTGTCTTTATGTCAGTGTGTCCCTCACTCTGTGGGCATGACTGTGGGAGGCTCGTCAGCTTCAGCATGTGGCTTCAACTGTTGTGGTGAAAAAAAAATTGCAGTTTTATGGTCCGGTAATCAGACTTTTTAAAAATTGTTTGTCACAGCACTGTTTAAAAGTGCGTGTATAACCATGGGTGGYCAGTTTGTCTGAAACCCCRTGGGAATTATCTCATTTCAGACCACTCCACCCAGCTCAAGCTGTACGCGCTCGTCTCCATCTCTCTCCAGAGTTTGCTGGGGGAGTTTGCAAGTTCTGCCCCAGCTCAGCCAATCCTTGCTTGTTTGTCTTTGTGTCTATGGTGTATAATGATGTGATTGTGATGCTGTAATTCTGAGTGTTTTATGTGCTGCAGAACAGGAACCTGCTGTAAAACAGCAATTATGCTGAGTCAGGCTTGATTTTTAATCATCTTTTCCTGTTAAATAAATAAATCAAATCAAAAATCAAATCAATCCACGTGCAGAAGTCTGCTGGCATCAAATTTGTAACTGCACAATATTCGGTTCTACCTGTTTGGAACCAACTCAGGTAGCTCTAACAGTGCGATTTGAACCAGAAATGGAGGAGGCCGAGGAGAACCGCATACAGGCACGMCTGTGGAGAGGGGGCTTAACTGGAATGAGTTCTTGGAACACAGTACATAAAGGCAAATGTGAATAAATGTCACGAGCGGAGATGCTCAACTGTCACTTAAAATTGTATTATATACAGCCAGTAAGTAACACTTCACAATGCTGCTTCTGAAAAAGTAAAAATTTCAGAGCTAGAGTATCTGACACTTCCAGCAGCCACTGTGCCATCCTGTTTTGTGTTAAATGTATGTGGGCTGAGTCGCGGAACAAAGCTAACCTTAGACTTCAGCTGAACGGAAGACATCTTTAAAAACGCATCATTAAGCCAACTGGATCTTTGTACTGAGCTGCAGTACCTGCTCTGCAACAGCGACTGATACAGTATGTGATCACGGTAAAGGCAAGTGACAGTGTCAGGAGAGGAAAAAAAAAAACAGAACAGACGTTCAAGTGACTAATCTTTCATGAGTTTTTGAAGAGCTAGTGAGCTTTGAGATATTGACAGAGTGAAACAGACACATGCTCGGGAAAATCAGAAACAGACGGAGATTGGTGAAAACAGTTAAACCTGTGCACAYCTAAATCCAAGATTACTTCAAATCAAATATCTTCTTGTCCTTGTTATGAGAGAAGTTTGACTGAACATTTGCAAAAGAATGTTTTAGTCATCATGTAGTGTTGTTACCTCAAATGACACACAGTCATTTAAAGAGTTTAATGGCCAAACACAAATAATTCATCAAACATGGCCTGTCGCTGCAGAGTTATGCTGGCAGCAAATAGATATATTTTGTCCCCCAGGTTACCCATTAGTTTATGTTAGGATCAATTTATAGGGATGTTGTCTAAGTTTTCAGGATTTACAAGCAACAGTGTGCTCAGCTTTCTGAGAGAAAAAAAAGTTTATGCAGACAGAGCTAAGTCACCACAAGGACAAGATTTAGAGCTTCAGTTAATATACTATCTTCTTTTTCTAATCATCATGTCAAAACCCCTGTCCCTGGAATTGTAAGATTTAACTGAAAAAATATATCAATTTCATTTGTTTCTTTATAGTAGGAAGAAATAGCCATGCTAAAACAAGAATTTGTCTGTGTTGCTGAGTGCCACAGGAAAAAAAAAGTGTCTTTTCATTTCAGAGGCTTTATTTACAGTTGCAAACTGGATCTAAAAATAAATACATGAAGCATCAGAAAAAATGTGAGTGGCAAAATAAGAAAAAAGTCATATTTAAAGAAGTATATGGTCAGCTTTTGTAATTGGATTGAATTAACACTAGAGCTGCCACAAATGATTATTTTTTTAGTCGATTAATCACCGATTATTTTTTCTATTAGTCGACTAATCGGATCATAYGTTAATTGAATATAAAACATGGAGCTTATTGCGCCAGAATGCAGCTGCTATTATATAACCATACTTAGATTTTAGCTATATGCTAACTAAAAATAATTGCCGTGGAAGGCAAGTTCTGCCTTGCAGATAATGCATTGCACAGGTTTCTCTTTCATTTTCTTAAAATGATCCCACACTTTTGAGCTCTATTGCTGGGTAGCCATGATACCAGAGCCTGTCTGTATAATGTCTTGTGACGTCCACGACCTACCTCAGTTACCACTACTGTGCATGTGTGTCAAGGACAGAAAGGCAGATGTGGCAGTGGAAGGTGTCAAAGCAGTTTGGAGAGAAAAACAAAGTAAAGAACAAAAAAAACAGAAAATGATTAATCGATTATTAAATTAGTCATCGATTATTTTAAGAATCGATTAGTCGTCGATTAATCGATTAATCGTGGCAGCCCTAATTAACACCAACGTTTCAAAAACAAAAACGTGTAACTTTATGGATCTGTATGACGTAGGCAATATGCACCACAAAGCAGAAGGTTTTTTATTTGCCTCTTTAAAATAACTACAATAATCATTCTATAACATGAGGATGTACAGTAAGTTGACATTTATTTGATGATGTGAGACTTTATTTCCCTATTTTTAGTCTTCAAAATAGTGCCTCCTTCAGGCACCGTCCTGCCCTGAGYGCTTTTATTAAATTAATAAATGTAAGCTTCAATAGCGGTGTGGATATACACAAGTCCAAAAACGAATCAGGCTTCGGATCACCCCACCGACACACCGTTACATCACTGACTGCAGGTGAATTACAGCAATCCATTGATGTCTGTGACCCTCACTTGAACCCCGCCAGGAAAGTAATACATCAAACTCACAGCAGCAGAGCACTGACGAAATGWAAAGGGAAATTGTAAATAATTGTATCGTTTGATTTGTCATAATTGCTAAATAACTTAATAATCTGTACTTAACAAGTTCCTTCTGTTGATTTGTGGATCAGTCTCTCCTAACCATGACACTTATTGTTTTTTTATGTAAGGTARTGTACACTGCCTCTCACTTTATGTCAAGTAAAACACTCCACCAGCCCTCACCAACATAATACAGGTATGAAAAATGAATGTATAACTAGAAAAAATATATTGATGAGGGTTTTGGAAGGTACATAGCTAGACATTTTTTTCTAACCTAAGTTGGCTGTTATTGCTTGCTGASGTTTTTTTTATGTGCATGATAGGTGCCCAAGATTGTGCTGCATCAAAACAGACACCCATGCAAACAAACACTAGTTATTACAGCCTAAAGCCTCTGCAACCAAATGACAGGTCAAATCCATTATTCTTCAATATCACATCAAAATAATATAAATAAAAGACATAAAGCTACAGTTTCTGCATTTCTCTTTACTTCTTTGCGGTAGCTAAAGCTTTCTCTGTCACCATCACTTGATTTCAGAGTATTGGTATAAATTTCTGAAGTGGCATTGGATTGCAAATATTCAAGAGTTATTACAAAAATATATGTTTTTTGTCATAAATAAAAGCAGAGTAGTTTAAAACTGCCATCAAATATTCTGAAAGCAGATTAGTATCATCAACAAAAAAAAGCAAACACTATGTTGAGCTAAAATGCCTTCAATGAAATATTATGACAAACYGATCAACAACATTTTGAGTAATCCTGCTAACAGATGCAAAAACAAACTGTAATTACTACACAACCTCATTGGCAAAATGGAATGAAGTTGCCTGCGCATCATTACCTCCATCGATAATGATTTCTTAACCATGACCAGTTATTGACTTCACCTTTATTCTGACTAAATGACTTATTTGTAATTCTTTTGAATTAATGATGTAGACCATGCTGTCAGATCACCTATTTAAAACTGAAAGCTAAAAGTCCTATTAAACTAAAACATGACAAATAGCATATGACTCATTCACTAAGGTTCAGTCTGCTGATATTTGAATTTTTTCGTCTCTGTTGACTAAGATTCAGCAATATCCCTTAAAAAGGATTTTTAAATCTACATACTACAAACAGAGGTTAATCCATTTAAATGCTTACGCAGTGTCATATAAGATTAACAGGAGACAATGGTGCATTTTCAAAACAAGAACTTCTGCATGGTTGCTGTTGCGTGGACACAATGAATGGCCTTGCACCTTGTTTTTGCACGAGTGCGTTTTCCATTAATGCGTACCAGCACAATGAGGCAGGACAAATGAATATGTCTCTGCGTAAATTGATTCTGCATTCCACATGTTTAGAATGTTCATTAATTCCCACCCAGGCTTGCCCAAAGGTTGAAAACAGGCAGTACCTTTAGTCCCTAACATTTAAAACCACAGACGGAACTGAAACCCTCATAGCTGTCGTTAGCTTGATCGGGACCTTTGTTGCATCAATATTAAAAAGGGGTCCCATTTCTTTACTCATTTGCTTTCCTGGCTGTTGTGGTTTATCTTCTGTAAAACTGGACTACTGAAGGGCCTATTATACTTGATCCAGTGCCAAACAGTCAACACGTCGTCGTTGGAGGGAGGTGAATACTCCAAGCTGCGAACAAAATTACCCAATTTTTGTCACGCAACTATGACAATAAGAGCGAATTTTGGCAGGTCGAATGAAGTATATGGATGTCTTAAATACAAGGTTTTGTTCTAAACGTGTATTGAACTGAGTGTTACTGTTTCAGTTTCGGAAGGGAATAAGTTTAGTAAAAACCAGTCATTACATTTTTAAATGAATTTATTTGTGCTTCAGCAAGCTTTCAAAGATTAATGTTTGTCTTTAAGTTTTTAGCTCCACCTTTCCTTCATTAAAATGTTTTAGTTTTGCTATTTAATGTGCTTCTTTAGGATTTGTTTGTTTTATTTGTCCTTTTTACAACTGTGGCAAATAATATTATCTTTCACAATGCTCTATTTTAAGGCTAATTCTCAATCTAATATATCCTCTTTCAGGGAGATTTTACATGGGTGGCACCATTCTTTAGCATATTCTTATCCCTACAGTATATGGATTACATATTGCACCACAATTCCTTTTTGATTATTTAAGCTGCAGTATTGAGTAATACGTCAGGTCAGTACCCTTTAAACACCACAGTATTTGCAGGAGTCCAATCTTACCGTGCCATGGACAGAAATAGATACACCATCACAAATAACCTCTGCAGTGAGTTTATTTCAATACACTGTTCCAGACTGTGCTCTGGGAACATGATGCGTTTACAGAAACAAAACTGTTAGATAATGTGAAAGCTTGCTGTCAACRGCCAGACAGAAGGTCTCACCTCTGCTGTGGGAGTAACGTATTACTCCCGCATTCCTTAGCTTTCTATCCTGGTGTGTACCATCTGYACTGACATCTGAACTTCAGTGCAGCACATTCATGCAATTTTAAGTGTTGGTTGGATCGTTATATAATCRATATAACTCCATATAGTCAGTAATACAGGAAGGCCAATTTTTRCAACAGTKGTTCCTTATCCTTGGCTCACTAACTAACTAAAAGCAGGGCTGTGAAGCATTACTGAGCAGCATTTTGTGCCATAATTACAGTGAACCTATCACAGTGTAGGTAGCTGTTTCTTTCCTCTCTGGGATAGTGGGAACGTTCAGTGGAAGGGGACATAAATGATGTTTTCATATATTAGCGGGGACTTTGGGGAGGACTTCAGGGCTGTCCTTTTATGAGCTTGTTTTACCTGCTGCATTGGAACTTGCTGTAGGTGTTAGACTCATTTCCTGTATTTTTCCACAGTTGATCCACCTCTCAATAAATTATGATCACTTTTGAATACAATCAGATGTAATATGCCTCTAGTTAAATCAGCTTATTTGCTGTGAATAAATATTACTTCAGGTATCTTAAAATGATTGAATAACTATTCACAAAATTAATTTTCAAAATTTAAGAACATAGTTTAGTTTCACTGAAGTGGTTGTATTTTCTTAAAGAGACCGAGACCTATTTCAAGGCGTTTAGAAACTGTCAAGATGAGAAGTAAATTGTTTTAGGGATTTTTACAAATGTATAGCTTTTTTATAAGCTGAAAATGTGACATAGTTACTTTATTTTAGTATAAAATTGAAGTATAGGCTTGGAAAGCACATAAAATCACCCCTTTAATAAACATATACATGTGCAGCAAAAATGACCCAATGCACACCAAAGGGTTTGTCATACACAGAAATGCGTCATTATCACATGGCATGAATTGTAGTAATTGCAAAGTGGCAAATAATAATTGTTAACAGTTTTACTAATGATTATGTGCTGACGATAGGATTTTGCCCAGTACTCGTTACTATGCTTTAACTATTTCATGGCCTTAAGTCATTATATCATGGCCCCTTATTCTTTTACTAAAATCACTGGACAGGCTCTGTAATGAACAAATATTTTTAGCWGTAAAATAGAAAAAAAAAACAGTCTGTTTCCTCTTCTCTGTCTACAGTAACTATAGTCATCATCAGACTTATACCAACCCACCTGTGTGGAAGAGACCCAATTATTTTAAACAAGGTTTTAGTGGCTCTCATGATGATAACCTGTCTTTATTAAATTCTAAATTATTCACCATTTCCTGCTTCAATAAATGAGAAGCTGAGATGTTGGCTTATAAGAACTGCATTTATCTTTCCAGTGTTGACTCAAAAAAGGTTTAAGTACTTTTACTACCTTGGACCAGTTGGTTGCCATAGCCGTCATCTTAGAATGCTCTTTCATTACTCTACATCGGTGGTTCTCAACTCCTGTCCTCATGGCCGACTTTAATTATTTTTCTGCTTTGGCACATCTGATTTAAGTGAATGAGTGATTGACAGGTTTCTGCAGAACTTATAGACCTGCAGCAGAGATGGGAAACAACTAAAACATGCAGGATAGTTGGCCATGAGGACTGGGAGTGAGAACTACAGCTCTACATTCAACACCATTATCAGACCCAGCGTTGTTGGTGCTGCTGTTCTTTTCTTCTACAACAYGGCACACAATGCAGATCCACCTCAACATCTTTTATGCATTTTTTTTTTTCATTCAAACCCATCCCTGATTTTGAGTTGCTGACCAATCAGACATGTAGATCATTGATATTATCATTGAGGCTACTAATGATAAAGTGTTCTAGTTTAATCATATCATCACTGTACCGTCCGCTCAGCTTCATTATTCCGGTGGAACTGAGGACACGAAACCATAGTTTCATGGAAGACAAAATTGTCACAAGGGAACCCACAGCTCTATGTGTGTTTGTTCGATTTTTTGTGCTGAGGTGCTGGACTGTTTTAGCATGAATGCTGAAATGCCAAGCATGTATTCAGGGTCACACCCGTCAGAAGTGCTAAATTGAGTGTTGTCATGGATATCCAAATGTGACTCAGAGGGAAGTCAAAAGCGGGCATTGTGTTGTTGCAGAGAAAAGCACCACAGGTGTTGTGCATGTGCACTCTGAATAAAAAAAAATGTTAAAAAGATAAAATGAAGCTAGCTAGACAGCCAAATCAGACAATATCTACATCAGCACTGTGTTAGACTTTAGAGTTAGACAGATTCCAGCGATGGGGGGTCGAAGCTCCCACCAAGTGAGCTGAAARAACTCCAAACCTGCAAAAGCTGAGGGAAACAAAACCACACAGTTAGCATGGCACTAAATCCTGGAAACGTATTGTTATCTGTAATTGTGATGACCTTACCTGAATTGTGTTGTTCTGATACGTATGAGGAGGAGTGGTGACTCATCTATTTAGCATTTTCTGTAACTGTGCTTATCTCAAAGTGTCTGTGCTCCACAGCACAGCTCGTACCTTTGCTGTCTCCCATCTCTGCCTCTGTGGATTAACCAACTTCTGCTGCTGCCAATTCACACTCTGCCCGAYACAACGAATCCACAACTCAGATTCTTTTGAAAAGAAAATTGTACAYTGTGTGAGCATAATACGTCAATACAAATTACCTGCGTTTTGCTGTCTGCCTTTTAACATCTGTGGGTGGCCCGTGTTTGTTTCTACCTGATGTATCAAATTGACCCTCCTCATAATGCAGCTCTCCAATTCCAGATCCAGTTTGCATTTAATACGAACAACAGTGGTTTATAAATTCAGGAATGCTAAGGGAATTTCTGTTCTTTTGCTTTTCCTTTTTTTGKTTTTTGTTTTATCTCCATGTTCTGCCTCTCACATCTGATGATAAAATTTATCAGGAGTCTCAGTACGGCAGCCACAGGGGTACATTTCTTTTTGAAGCCAATTTACACTGAACATTTAAAACAGTAATTGTTTTTAAGAAACTGCTGTTTTGGTAGATATACTTGCTCACTTGATAGCTAGTTTAAGGCWACATGATCCCCTGATGTAAACTCCTAATAACGCTGCAGATGTCAAACATCTTTTGTTTCTGTTTTGCTGTTTATGTTTCAGATAGAAACTGTGAAGACTGGTGAGAATCATGCTATGTCTTTGTTGCATATGCTCATTAGAGTGTGCGTACAGCAGCAGAATGCTGTAGAAGATGTGTTTCTCTTCAGTGGATTGTGGGAAGACTCTCTGCAGACAAGACCATGTCTCTCCCACTGCTTAGTCAGGCCAAACACACCCGGGGCAGCTCACACTCTGCCTGCATATAAATTAAACCAGATAGTCTTGTTCATGCTTTATTATTTGCCCCACTGCTYACTGTGTCTCAGTTTCCTCACCGAGGGGTGGTTCTGATTTCATCAAGGCTAATGACAGGCGAGTCGACCTCTTTCACTCGCCTCAAGCAGCGGAGAAGTAACGACCATYGTTGTAAATTTAGGGGAAGCGAGGCACAGAAAGAATAAACTTATTCTGTTTTTTTGTTTTGTTTTCTTTTTCAAGCTTTTATTGCAACACCTTTGTTTGTTTAGTACAYGAGGCACATGTTTGTGCCTCACTGTGTATCGGCTGAACAAAATGTGACTCACGCTGATTCATGGATTGTGCCAAATGATTTTGCAATTTCATCCTCGCACAGAACACTACCACTGACTTAGTCATGTTGTAATAAACACCTACTGTATACACCAACAACATGACCTCAGTGGATTTAAATGGTGATACATTTGCAGGTGTTTTGTTTGTCTTTTGTTTTTTCACGTTGCCTCATGGAATTAAAATATTAAAATGAATGGTGATTGTTATCATTTGCAGTATGATGATTCAAACTGCTTATACTATTAACTTTTAATATATAAGTAGTGTGTTTAAGTGTGATCAACAATAATCTTATTTAAAATATGAATAATTATGTAGGTTAATTGAAGAGAGAGGTCAAATAC
>NW_013952408.1:1407036-1415942 GCF_001266775.1 Austrofundulus limnaeus | reverse complement strand
TAATTACTTGTTTATGTTGTTTATAATATTAAAAATACATTAAACACAGTTAAGACATTTTTTAAACATGTAAATATTGTTTTTAAATACATAACTGTTTGGCTATGAACCTTTTGCTAAATTATCTGTTGTTTATACACAATATAGTCTAACTTGATCCAGTCAGCCACCACCTTGAAATATTTAGATATGTTTATATAGTTTAATTTGTATTTGTCTAAAAAGTGTGACTTTATTAGGTTTTTGTGCAACTGCTGTTGACTGTCAATGAGTGCTGGTGACTGWAGGTGTAGAGATTAAAAATGAAATCCAGTCATGTCTGACACATTTTACTAGTGTGAGTAAGCTTACAACATTGACTGATCTCACAGTYCTACCTGCCAGATAAACAAATAACATTTAAAAAATATATATGTTGGAAAATCTGAACCTCATAATACCAAGTCATATTTTTACAGGATGTCAAAACAGGAAGGATTTTAAAGAAAGCGAGACATGACCTTCAAGAATATTGCTTGGTTGACGATAAAGAACAGTAACTCTTGTTGAATAACTTTCTTGGTGGAAATGAAAGCTGGAGCGTATAGTGCCCATGTGTACAGAAAAATAAAACACGGAAAAAATTAGATCAACTTTGGGAAGGATAAGCATGAAGGACAACAGACAAGTTCATCAAACAGAAATGCAACACAGGTCATGCTTATCAATGAATCCTGCCCCCAGTTAATGCTAAGTTTTCTTGTTCCAGAGGTGTTTTCAGTCAGATCAATCAGCGTAGAGCAGCTGTAGTATCTAAACTCACTTYACTGCAGCTAGCTCACTCTTTCAAGTCTTTCACTTCATGACTTGGTGATGATCTGCAGGAAAGACAGTCAAACCTAACTTGTGACCTGGATGTATTGCTTTGAAATTACCGTGCACCACATTGCGCCAGTGCTGCAAAACTCAAGTAAAATGCAGCTGCTGCATATTTTAAGGCTCTGCACATCTTTAGCTTGAACAGATAGTGAAAGAGTCACAATTATCTTATAAAACACTGCATGGAGGAAGAGCTCATTTATACGACAGCCATGCACATTAATAAGTTGCTGTTAAGCAATGAATATCATTGCGGTTTACAGACACAAGTGTCCATACTTTTCAGTAAATATGCTTACTGTTATTTACAGCAAACTACAAAAATGTGCATATGAAGAGAAGTTATAAAACAATAAAACCAAMGGAATGCAGCAGAGATATCATCTGCCTCTTAAGCAGCATACTTTTAGTTTTAATTGTGTAACTCTGACATAATGGCTGTTAGATAGCTTTAAATATGTATAGACCTCACAGCSATAAAGTGCACCAGCTAATGACAGTTTTTAAACATTGCTCTCATTTACAGATGAAAATATTAATCATAAGCAATTAACAAAAATTACATATCTCTGCATATATGCACAATTCAGACACTTTGTTCAAATGTAGGCTAACAACAGCAGCATATTTTTCTTTCCTCTTACTTCTGTAACACTTGTTTTTATTTATTGATTTGTTCATGTTTTCATTTTTGCTTTTGTTTTCTGGCCAATTAATGTCCCTTTTTGCCTCTTATTGGCCTCACCCGCAGGATGATTTAGCAGCATAATTTAAAAGTGCTCAGAAGCAGTGTGTATTTCAGATCTATAATTTATATTGATTATAAAGTTACCCTATAACCAAAAAGAAAAAAATAAGTAGGTCCTCTGGATGGGTTCTTTAGTGAAAAGTTTCGTCTCTCCTCCAAGAGACTTCTTCAGTCTGATTTCAGGTGAACTCAGCCTTATAAGCACTGCCTCCACATGGTGGACAAACAGGTTAGTCATATGCAAAAGAGGGCCATCAACCTAACGATAGGCTTGATTAGTTCATAGAGGGTCATGTGCCCCATCACCTGACTTATTGATTTGGATGCTTCGGTTGTGGTTATTTGGTGTTTTGTTATGTGTATGTAGTGAGTGCAAGCAGGGTTCAACGTCCCCTTGTTTTTGTTTTTTCCCTCTTTGTGTTGGTTATCATTGAGGCCCTGATTCACACCTTTWKCTCACAGGGGGCTGAGTCATACCTATAATGCAACAAGGTTAACTTTGAAYGTTTACTATTTGTTGATAGATCTGACGATTTCAAGCTACACAGCTGTTCTTTGGCTGGCAGCAGCTGTTTTACTAAATTATTTTTTAGACGGAGAAGATCTATTTTAGGGGTTTTGTGATGTTATTCTGAACTTTTATGAGTTTTGGTGCATTTTGACAGATTACATTTGGTGCAGTTAGCCCACATCTCAGAAAACTTTGCTTTGACATTTGTRGCAGATTGTGAACATACGTTTTAGCCAAGATTAATTGGCTGACAGTGAAAGTATCATTATTTGTGAATTAATGTAGACTTTACATTTTAATATATGCGGAGGCAACACTTTGGTGAAGATAAGTCTACAACCAGTTCCAATTTTGGATCTGTTTTCAGTCCTTATTAATTGTGGTCTATAACCACAGTTATTGGTATTTGACAGATATGTCACATTTTTCTATTTATTACCACAAGATATTCATGAATGACATTTTTTTCCATAATCTTACTAATTAGCAGGAAGAGATGAGGACAATTTCTTAATGACTTGTTTTTTTTCTGGTCATGTTATTTTACTTTCTTACATCAAGGCTTTGGCTTTAAGTGAAACGTTCTCCTGAATGAAAGAGGCGTTAAAGAAAAAAAATGTTGGCCTTAAAACAACATTTTTTTTTCCACATGCAGGGCACTTCCTTTCTTGAACTCTGCCCTGGTAGCAGCAGGAATGGAGCTATTTACCAATTTCTTGGATGTTTTGAAGATGCAATGATAAAATTACTAAGCTAATTAGCTGATGACATCATCTGATGTTTACCAACATTTTTAACAGATTTACCTCCGTTCTGTTTGAAATCGTTGGCACGGACTTTAAGTAGCATCATAACAAATGGGTTACCATTCAAATGGACCTTTAATGGTCCCCCAGCCATGCATTTATCTTTCACTAAATTTGCACAGGCACCAGTTTAAGTGCAAGTGTTTTAATGACTCTGGGTGGTTTACAGCAAACACACTTTTATCTGTTCAATGCATTTTTTCGGTCTGTGATTTGGCACGCCAATCTGAATTGCTAGTGCAGAAGCTAATGCAAGGGTTTAAAATGCAGAATAGAAAATCAGCCTGAGCTGTTTCATTATCTTAATGAACTCATTATGGGTCTGATAATTGTCCTCAGTTGGCATCACTGATTGGAAACTGTTGATGAGCGATATTTCATGAGTTTGTTTTCCATTTCAGTATGTATTTGTACAAGCATCATTGTAGCATTTTGCTGCTGTGATGACAGATTCATTATAGTTGTTTACGTCTCTTTGATCATAGCCCCTTTTCTTCAATTTTTGTTGTTAAAACTGTAAAAAGAAAGAAAAGGAAATGGCTAAAAAGGAAAAGTGGAGCACGAGCCCAGATTATCAAATGAAATCTGCCTACAGCAGGCTTGGAAACAAAGTTGCAGTGGTGATTCAAAACATGGATTTTCAAAACAAAGCACGCATGGAGGCTGTCCACAGCATGTTGCATTGATTTAAAAAGACTTCCAACTAATTAATAAACAAAATTAAACAAACAAGCGCTTGTTGAATCTTTGGAATAGAAGTTACACGTAGCAGGTGCTTTTGTAGATTTTTGTACAACATTAATCCTTGGATTCTCTTTTGAGATGTTTCTTGTTTCAGACTTCTTCCAATACTTTGTCTGGGCAGTTACAAAACTCAATTAGATCACTGTTCCTTCTGATTTGCCAGGTTTAAGTCCATCACCATTCAGGCTTGTGACAGACTACTCTTGTAAAGACCAATTTTACTAAAAACTTGTGTCTTTTACCCTCTATTCACAGCTCACATGCAGTCTAATTTATTAAACCAATTTCCTCTCTTGTCTGCAAAGCCGAGTCAATGTGAGAACTTGCCACATGCATGTGCCCGTGCCCCAAATTAAAAAGATAATGGCTTGTCAGCGAAACATCTACAAATCTGGCGTACAGTATTTGATTGCTGCAGCTTGTGCAGATCTTGCTCAAAATTATTTAATCACAAACTAACCCCCCCCGCCCCCTTATGTCTTTATCTGTTCAATATCTTTTGATGTGTCATTATTTAGTTCAATCAATAAAACAAGTGTCTTCAAATAAGTCTGGCAGTTCAGCTTCTCCCTCCTGGATTTGGTAAAAGTCCCACATGCTACCAGCATGTTCTGGCAGAGTGGAGCTTGGCTTGTAGCTGTGGGTGAGAAACAGCTCCTTCAGCCAGCAGGATAGCATTCTCCTCTCCTTCCGTCTCGCCAAACTGCCTCCTGGCAAGAGCCTCCTACTGCATTGCCACCTGGTCTCATGTTGTAGGTCTAATCCCAGTCACAGACCCATCCATAAGGCAGCCAGGTTTCCTTACGAAGCTGTAGTTTTGCCATCAGACCTCAGCGAGAACCTTGGCACCAGCCTGTATGAATAAATGGACATCAGCGCCAAAGGTTTAGCTAATCTTCTTTGTTTTGGTGTGATTGAATTACAGGCTTAAATAAGCAACCTATATTCAATTGTTAAAATGAAATAACTTCAAAGTATAAAATAACATTTTCTGGTGATGTATCAACTACTTACAGATTGCAGATTTACATGTTTTTTTATTTATTTATTTTTGTACAATAAAAGTATTTGAGCCAATTGCATGCTTTAAAACAGCAACCCCAAGCCAAACAGGGAGACACGTATTTAGTTATTCAGTTTGAGGACGGTTCAGTCTGACCTTTTTAAATAGAATTTTCCTTAAGAGCTGTTGCCAGCGACCAGATTTAAGTCCTCAATCTTGCCGATGTAAACTCTGACATTCAAGGCCCTCATGYTTATCTTATTGATTCAGCAAACGTCCAGCACAAAATGGGATGCGTCAAGACTCCCGTCCCTCCCCTAACCATTTTTCACCTCTTAAGAAATGTGCGGCTGGTGAATGCCAATGGCATGTGATATTTAAACAGCCATAACATTTGCCTAAATCAAACAGCCATCGCCCAAAGGATGTCGCTGTTACCAGCAGCATGTTAAAAGCCTGCTGTTGATTAGTGTTTGTAATTTGCCCACTGTCTTGAGTGAGAATGCAGCACATTTGCCATATGCTTGGAGGCGAGTAGGCTGCTGTCAGAGGCTCCATAAAAGCTCCTGTTGCTGATTATATACAACCATCAATTAATTCACAGAGAATCTGAATAAAATACAGATTAGCTTTTAAAAAGGTTGCAAACATGCTTATTTAATTTAACTAAATTTAGCAAATGTGTAATCTATTATTAAATGTCACTACATTCCAAGAACTGCATGTCCTTTTATTCCTCCTTTAGTCTCATTTTCACATGATGTGTCCAAGTGCTATGACTGTCTAAAATACAGTGCGCAGAACTTGAAGAGGTCATTTAATCACTGAATAAAAAGTGTTGGAGTAGGGAAACAAGTAAAACATGCAGGATAGCAGCTCTCCAGCTCCATGATTGGACACTGCTGGTCTAAAGCATTGTCATGATTAACCCTTCTGAGCTACAAAGGATTGTGCATAAATTATTCATAATTTTTAATATTTTGTAGACCTAAAAGACTGAACTCATGGGTCAGTTATAGTCCAGAGACCCGTGCTATTCACTATTCACTTATTTTACTCAAATGCTGTACTTAAGAGCATGAATTTATTTTTAATATTTTTAACTTAGTTTACTTCGAAAAAATATTTAAAAGGCAATGTGCTTTTTTTATTTACAACTTTTTCCATCAATGCACAAAAGCTGCAAATGTAAGATTAAACCTACACATAATGTTTGATGAAGTTATTAAGAAATGAGTCATTCTGCAGAATAAGCAATCACAATATAAAGGAAATCTGCAACTTCCACTAACATTGTTCAGCACTCGCACATCCAGCTTTTAAATCCTTATTTTTTACATTTACGTCATTCAGGTAGCATCTGTATAAAGTGGTGAAGTAAATTTGGTGACTGATTAGCTGAATTTTAGATACAGTCTTATGTTTTATAACTTGTGATTGGTTGCAGTTATTTACTTGAAACTGTGAGAGAGTCAACATGTTTCTTTTAATGTGTCTCCCTTCAGCAGCGAAAAAATAATGTTTAAATTTCCAGTATTTCAGTTCTGATGTAAGAGGTACCACCCCCAGGGGTGGTACCAGGGTGTTCTATAAAAATCATGGTTTACTAAGGACACATAAGTATAGAGCAGCAGACATTTTGCTGTGATTAGTCTCAGGGCCACAGACACAGGCTCTGAGGATAAAACAGATGTTTCAGATCTGATGATAAACATTTTAAATAAGAACTGGATTGGGTTTTCTGCGCATTATTCAGACTTCCAGTTTTGAATACTTTCTAACAGTGGAATTGCAATGCTTTGATCTGATTTCTTCTTTATTGTAACTCCACAAGCCCCTCTTTCACCCCTTTTCTGATATGTCTCAGACCAGCTCGTTTCAAGTCTGTTTCTTTAAATCCAAATTAAGGCGCTTCACACCCCGCCCCCCCTCCAGCTTCCAGAGCAGTTCATTGTAGTTTGATAGCGGGGTTTGTGACTATATAGTGGTGCAGAAATATTTTATTTACAAGTTTATTAAAAGATGTAAACAATGAGCGACTTGTCCATCCAGCCTACATGTTGGAGCCAGAGTCTGACCCAGAGCCAGAGGAGAATGAAGGCGTAGTTTATGTATTTTCTGGTTTATGAAAAAGCACAACTATACTTCAAACTTTTGCAAGTCATGTCTGTTGATCAAAGGAATTGAATTATTCATTTTGAACACCTCTTTATTGATCAAGGTCAATGGTTTGCATGCTGCGTTGAGGTTTCAAGGTGACCAAGTTGTATTTGTTAAGCTGCATCTAAATTAAAAACAGCCACAAACATTAAGGCATGAAAATCCAATAGTTTCACATTCCTTTCATGCTGTGAACAAATTGATTATGAACCAAAAGAAGATTAGCATTTAATAACAAAATTTGGGGAATTTCAGTAGCTTTAGAAGTATTGCCAGTGAATCACAGCTGAATTTTCTCCCCTCACCTCCTTCAAAGAGTGGAATTCCTTTTTACTTACCTGTAAACAGTTATAGGACACAGTGGCAGATTTTGATAAGAGCCTGATGAGGACTTGTTTGCTCTTCCCTTTTGTCTGGCTCTGCCAAGTGTACCTACAGAACAAAATGATGAGTCATGCTGCACACTTCTTGCAGCCCACACTGTGGCATGAAGAGAGAAGCTACACATTCACGTCAAGGCTAAAGAAGTGGGGTAAACTCAACCAATTTCCCATAGTTGCACACCATCGGGGGGTATTATATAGCCTAGGGAGCATTACTGCTTTTTTCTCAGCACTCTCATGCTCCATCAGAGTCACCATGATCAGCCTTCCAGCCAAACCCAGCTAGATCAAAGCACCAGAGGCACTCTCCCTTTGATTAATAGAGTTCCAGGGTGTCTAATTAGGTTCTTTGTGTACCTTGACTTTCAGCTAAATTGCACCAAATCAATTTTGGGAGGTTAAAGCAAAATCTATAGTTTTTATCTCATTGGCTCTGCTCCATAAAATGATCAGTTTTTACGCAAGCAAGTCATCTCCTTGTACATTTATGAACCCCTATTATTCCCTTAATAATTGTTCTATTTTAATACGGCATGCATAAATTTGATGCGCAAATGTCGGGCTGCAGAAATCAATATCCAATTAAATTTGCTGAGTCTGTGCTCAAAAGCCAGCCGCACATTCTCACATGAGTATGAGGATTTTGGTACACTTCAGTGGATCTGCCTGCAATTGTTGTCCCCAAATGTTGCTAAACAAAAAATAAATAAATTAATTTAAAAAAACCTGCAAGCAAATGACCAAGCAACTGCATTCTGCATTTCCCCCTTGAATCACAAGCAGACACAGTCTAAGAAGGTGCTGGAGCTGTTTTTATTATGCCTCTCTTGCTATATTGCAGTGTGGACTGGTGCTGAACATATGTAATTACATGAGCTTGTGTACGTGGAAAGCAAACGGAAATAAAAGACAGCTATGATCAGAGAATAGTGTTTTTTTATGTATCATGTGAAATATGAGAATCAAAAGCAGCCAAGCATTAGTTTTGCTGCAGTTTATGGAATTTGTTTCATTTGTTAAGTGGTGGTGCAGAGATAACTGCACGAGGTTGTGACACACCCAGACAGAGTAACGATTGTGTCTGTGTTTTTTATTTTTTATTTTATTTTAATCTGACCCGAGGGTCGGCTCTGTTTACAGACATGCTTCGAATCGGTGACCCCGACTGTGTCAGGAGGCATTCAGTTTTGATTTCAGTCCATGTTRTGAGCATTTTGTGGTCACTCGCAGGTTTCTTTTGATCGTCACACAGCTACGGAATGACGGCTTAACGTGAACACATGAATCCTGGGCAAACTCTGAAAGCTTATTTACACTTCGTGTTTTAATGTCAAACCTTCAATCGGCTCCATTTTCACAGATACCGTAATCTTATTAATGTTGTCAGTTCAGGCGATGCATTCCCTATGGTGAGAGCTGCATGGCATTCAGAGTGCAGTGGCCTCAGTTGTTGATGGATGAGCGAAGGGATTTAGCTTCCCATAAGCCTTTTTATCAATATAACTCGCATCTGTAAAGCCATCATTTTCACAGTGTCAGTCACAAATGTACAATGAAGTCAAGTCTATTGCTTATTAAATCCTGTAACTGCTTTTCCTACTGTCAGACGTTTGTATAAAAGCAGCTGCAGAACTGACTTCTTTCATGAGTGTAGCTGTTCATCTTGCCTTTTTTTTGTTTATATATATATATA
>NW_013952408.1:1403086-1406997 GCF_001266775.1 Austrofundulus limnaeus | reverse complement strand
TATATATATGTGTATATATATATATTCTACCTACTGCAAACTTGATACAAAAAGTAAGGGAATTTCTGTTGTTAGATTATTTCTTTGTCATAAAAATCCTTATTGGTAATAAATCATATACCATTAGACATACTGTTAAATTCCCACATTTGTAAGGAACATGCATTCGTGAGATGAGCAGTTAAGCTGAGTATGTGGGTTGATCACATGACTGATTTGCCACATCTTCTCTGCCAAACAGCTTATTTTGCTGTTGTTATTGACATTTGTGTTGAGCCTTTGGTACCCCCAGGTGCTGCCAATCAGGTGCCCGCTATAAGATTTATTGCCAAAAAGCATTGTTGTTGTGCTAATTTTATTGTGAAAGTTGAAAAGTCAGTTAGATTGCTAAAGCTTTTATATTTTTATCCACTGTTTGGGTCTTCTTGACATGAGGTCTTTCTAATACTGCACAAGCTGTTGTTGCAGCTTTCAAGTCAAGACTGTGGATCTGATGACCTTAAGCTGAAAACCCAATCAAACCACACAAAATGCAGCTTTTTTGGACTACTTCATTGCCAGCTCTTTGGGTGAAATCTGGACTGACAACTTTACTATTAGCACGGTTAGCATGAGCTGTTTGCTGTACGCACAGAGCAGCACTCTGTATGCTCACAGATATGGAAGCAGCAACATAATGGATATTACTATAATTAAGACCTATTTGTGATTTTTAAATGATTATATATATTTTTTTATTATAGGGAATGAAAAATGATGCACGAGCTGACAGTTGTTATTTTTCTCTCACATACAACAGAAAATTGTAACACATGAGCAAGAGTAGTTATAGTTCACTGCTGCTGTCAAAAGTAGATGGATGGAGTCAGAAAGCTACAGTAAACAGAGAGAGAGACAAACAGAGTCTCAGGGACAAATACATGCACAAATGCTTTCAGAAGTTGGCTAACAAAAAAGGAAATTACAGTAACAAACACAAGTTCCTTCCTTGTTCTCTGTTCTTGATGTGATTGGAGGCACTTTCGCAAAACATCTCCGTCAATTTGTCCAATTCATCTCTGGTTGTGCAAATCATTGATGGATCTGAACACATTCCACACAGGCGTGAGCTTTCAGAAATGCAGCAAGGAAAAGAGGTGTGGAGCAGAGCTGAGGCTGATATTAACAGTGTGTTGAATAGTAACAAGGGATGCATTAAATAGTAATTACCTTTTCAAGCATCTGCAAACATATGGGAAAAATCATTAACTTTACTACCTCTTTAAATCACACCAAGGTGGAGTAAAGGCATCTAAGACCTGGCTAAAAATGTTCAGTGGAAAAGCATTTCATCAAACTTCTGTCATTCTCACAGTGTACTGTCATGCCCTGCTTCCTGTGCATGCTGCCCTCACACCAGTCTGAATATAATTTGTAGTTAAAAGTCATCTCACAGGTAATATCCTCTGCTTTTTTGCTCATGTAGGAAGGTGGGAAATGTAGACTGTGTCAAGACTTGACTCAGTAAAAAGCGAATGTGTTGGAAAAAATGGTCTCTACTCAGATGAGCTGACAGAAGAGCGACAATAACAATTATACCCTGTATGAGTATAGYTTTACTGCTATTCTGTGTCATAAACCTTCTTATGTTTATGTCACATTAATTATCTGTATTAATCTGAGCTAAGTTGCTACAACAAAGAAATCTAGCTCAGACATTTTTTCTTTCTGTTTTCCATTCAGACATTTTCAGTTYGTCAAAAATAGATTTTCATAAGTGAAAGGGAAGCAAAATTCATACTCTGTAACTTAAAAGCAAAGAAAAAAACCCATTCACAGTCTTTCMATATGCCATCTATATTTCCTTTAAAGAAGCGGCTTTCTGTAGATTTTTTCTTTAGATGCCTTCTTGATATTATAGTATTTATTCTCCACTGGGGGTTTGAAACACTTCAGGAAATTGGTGTCTCTTGTGGCAGCCAATTTCGCTGCCACTTGTATCATCATATTCYGCCTCTGTTTTCAGTACAGGACTGTCTCCTGCTCTTGTAGATGAATCTGCTGACAGCAGAGCTTTACATTCTGGTTTAAAGCGTTTTGACGAAGTCATCAGCTGCAGCCCAGYAGACCATGGACAAACAGGAACTTTGCTGCCCTGCCGCAAGAAAAAAAATTTAAAAGGCTTGATAAGTAATAACATTTCTTATTACTTTTCTGCTCGTGGCACCAGATTGACAGCTGAGGGAGATTTGTCTGCAAAGATCTATTAGGCTGGTTTGGATAAGTGTGTGATGGGTAATTTCACCCTCTGACAGCTGTTACCTTGGAATTTAGAGGAAAATCTCTGGTAATTTAATTTCTGGAGCTCGTTGCCTGACTGTCCTTGGGTCCAGATTTTGTGGAACTTGTGGTTTGTTTAACTGATTTTAAAAAGAAAAGTAGGACTATCAATTACCTCTAGWAATGCAGAAGAATTAGATAAAAAGCTAAGTGGAGTAGTGATTTTACTTCTGCCAACAACAAAGGTAACTTTTAATGCTTTTATTCAGTCTTTTTTTGTGTGTGTCCCTTTGCTTAAGGTAGCTTAGAATATTATTGCGCCAGTGTTAAAGGAGACACATAGCCAGTTGAATTTAATAAATTTATGTGCAGTTTGACTGAATTGTGTGTTTATACCCTCTAACTAAATAAACGGATGATAAAGAGGAGAACGTGCGGATTGGTGGGATGATTAATGGCTACATGTTTCACTGGAGCATTATTAAAAAACCAGCTTGCATTGTAATGGTGCTTGAGTGTGCCTGGGAGGAATAGCAATGTTTTTAAAGAAATATATCAAACATTTTGCTTTAGAGTGGTTAATTTTGTGCTAAATATGAACATGGGATGCATTAAATATTCCTCAGTAATTAACTTTTAGGCATCTAGAAAAGATAATACTTTCTCTTCAGACCAAAAATGCAAGAAAATGCTCACATTTTTTGGTAGGAGTACTACATAGATAGGGTTTTCTAAGGTCATAGGCATCTTGTTAAGCTCAGAGACACCCATTTTTGGCAAACGCAAAATCKGCATCATTCACCATCTTGTAGTATACAGCTTATAATTGTGACAACTTCACTAACTTGTTTTGTGTGGATCTGTCTATTTATTTTGACTGACTCAATTTTACTGTTTGAAGAAAGAACTGATTGCAGTGAAAATATGAGAAGGTTGTGATTTTTACATATACCTGATAATTTTAACGCAATCTTCAATTTGAGAAACTGAGAAAAACACAGACCTGRAATTGTCTTGGTGTCCCCAGTTCTTAAATCAGCCACTGGATGAAAAGGGCCAACAAAGGCTTTCAGCTTTCTTAGTTCAGATCAAAGGGAACCTGACAGAGGAAGAAGGGAAGTGTTCAGACTGCAAATGCATCAGTAAGGTCCTGCAACAATGCCACAGCAGTCAACCGCACACACGACCGCTACACGCGGCTGCAGCTATTAATAGCGCCACAAACGCAATAAAAAGGGCCCCRTTGTGATTCGGTGCATTCATTGATGGGAGGTGTGGGGTGGTCGCTGGAGCTGCACCAGATGTCACTGAACTAGAGACTGCACCTCTGTCCAGCTCGCTGCTTTGTCACATATATAGCTCTTTAAAATGGAATTTATAAACAGTAAATTGTACAAACTGTTACATTCATGCGTGTCTAAACAGGCAAAAAATAAATAAATAAATAAAAAATATAAATTTATGCTCTGTGAGTTCTTTGTAAACCCTATTGGAAAAATGCAGTTGTTTTCTTTTGCTTTCAAAACGTCTTCACGTGTTTTCCAATCTTGAATCATTCATTTAAAAGACTGAAAAATGAAAGCAGAGGCAAAAAGTGCAACAGTCAGGGAGAAAAGATTAAAAGAATCCAAGTGGGACATTCATACCGGTAA
>NW_013952408.1:1400773-1402996 GCF_001266775.1 Austrofundulus limnaeus | reverse complement strand
CTTTTAAAACAGACCTGTGATATACTTTTAATTGATAAAGAAATTAGAGTGAAGTCTGCAGGGTGGTTACAGGGTGTCAAACAGCAGAAATAGTTTTAGATTTTAATATTATTATTGCTCTGTACAGTTTTCCWACTGTATTCTCTAAGTGTGCCCTCATACAGATACAGAATGCATTCTCTTGCTTGCTAGTTCTTTTATTGGCACACAAGATCAGGTTAAATAATAACTAGTCATCCATTTATACATMTGATGGTATTTAAAAAGAAAACTATCAGAAGTATATTTATATTTTAGAGTATGAAAGTTTTGAAGTAAACCAGGCGGTAGGGGAAAAAAAGAAAAACTGGGGAAATGAGAGAATTGATCTCCGTTATGGTGCTCATGATTCTGATCCGGTTTGGCGCGTTAGACAATGCTGAAAGGTCAAATTCAGTCAATGCACTTGAGACAAGACCCGGGGGAGAAAATAAATGTTTACACACAGACTCGTACCGACACACAGAAAACACATTCCTCGTGCATGCACTTAGCCACCCACTTGCTTGTACACACACACACAGAGAGAGACGCACACATATACACGCCACAGCCTCCCACACGTGTTTACAAAGAGCCTAGAAATCATATCGTACACAGACATCACAAAACACATCATGCCTCCTGCGTTTAATTTAAAACCCAACCTGACTTCTGAGTTTAYGGTTATTGCACGGATGTGATTACCGTGGCTGGTCAGACCAAGACTCAAATTGAATGAAATTATTTACAATTATTAGATCACTCATTTACWGTATGAGGCAGCATTACTGTACATTTTAAACTTGGGCTATATGCCAAATAATTTATTATGTTTAAAGTTGTTGCTTACTTGATTCAGTAAGAAACATTTTGTGTAGGAGGCATGAAGTGCTATAATAACAGAGTGTTTTGGTGAATTGCCATTTTTATTCGACCAGCTTTGTTAAATCTCCAAGCTCAGATGAAGTTCACCCTTACACAATCTGAYTGAATGCCAGTGCGTCATTTTTAATTATTTCATGTAGCATTTTAGTCTATGCCAAAAACACAATATGTCTTGATTTGGTAAATAGTGGTAACAAGTCCCAGCTGAATATGAAACAACTGCTATCTCATTCTGAATAGCCCTTATTTGTCATTTTGGAGCTTGTCTTGTACACACTGACAGAAGGTGGGTGTGAATAAATCACAGATATCTCAGTGCTCTGCTGCTTGTTTCCATTGGTAAATCCCAGTGATGCGTCTAAACAATGTCTAGATGATTTTACACCATTTGGAAACAGCAACAGGTCTGAAGGGTATGGCAAACCGAGTTTAATTACTTGTCATATGTGACAGGCTTTTGTAAAGATACATAAATTGRCTACAGCTGGCAGGAGTATTTTACGGATGACATTGTTTAATAGATAAAGACTGGACAGGTCACCAGCCTTTTAYGCTCACTGTCATATAATTTACACCAAGTGTTTAGCCTAGCATGTCTTTAAACTGTAGGAAAATCCTATAAATGTGAGTACATTTGAAATCAGATCCTGCTAGAACACCGCCCTGACACCTCCTGCCGTGCAAACATCAATAAATGTGGTAGTGGTATTTGAAAAAGAGTGAGTGCAACACTGTCCCCTGAGGCTTCAGCTAAATTAATTCAGAGGTTTTCTGTCCTCTTTTGTCTGACGGTAGCTTGTGTTTACTCTTTTTTTATTAGAATAGTGTTTGTTCAAAATGGAATGCAAAATTTAAAAGCCAAACAGTAAAATTATCAGCATGATTAGATTCTTCTGAAAGATTTCATTGGTGTAAATCAAAGATGAAACCAACAAAAGTTTCATTCTATTTTTTTTGTTTACATCTCAACATTTCTAAAGGACTGGCTTATATCTGTGTACTGTTTATTGGTAAACCGCAGCTTTGCTATYATTTCATTATATTTTAGACAACAAAAATCCCAAATCAAAGATTCCTACAACATTTTTTTTCTGAAAATGTAGGAGATCTGAGTGACATGACACCAACTAATTACTGCCTTATTAATCCAAATGTGAAATCTGCACATGGATCCTGATTCTTCCTGTGTGTTGACCAATAGGAGAAGAGCTGACCCTAGAGGGCCCACCCACCTTTTTTGCATAATGAGGCAGAAATGCATAAGATAATGTAAATACAGGAGACGGAGAAATGTGAAAGCAACACATGGAAATAAAA
>NW_013952408.1:1364916-1400526 GCF_001266775.1 Austrofundulus limnaeus | reverse complement strand
ATTTATTGGTTCATTTACATACTTCTGCTTTTATTTATTTCTAATCATGTCAGTTTCGGTCCTCCGTTTTCAAGCCCTGCATAATAAATGTAACATAATTTTACTATAACATTTTTTTGATGGCCTCCCTTCTCCCCTTATAGCCATCTCCTCCACACCATTATTATGATTTTATTATAACCTAATCTTAGCAGAAAGATACTAACATCTGGAAACCTTGTTGTGTGAAGTCACAGGTACAGATTTGTATAGCAGACGTTTAAAATTTTTACACATTGTCACTTTCTTTTATCAGCCATTTCTTTTTGGTGCTTTATCCACAGAATCTGTCATCTGGAAGCAAAAGCACAGAAAGACTTGTTTTTATTCACACCTTTTCTGTATAGTTAGTTTCACCACCTTAATAGTTGATCATGTTGTTAAAGCCTTTGAAAGAATCTGTCCCCTGGTGTTTCTGCACTTGAAGTTTACTGCCCAAGGCTCATTTTGTAGATATTCTTACACGTTTTGTTGCRTCTCCAAAGTTTTCCCCAAGGGACTGAAAGCTAGAGATCCCTGTGGCGTGGCGTTTGATTGATGCAGCTCCTCTCGCTCTGTGTGATGTGTTCACCGATGCGGCGGTGATTGAGTGRGGTACCCCTGCTGAAGCTGATCTGGTGAGCTGCCGGCCTGTGTTCTCCGCTCGCACAGTGGCTTCGCAGTTGTTTCCCATCACATTTTTCCTCCTCATTATCACTTGAGGGGTTTATGTTGGTATCGTAGCTTTGGGGTAATGAGAGGATTTACTGAGCCGTTTTTCCACCCCGGGCTGGTCTTTTTGATGATGACCCTGCTAGAATTTAGATTCCTATTTAAATACTTTACAGGGTGGCATTGCATAAAATGAAGAAGTCAGTCTATTCTATAGTCTCTATTTTTGCTTGGAATGTTGACCACTGTATGCTGCTGGTTTGAATCCAAATAGCAGGTTCTTTTCTGACTAGGTCAGTAATTCTATTGTGAAAAAATACCTTCATTTTTGAATGATGTCTGTTGATTTTAGTCTACATCTCATTGTCAGATGCTTCTATCAGAATGAATGTTATTAAGCTACAAATAAAGTGACGATTAGTCTTTTAATCTCAGTCTCTAAACCTATTTTTCTTTTTATGTACCCTAGCTTGTGGACATTTCTTTCACTAACATCATCCTTTTATTCATCTGGGACTTTGTTAAGCCTTTTGTATATGGACAAACACAGCTTTAGCTGACTCAAATCARCAGATCTGTAAAAGTCCTTCCAGCACAAAAAGTATTGAAACAATAAACTGGTGCTGCCAACAGCATTTAACAAACAGAGCTTGGCTTTTATTGTCTTTAACGAGGCTTCAGACTGTGACAATTTAGATACGTCGCAGATTTATTTATTTATTTTTATTTAAACTAGGGAATGTCCAACCCCTTCCCCCACCCCCTTGGCTATTATCGTAATTTATGAAACACCTAAAGTCAGAAAAATGTGTGTGTGTTTGTTCATCGCATAAATAAGAGAATTATCCCAAACCTCCAAATTTYATTTTATTCATTGTTTGAAAACCAAACAACAACAACAAGAAAAAAGGAGGGATTAGGCTTTATTTTGTGTTTTAGACTGCACCTATTAATAAGATCATATTAGGAAGATTACTAACACAGCAGGTTTAGATAAAGTGCTGCCACATTTTGTTTGTTTAATATTTACGCTTCACTGCTATTTTCATTTTAGAAACGCACAGTGTWATATTATAGGTCAAAATTATGACCCAGTGTTTTTTTTAAGCAGAACATCAAGTGGACTCAGTTTATCTGCAATTCTGGGTTTTATTTTTTTAATGTCACATGAGTTATATATAATAATTTTAAAAATGATTTTAAATGGATGGATGTAAATTAAACAGGATGCACTTGTTATTAAATGGAGCACAGAAATGTCTAATTTGGCTATTTTTCATGATTATTAAAAAGTTGCAAGAAAATGCATTTGACSATGAGTAAATATAGATGTGCACTTATATTTTGTCAAATAGAAATAGTAGTGACACAGTAATGAACAGTGGTRTGTGATTGTGTTGGTTAATGCTGCTCAGCTGTCTCACTATATAAGCTGATGTTGTGCAGTGAGAAGTAGAGCTACCTGCTGCAGCGATGCCTCCATAGGGATGGCTCATTTCATGCCTTACTGACATCTGTCTTTCTAGTAAATGCATCTACTCTTTAAGCAGAAAAACAGTCACCCCAACCYAATCCTTTAACCTGAGCCAGTTTAACAGTGTGTGTCTGTTGAACCGTTCATATGAAAGGATTCTCCCACAGGAATATGGCTTAAAGTTAATATGTTAAAGGATATTTCCTTTTATCGGAGGAGTTTGAGTTTGTGGGTTCCATGCTGGTTAGTTATGCTCATAAAATCTGTTTTAATGACTCTTTTTCTAGAAAGGAAGAATTCAAGTTAACATTCACAGCAGTGAAGGGATTTTATGAACAATTGATTTGTTTTTTGGTAATAATAAACAGTGGAGCTCATTCGCTTATGATAAATCACAGCCAGCCTTCATCACAACAGTTTGATCAGTATTGTGACAATGAACAGGCAAAAAAAGTCAGTAATCTTTTATGCAAAGTGGAACTGCTGCTTTGGCACTGCATAACCCATCTCTGAGGATTTGCCCAGTGTTTGTCTGAATTTGCTCATAGGCATTGCCCAGTGARCATTATGCCATGAAAAGATAAGAAAGAATCCACGCAAAAACACTAGGAAATGATCCCACTCTTTGTTAGACCACCTCTGCTTGTTTTTGTGCATTGTGGTGCTCTTGCTTTTTTTTGTAATTTCACTCCACAGGGAAAGATGTAATGCCGCATCTTTTCAAGATGAGCATCCTTGCAATTTCCCCTAATGTCAGAAAAAATAGTTATGCATGTCAGACTGAACAAGTTGTAGCATATAAATGTTAAATGGGCAGTATTATGTATTTTCTAGRCACATACAGTTCAATCTTATACCACAATCAAGTAATTACATTATGTTCAGTTGTTATGAAAAATCGTTATTTATCAAAAATTATTTGACTTTGCATCATAGCCYATCTAAACACCTTGAATTTGGCCTCTGTCTCTTTAAGAACMTCTTACCTTTTCTGACACTCCCACTTCAGCATGGTTTTATGCTTTGAGAGAGGGGCGCTCTGTGGGATGGGAGCTCGGCTCCAGGGGTGGTGCTTTATGCCAGCAAGCGTTTAGGCAGCTCCACATGGCTACTGCAGTTTATTGATTCAAGCATTTCTCAAACATGTATGAATGAGTCAAAGCAACACTCTGGGTATGTTCTTGAAGAGGGAATGATATTATAACATGATATAAAGCTCAAAAAAGTCGATTTTGCATATCTCCCACCCCACTTTTTAAAATTCATTTAATTTAAAGTACGACTTGTTCAGAAGGATTGACACAGGAAGCTTTTTTAAAGAACATGAGTGTTTTTAATTAGTAAAACTGCAGCTGAACTAACAACACGACATCTGGAACAATTTGTTGCGGCCAGACACGATGAGAATAGTTTACCATAATGTATAACATCACATTAATCCTAACACAAGAACACCCCCCCCCCCCCCCCCCACAACATATTAACTGTCAAGCACTACAGCTGAAGTCTAATTATTTGAGATTTGTGTTCCACGGAGTCAACCACAAACTCCCCCCCAAAAAAACCTTTTGGAGTCAAATGTGAAACCATTTGTCCAACAGCTGAGGTCAGAATACAGTAGGTCATGGAACAGGACAATGACTACAAGCACAGCAGCAAATCTACAAGAACTAGGCTGACAAATAAAATAATCAACATGTGGCAGTGACCCAGAACAAAAATTGATTGAACCGCTGTGGCGGAACCTYAGAGGGGTTGTGCCTTAGCAAGTCTTCAACAAACTAAAAAACGTGGTAAAAAAAGAGCCTTAATCCTCCACAACCTTATGAGAAAAGGTCAACAAAATTATATAGTATCTACAAGGCATTTATATAAAAAAGATAAATCGTAAAGTGTCATTTTATCACTGATTCTGCATTTTTATTAAAACAAACAAATGTTAACAGAGAGCAACATGTCATGTACTGCAATGCATTGAGGTTAGATTTACTTGGATCACTTATTTTTGACTTTACAGTTAAATAAAATCTGATAGATTAATATATTAAATACCTTTGTACATTCTTTTTATCATGATTTTACACTAACAGCTCTAAAAATATGAATGATCAAAACTGTAATAATGAAGGTTTTGCTGGAGCTTAGAATACCTGAACACTGAGCAATCTTATGTTGGTATGTTTAGTCCATGTTGCAAACGAACTTTTTAAGAAAGTTGAAAGTGTTGCTATAATGTAAGAAGTTAAAGATATTGATCTTTATGAAAAACTGAAATTATCAGTTGTTTTAGTTTTCAGGAGACAACAAATCACATTTTTAATCACATTACAATTTATTACATTATAATCATGTAATGATTGAGCCGGAAAAGGGTAGAGTGCCTTCTCCGGGTCAGGGGGTCGTCCTGCCTCAAGTGGAGGAGTTTAAGTATCTGGGGATCTTGTTCACGAATGGGGGAAGAASGGAGCGGGAGATCGACAGGCGGATTGGCGCAGCGTCTGCTGTAAAGCGGGMGCTGTACCGGTCCGTCGTGGTGAAGAGAGAGCTGAGTCAAAAAGCGAAGCTCTCKATTTACTGGTCGATCTACATTCCTACCCTCATCTATGGTCATGAGCTTTGGGTCATGACCGAAAGAACAAGGTCCCGGATACAAGCGGCCGAAATGGGTTTCCTCTGCAGGGTGGCTGGACTCTCCCTTAGAGATAGGGTGAGAAGCTCGGTCATCCGGGA
The DNA here is from genome assembly GCF_001266775.1 of Austrofundulus limnaeus. Classification (NCBI taxonomy): domain Eukaryota; kingdom Metazoa; phylum Chordata; class Actinopteri; order Cyprinodontiformes; family Rivulidae; genus Austrofundulus; species Austrofundulus limnaeus. Next base: position 1,395,632 of record NW_013952408.1, on the reverse strand, counting down.
GGGACTCAGAGTAGAGCCGCTGCTYCTCCACGTCGAGAGGAGCCAGTTGAGGTGGCTCGGGCATCTGGTAAGGATGCCTCCTGGACGCCTCCCTGGTGAGGTGATCTGGGCACGTCCCACCGGGAGGAGGCCCAGAGGAAGACCCAGGATACGCTGGAGGGACTATGTCTCTCGGCTGGCCTGGGAATGCCTTGGAGTTTCCCCGGAGGAGCTGGAAGAAGTGGCTGGGGAGAGGGAGGTCTGGGCCTCCCTTCTGAAGCTGCTGCCCCCGCGACCCGACCCCGGATAGGCRGAAGAAAATGGATAGATGGATGGACATTATAATCACTTTAAATGTTTGAGACAGAAAGTCAATGTGAAATGCAAATCCTACTGTACGTATATACCTGGTTACTGTTACTGTCAGTGTAAACCTCAAAAATCCAGCCACAAACAAACAGTACTGTAGTTTTAAAAGTTAAACTTGAGCTCTGTAGACATAACAAATGCCTCTTTTGCTCTAAGCTGACAGACAGTCACATAAACTAATCCTTTCCATCTTATTTTTACTGTCACAATGTAGTGCTGCAGTGAGTACAGACACTTATCATGATGTCTGACTCTAAGTGATGAGAAATGTTTTGTTTGCTTCCAATAAATGTGGAGAATCCATGACCCCCACAGTGAAAAATACCAATTTATAATCATTCTGAATGTTCATGATCATCTTCATTTGCATGTCAAGACCTTTATTTGWGTAGCAGCATCATTAGAAGGTGCATTGAGTCATCCTCCTCCTCAGTGATGTATACTTTTTCTCTCAGCATAATTAAACTCAAACACCTTATCAAGAGACTTCTGGCTGCCAGCTTTAGAGCCTATACTGTGTACAGAGCATATGATTCAGCACTCATCAGCCCAGAAAACAAGTCGACCGTGGCTCTTCTCACTGTGGGTTGCCTCCTGAAAGAGCTGGTTAGTCACAAACTGCTGTGGTTTCACAAGGGATTTTTCTCATCTTGGCCAGCTGTAAATCTTCCCTCCCGAGTTGATTGCGGAGCATCTATATCCCATAGCCTGATTATGGTTTGTGGGGTAAATGAAGGCTCCATTATGTGATTGTCGTCTGCGATGGCTGGGAAGCGATTTCCTTTTTTTTTGTCTCGTTCAGTTTAATTGTCCCACACATACATCACCTAGACACCAATGGCCTTGTACAAAGCTTATGAACTCTGTAACTCATAACCATGCACCTCGGAACAGCTGACAGTTTAAAGAAATTGTATTATGCATGGTTGCGCCACATCAGTGCTGATTTCTCATTGTCCTTTATTTTCTGTAACAGTCCAGGTTGAAAATGTTGATTCTTTTTTAAAATAAATCAAAATGAAGCTTCTTCTGTATTGCTGCTTGGTTTTTATTTACATCACATAGAGCTGCTGTTAACACATTAAACTAGAGAATTTGTATTTCCTGTGAAAATGCAGCGAGTGCTTAATGCTGAAAGATTTTTGCTTAATAGGTAAAAAACTGAAGCTAACCTAAAATAGCTTAACAAGTATCTGAAATAGGTGAAACTAGCACAAAAAGCAGAATGAGCACATATTTGATGAATTAGGCAATAAGAAGCTGACATAAAAAGGTGAATATGGCTGAAAAAACTCAAACATAGATAAAAACTCAGAAAACAGTTTAAATTAGCAGAAAACAGCTGAAAGAACCACAAACAAAGTTTATATTAGGAGAAGAAWAGATAKAAAAGGTCAGAATGATAGCTAAAAAGCTAAAATCAGCTAAATAGGAGCCGAAGGAAGATGAAATTAGCACAAAGAAGTTGAAAAAATCAGAAGACAAAAGGTAAAAAAATACAGTAAAGTTTTATAAACATTTTAAAGGGTTTTAAAGATGTGAAGGCAGCTCCATTCATTTTCTCTGAGAAAAAAAAACATGGCCAAAAAAGCCAAGAAACTCAAAAAGTATAAATTGCTGAGGTACGGCTTTAAAGCAGGAATGTCCTGACGGAGCTGAACATTTTGATATAATTGAAAAATAGCACAAAAATTGTGGAAAGAAATACATGCCGTAAAACTTACAGAAGAAAAACTATCATTCTTGTCCACCAAATTATTAACTGTCTGTTCTGACTTAAAAAAAAAAAACATTTTAGTCCGGAATACATTTAAATCAGACACAAAAAAATGTTCTATAAATCTCTGACTTAAAATTTAGTAGAGATTTATTTTATGAATATTTACATTTTTATTTCTGCAGACACACTTGCATCTTTACCCGAAAGCAGAAGTTAAATGTTGTCATTTATTTACACAAGACACGATTAATTCACTTGTTTTTTTTTTTTCTGTGCAGCAGAACAAATGGATGCACCTATTAGGTTATATCAGAAAACATACGTCTATTTGTTATTCATGCTTAGAGAGACATGATGAGACTAGAAACAAGACACACTAAAAAAACAATTTGTGGTGCTCAAACAAGTTTTACACAATAGTTGCAGTGACTTCTATTTTTTATTTCCAGCTGTAAGCTGTAATTAGGACCACCTTTTGAGTATAGAAAATGTTCATCTTTGCCACAAAATCAGCCCTTTCTCATAAAGTCATGGACTTCTGCTGTGCTTTGGCTCCAATCCACGTGAACCAGATCCCTTAAGACCTGTAAGTTACACGGCAGGGCTTTTATTGATTTGATTTGTTTGTCTWGCACATCCACTGATACTTGACAAGGATTGAGCCCTGGAGAGTTGAGAGCACAAGCCAGAACCTCAAACTTCCTCTTGTGTTTCTCAAACAGCTCTTGAACCAGTGTGGCATTATCCAGCTCACAAACGTGACCCTGCCATTTAGAAATATTGTTTTTTTATGAAGGGATGCAGTTTGTCATCAACAATGACCTCATAGGTAGTTTGTGTTAAAGAAAAAAACACAGAAATTGCCTGGACCAATTTTCCAACAGGAGCTTGACCAAAACATCAGATTGCTGTCAATCTTTTTTTTTTTTTGTTCTCAGTGAGAACATTTTTGACATATCCTCAAACAAGTAATGCACACAGATTGAATCATTCATAWTTAATAAAAAGAATGCTTTCAGGAGTGAACAGGAGTCACTATGACTGGTCTGTGGCTATATGGCCTAATAAACTACAATGTAGTGTTGTGTCATGCTCAAATGCATCGGCTACAAGTGTCAATGTCTTGTAGTGAATCAGAGGAGCCAAGTCCTGTTAATTGAGACCTGTCCTGGGGATATAGAACATGTGTGGGCAAAATTTGTCCTTAAGGGCTGTTCCTGCATGTCTTAGTTGTTTCTCTGCTCCATACACCTGATTTGAATGAATGKGTGATTAATCAGCTGCTGCAGGACTTGAAAAGGTAATTCAATCACTGAATCAGGTGTGTTGGAGCAGAGAAACAAGTAAAGCATGCAAAATAACGGCCCTTGGGTGCCAGAATTGCCCACCTGGATATAGCATCATACTATTATATCAAAACAGAGAGGGGGGCAACCATCCCCTCAAGGGCCCAGCATATTTTGATCCATTGAATAAAAATTAAAAGYTTGATTAAAATAATTACTAAAAGTCAGAACGCCTGCTTTTGTAGCAGAACAAATACACAAAATTTGGCAATTACAACACTTTTTATAAAAACACTAAATGTGAAAGGGTTTATCCACACAAAGTATGCATGTTTGCAAAGTTAAGCCAAAATATGATGATATGTTAAAAGCCRTTTAGAAGCCGAAAGAGCCATCTCTCTGAAAAGAGCCAAACTTCCCCTCATTACGACAACACACTGTTTTCATACAGTTTGTCTTTAAAAATAGGCACCATCTTTTTTCTGCGAGTTGAGCTACTGCCTTTTTTATTGTATTTAAGAAAAATGAACCAGTGTTCTCCCCCCACCAGCATCATTGATTCTTAACCATAGCTACTCAACCCTGGTCACTGGTTTGACTTCTTTAAGCTGTTTTCCATTGATCTTGACCTCCTCAGGCCAAAAAACATTCAACAGGAGCTCCAGTGTAGAGAGAATGTGACCTAGCTGATTAACCGTCAGTGCTGGGGTCTCTTCAAATCCTTAACATTTGCCCATTTTATTTTCTACTTACAGCACATCAAGGCCAGAGCTTTTATTTAGTGTCTTTATGAAACTCATCCCGGCAGATAATGAGATAATCAGTGTTTTTCACTTCAATCATCAGAGGTCAAAATGTAGTTACTCTTCTTTGTAAATAAAGGCAGCTCCCTGATGATAAGTACTAACTTATGTGTTTGTTGCTTATGTAAAGACTAAATGATTTCATTTAGAAGCTAAAAATCTCAGAATACCTCATTAGAAGCTCTGGTGGGGCTCATTATAAAGTATAAACATAACTACTTAATAATGTCTGGTTTTAATATGCATTCTCTCTTTTACTTGTTTATTTAGTGAAATAAAAAAATGCCACAATATAAAATAATTTTAACTGGAATCTAATTGGGATTTAATACAGATTTTTACGTTATGCTGTTAATATTCGTAAATGGTAATCTTGTAGAATTTCTTTGTTTTTTGCCTGTTGTTCGGAACATTTTTATATTTCATTGTGCTTGACAGAGTTTTTGTGTTCATAATTGTTTTTGGGGCCTGTTAGAGACACGATGACTGACACAGACATACAGAGTAACAGCAGGCAAATGTTATAAAGGCATTCAAATAAAACACTATAAAGTTAAATGCAGTTTACTTCACAGGTCTGTCTCATATCACAACCTCCACAATAATAGACATTCCAGCTGTAAAGAAATGATTGAGTGGGGAGGGGGCAGAAAATATCAATACACCCAATTTCAGACCTTTATCATTAATTTATTATGTATTCTCTAGTGCTGTGAAGCTCATGTTTATCTTGTATTTGCACTTTTTTCCTCACTGCATTATATTTTACAGCTGCCAGAAGCTCCTTTTCATTTTTCCAACTAGAAAAAATAGAACTAGTTTTATGAAACCCTTGCTTTATGGTGTGAATAAGAATAGACAGGAAGTACTAAAACAGATTTTTGTTTTACATTTTTCAAAGCCATAAGGTTAGTGTGTTAATAAAACACTGATCTCAATAAATTCTAATTAGGATCATTATTTCTGTTTTAATTGAGCAGTCTGACTACCTTGTGTATTTTAGATTTGAATGGACTTTTTATAGTGTAAAAGTGCACCTGCTTAAATTTTGGCTCATTAAATGAGTAATATAATTTATTGTCTTCATATATTTGGCTGATATGGCTTCAACCTCCCAGTTGGCTTAGGATGCTGTAAAACTCTGCCACTTCAGCCTTTTATGCAAAAGAGCACAAATGAAGATAGCAGTGGAAAACGTTTCATAAATATGTTCAATGACAAGTCATCCGTCATGTAAACATTATTACTTTTTGTTATTATCATTTTTATCAGATCGCTGCTATGCAACTTCTGAATTACTGGATCTGAAGTGCAGTTATTCTAAAGCGTAATCCCTGTGTGTAATGATTTAATATGTTGAAAATGTTTGAAAATTGTGATAAGTTTGAACAGTTTTATTCTGTATCTTAAATTAACAGTTTTCATTTTTGAAAATTAAAAGTAATGACAAAAATGAGACACCTTTTGAGAATAGCTTTACACCAAAGAAGGTAATCTGTCACTTTTTTACACATTAATAAACATACATGAAAAAAATATGAAAAATCTGAAACTTGTCCTTTGGTGATGTGAAGAGTTTTGTTTCTTTCATCCTGACTTTAACAGATGGTAGAAACCCAGGTACCACACACCATCTGGGGCTCCCATAGAGAGTTTTTACCCATAAAACAAATTTTATTTCTGCTTTGAAGTTGTAATTAAAATATATACCAATAGGGGGCATGTTCAAGCTCAGGCCAAGAGTTCATATCTTCACCTTTTTCATGCTGTGTACCAATGGTTTGTCATTGAATAACATGGTAATTTAGAATTTAAGGTGTTTTTTTTTGGTCTTTTTTAAGGTCTTTGCACAAGAATAAATTATATATATATATATACACTCACCGGCCACTTTATTAGGTACACCTGTCCAAGTGCTCGTTAACACTTAATTTCTAATCAGCCAATCACATGGCGGCAACTCAGTGCATTTAGGCATGTAGACATGGTCAAGACAATCTCCTGCAGTTCAAACCGAGCATCAGTATGGGGAAGAAAGGTGATTTGAGTGCCTTTGAACGTGGCATGGTTGTTGGTGCCAGAAGGGCTGGTCTGAGTATTTCAGAAACTGCTGATCTACTGGGATTTTCACGCACAACCATCTCTAGGGTTTACAGAGAATGGTCCGAAAAAGAAAAAACATCCAGTGAGCAGCAGTCCTGTGGGCGGAAATGCCTTGTTGATGCCAGAGGTCAGAGGAGAATGGGCAGACTGGTTCGAGCTGATAGAAAGGCAACAGTGACTCAAATAACCACCCGTTACAACCAAGGTAGGCAGAAGAGCATCTCTGAACACACAACATGTCGAACTTTGAGGCAGATGGGCTTCAGCAGCAGAAGACCACACCGGGTGCCACTCCTTTCAGCTAAGAACAGGAAACTGAGGCTACAATTTGCACAAGCTCATCGAAATTGGACAAGAGAAGATTGGAAAAATGTTGCCTGGTCTGATGAGTCTCGATTTCTGCTGCGACATTCGGATGGTAGGGTCAGAATTTGGCGTCAACAACATGAAAGCATGGATCCATCCTGCCTTGTATCAACGGTTCAGGCAGGTGGTGGTGGTGTCATGGTGTGGGGAATCTTTTCTTGGCACTCTTTGGGCCCCTTGGTACCAATTGAGCATCGTTGCAACGCCACAGCCTACCTGAGTATTGTTGCTGACCATGTCCATCCCTTTATGACCACAATGTACCCAACATCTGATGGCTACTTTCAGCAGGATAATGCGCCATGTCATAAAGCTGGAATCATCTCAGACTGGTTTCTTGAACATGACAATGAGTTCACTGTACTCAAATGGCCTCCACAGTCACCAGATCTCAATCCAATAGAGCATCTTTGGGATGTGGTGGAACGGGAGATTCGCATCATGGATGTACAGCCGACAAATCTGCGGCAACTGTGTGATGCCATCATGTCAATATGGACCAAAATCTCTGAGGAATGCTTCCAGCACCTTGTTGAATCTATGCCACGAAGAATTGAGGCAATTCTGAAGGCAAAAGGGGGTCCAACCCGTTACTAGCGTGGTGTACCTAATAAAGTGGCCGGTGAGTGTATATATATTGCATTCATGCTGCCTTTTTAGAGTCAGTTGCTCAAAGCCATATAAATGTAAATTCTTCCTGTGTGGAATGTGTGCATTTTTTATAGCAAAGGCGCTATGGGACAAACATTGTTAATCTGTATTTTGAACAGAATAATTTCAGTGAGACAGTTTATAATGTTTTTTTAATGTGGGATCTGGTACTGCCAACAGAGTRTCCAAACAGATTACTTAAACAGAGTTATATGATGTAACTAATTAAAAGAAATAACTATGTAAAATACATTAACAGAAAATGACCTTTGGTAAACATACTTTCATTGCTAAGTAAGGTACTTACCAGTAAAAGTCGTAAAACTGCTCACTATAACTGGGAAACTAAAGTAAAAGTAGTTTTATAAACATTGGACTTATACATAAAATGGTTCTGCAAAGTTGAGTAAATTGCTTTAAATTTACTCAACTCGGTTTAGTGGAACCAACTGACATAACTTGGTTAAGTAAAATCAACACTTCATTATTTTAGAACTCTTTATGATAACTTCCATTTGATATAAAACTGTAACGTTTAACAACGTAAGAAATTTTAAATTAAAGAAGTAAAAGTATATATTTATAAATTTTAACCTGGAAAGACTCACACACAGACATGTAGCAGTTACACAGTTTTATTGATATGAGAAAGTTCTTTGATGCTCAAGCCCCGACAGAAGACGTGGGTGCAGCGAACTGCTGTGAGCTAGCAATCAGCTTAGGTTTTAGGAATAACATCTCCCACCCCCTGGGGCTCGGACACTGGTGGTTGGTGTGGAGGCCAGAGGGAAGGGGTAGCCAGGAAGAACCTGAGATGAAGGAAGAGGCGGTGTGGAGGTGGGTTGAACATGTCTGGAGAGCAGATTGATCCTTGGGTGCTGGGCCTTTAGACCTGGATCCCTGTGAGTTGACTGGTATAGTGAGGAGAGGATCTGACACTGATTGACTGCAGCTGGGAGTGTGACACAGCGATTGGATGAAGCAGGTGAGGTGGAGAGAGTCTTCCAGTCTGAATTTATGCCTAAGTTCATATTTTTACTGTAAAAAAATACTTTAAAGTTACAATAAAAAAACAATACTTCGTAAAATTACAAATCCTCAAAAACATTTCTTAAGTACTGTAACAGTAAATGTACTTAGTATACACCTCTGCTATTGAAATAATCATTTTAAATCATCTCATAGAATAAWAAAATGCATCAAACTCTTTGCACATCTTAATTATTATTGTTGAATTATGGGGGAGAAAGCATCTTAAACCGGGTGTCCAAAGGCCATTAGAGCAACRTAAAACATGATAARAGGCTAATAATAAATCTTTGTTTTRGGTGATTATGTTTTCATTTCATTTGCCACACTCAAGCACATTTTAGGATCATGTCAAACAAGTGAATATTTCCTTCAAAAGTTTGGTGACAGTGATAAATCATTAGCACCATAGGATTAGTTGAGTAATCTGTGTGTCATGGCATTTCAGTCTTACACATTCAGCCAGACCAGGGAAGTGACATCTGCATGAAATGGAAGCTTAATAGTTTTATTCTGAGGAAGGGGATGGAAGAAGCTACTTTACTGATTCAATAAATTAAAACCCCAAATGGGGATGGTGGAGCTGATTAATGGCATCTACAGACCTCATTGGACGTCTGTTTAAATGGGTCCAGTTTGCTAAAGAAATTAATTGACAATCAGGTATTTGATGGTATCGTGAAACCACAGTTTGACCCATGCACAAATGTGACTAACTGATTTAAAACAAATTATTCAGGTAGTTTTGTATGGTGCTTACAGAAAGGAACCTACTGATGAAAATATAAACTAAGCAATACAGAAATGCTTGGGAAATGAGAGGCGTTGACATAAACATAATTTACCATAATTAAAAAACTAAAAACAAGTTTATGACACAGGAATAAAAGTAATGAAAACAAGAGAACAGCATGTCCTGTGAAAATGCAGTGTAATGCCAAGTGCTGAAGAAGCTGAAACTAAATTGCTATCGCTGCAAGATGTCAAATTCTAACAAAAAGCTAAAACAAATGCTTGCTTAAAATAACAAAACACTAATAGCTAAAAGTAGCTAAACTGTGGCTAGAAGCTTAAAATTGAAAGATGATATAAAGCAGCAAAAGGCTACCTAGAAGNCATGCACAAATGTGACTAACTGATTTAAAACAAATTATTCAGGTAGTTTTGTATGGTGCTTACAGAAAGGAACCTACTGATGAAAATATAAACTAAGCAATACAGAAATGCTTGGGAAATGAGAGGCGTTGACATAAACATAATTTACCATAATTAAAAAACTAAAAACAAGTTTATGACACAGGAATAAAAGTAATGAAAACAAGAGAACAGCATGTCCTGTGAAAATGCAGTGTAATGCCAAGTGCTGAAGAAGCTGAAACTAAATTGCTATCGCTGCAAGATGTCAAATTCTAACAAAAAGCTAAAACAAATGCTTGCTTAAAATAACAAAACACTAATAGCTAAAAGTAGCTAAACTGTGGCTAGAAGCTTAAAATTGAAAGATGATATAAAGCAGCAAAAGGCTACCTAGAAGTAAGAAAAGGGTCAATTTAAATTTAAAWGTAGCAAAATGCTAGCTGAAAACTAAAAGTAGCAGAACAATATRACTAAAAATGTGAAGCAGATGAAATGAGATCAAGTATGCTGAAGTAGCTTTCAAAAAGATCAATGTGTTTGAAGGAGTTAACGTCACTGTATATATCTGGGGAAAATATTTCCCGATAAAGTAAATATTTTTGAAAAGGATAATCTGATGCATTTTGGCCTTTAGCAGCTATGAAAATGAGAAAATATTTGTCATAAGTAAAATCTTCATTGCAGTTTGACAGTTCTCCCAGAAACAGAAACATTTTCACACTCTGGCACTCTCTGCTTAAAGCTTCGTTATCTTCCATCATATGTACTTGCCTCGTGTTAATAAATTGTGCTCATGAGGGGCAAAACCATCAAAGGTTATTCATCAATATTTTTTTTACTTCACAACTCTCTGCTTAAGRCCAGCAATCATAAATTCACTTCACATCTATTGTGACTGACTGATGCAGTGAAACCCAACACTTTCTACTTTGAAGAGAAAACCCTTTAGAAACAACTGTAGTAAATCATCACTGTGCTGCTTCAAACCACCAACCTGCCCATGGATATGTTTCTATAAATAGCCTGCTTGGTTTTATAACAGAGGCTGATGGCAGAAAGGCGAAACCATGTGACACAAGAACATACAGCTTGTAGATTTCATTACAAGAACTGCCTCGTCACCCTTTTCCCTTTTGAAGAGAAGCACGCACCRCAAAAGCTCAGTCATACATTAGTATCAATCACATTCAGGCAGCACCAGATTTCACTGTGTTAGCTGATATTGTAGTATTGATGATGCAACTGGGATGGCATTACATTAGTGATGAGCAGAGATGATTACAGAACTTTCTGTCGACATGTTTCGCAGTCTTTAAATATTTGACGTTTCAGGTTTGAAYGTCACTTTTTTTGTTTCTAGGTTTGTGTACATGCTCCATTTTCTCAAGGCACGCTGTAAATCAAAATTACTTTCATCCTTGGCATTTGTTTTTCTCAAATTCCCTTTTGAAAGACAGAGAATCCTGAAGGAAAGGGAAATAATAAGAGGTAAAATGCTGGGTATGCTGTGATTATATTCCATCTCCTGGAGCAATCACTACCAAGACGTGTTCAATAGAATGAGTGCTTTGCCTCAGGCTGTTGATTGTATTGTTTCCTTGCTATTGATTTGGGGCCCAAATCAAAAGGCACCATATGAGCGTTTATTCTTCAGAATGTAGGAGGTACATGGAAAATGCTTATTTAAGCCATACATACACAGAGAAAACAGCACAGGAGTGTGAGAACCATGCTAATTAATGCTTTTGTGCATTTTTTTTCAGAGGCRAACTGAGCTGTGGAAAATCAAAGAAGACATACTAAACATTGTCATGAATCTCTATAGTGTCATGACTGAAAGTTAAGAGAATACAAGTTTAAGTAATTTTTGTAATTTTAAATAAATGTTCAGGACGTAATCAGTAGGTGTACATCTACAGCTGAATAATTTTTAGACTCAACCCCATTCAAGATGGCTGCCAAAGCCAATTGACTTGAGTGAATGCAAACATGGCTAACATCCATTTTTTATATATACATATATTGGGCTAAAATTTGAAGTAGTAGTATGTGTATTTTCCTCAAAACGATGGCACATTGCAGGCCATCTTTGCTTAAAACCCCGGTATTACTAGGCGGTGGCACAAATGGAGGATGAAAAAAAATTACAACTTTTTATCAGTTATATATGTTGATTTAGTCTGTAGAATAATCACTGGTAATCAGGTTAATGAAGGTAACTTGTTCTGTKGGTTTTTCAGCCGGCTTTGTTACTACATGAGGTGCATATTATTAACTATTTAATTGGACAACCTGGTTTCTAAAGATAAAAGCATAATATTAAAGACAAAACTATTAAATTTTTTTATGTGAATGTATGTACAATGGGTGGGAATCTTTTACTCTCTCACGATTTGATTCGATTCTGATTTTTGGGGCCACGATTCAATTCAAAATCGAYTTTTCATTCAAAACTGATAATGTGAGCCCATTGGTCAATGTTCCCAAAGTGCTTCATCTTCATTTTGCAAACCTCGCACACCTCRCTCATGTCAAACTCAGACTCATTCTGTAAAAAAACAAAATGAGCCCAAATCTTTGCATTCAATGAAGACAGGGCCAGTTGAATCTCTCTTTCCTCCAGTTTTGCAGTTTCCTCTTTGTTTTGGTGCTTTCTGCGCATTCATATGTTCCAGAAGCAGCTGCGTGATGATGTCAAGACGTCCCATGTGGTTATAAATTGGGGGCTGACAGCCATTGGATTTGCTTCATTTTTTWATTCATAAAAATCAATTTTGGGACACTTTAAATCAATTCAGAAACTTTGTAAATGAGAATCACAATTCTGATGTAAAATGATTTTTTGGTGCACCCCTAGTATGTACTGTATATTGGCAGTGGGATTTAGAAAACTGGGCAAGGGGGCTCCACCTGAAATCATGCCCAGGGCACCAAATTGGTTTGGGCCAGCCCTGCATGTACATCTACAACTGATTAACATTTAGAGTTAACCCAATTTCATAGCTAATGGACATTTGCTTATACAAAAATGGACATATCTCAGTGAATTTCACAGATGTGCTAAAATCTGGTGTGATGGCAGCTGATAATCATTTCCAACGCTAACAGCTAAAAGATCTTGCAAGACTGCGTAGTCTATTGCACAAGATTGCACATCATGATTTTTTTTTTTATGGTTTGACCAAAGCGGCCACAACCCTTTCATATTTCAACATAATCTCATCGTAGCACTCCTTAAAAGAATGCAAGGCATTTAACTTTTGTTAGTTGAGGTAAATCTGATGATGATGCAAAACTCTACCCTGCACATGTAGTYTTGTTTATTCTAAGTCATTTGTGTACACCTTTTTGCATATATGAATCCACTTTACATTACCTGCAGCAGTAAGTGGGACCCCAGCCTGACACTGTGCCCACACACCCTCCTCTGTGTAGGAGTGGAACATGATGACAAGGCCAGGATACACATTGCTTGACAGCATCTAACTTGATAGTCCTGCATATTTTCAATGCTACTTAATCCGCATAGAGTGGTTAGTTTTCATGCTGAGACCCCCAAAACTGAACAAATCTTCACAGTGGAATTCCACATTGCATCCAAATGCATGAATTATATTATCTCCATGCCGCCAGTTGCGAGAGCTACAACTATTACACAGATAAAGAGGTATCTTTTGTGCTGCATGTGTTTGATTTCCCCATCCCCCAGAGCTACAAGAAGGAGCCTTCTTCAGCTAATGATCCTTCACAAATTAAAAAACTGCAGCCCTGAAACCAAAGCCATCCCTTCCTATCCATCAGAACATACCCATCTTTGGACTTGGATATAGTGTAATAGACCAAATACTGAGAATCAGTGGAGAAAACAAAAAGATACAACTGGTCACTAAAACAAACTGTTTCCGCTTAAATTTGGCACCTGGTATTTTTACAAAGACATAAAATATYTGCAAATATTGCTTAGCAAAAAAGTAAGAATTATTTTGTTTGGTAGTTTATTTCTTTGTTGTAACAATGCTTCTTGGCAGTAAATCGTATACCTGTTAATTTCCCCTTTAAAGGGTGCCTCAAAAACAATAAGCATTTGTGGGATGAGCAGTAGAGCTGAATATGTGGGTTGCACACATGAAAAATTTGCTAAATCTTCCCTGCCATTGTGAAACAGCTTATTTTGTTGTTGCTGCTGACACTTGTTTTGAGCTTCTGGTACCCCTGGTGCTGCCAATCAGGTGCCAAGTACAAGATTTATTGCCAAGAAGCATTGTTACAACAAAGAAATWATCTACCAAAAAACAAAATTTCTTTCTGTGCTAAGTTCAGTATAAATAGCTACACTTGAGTGTAAATATGCAATTTTTATGGTTCTTCTTCTCTAATATTTCTTCCCTTTGATTTCACAAAATGTCATCACAGTCTCAGAGAAAATAAGGTTTTCTTAATAATATTTCAATGCAAGGGGAGAACTTTCCTGTCGTTCACAGATTAGTCCTGTGAGCATTTATCATGGCTGGACAGACTTGTTTACMTTCCTCTGTGCTTTTGGTCATGGCAGCTTGAGAGTTACGGGTGGAAAGCCAAGTCCTTCTCTGCCATGTACCAGCACCTCTCAGAGGTACTGAGACCCACTGTAATCGGCCATGCGACTGAACTCAAATTAAATTAAAATTCTTTGGCGTCCGAAATRAACAAGCACCCCATGACAACCTCCAGTTTGACTGCTTAGAAATGCTCACTGATTTTTTTTAACTCATTGGCTCAATTGAAACTTCTGCAGAGATGAATTTCCTCTCTAAGATGCCTCAAAACAACCCACAGGGCAATAGAATGGCATCCATCATTTATTATGGGCTGTAGAGACATATAAATATCTTTAGTTTGAATTTGGTGGCGTGAGTCATTTTTAAATAAAAGCAGCTAAACGCGATGTGACATCCATTTGAGTGGGGTGGGAGGCTTGGAGGGGGTAATATAATTTCTTGGAACAGAGACTTCTCAGGTCTGCATTGAGACCTAATCTGKTGGCTTGCTGCTGCTGACGGGAGCAGATCTGGATATGGGGAAGATGAATCGTTTGTTTGTCTATGCTAACCGGATGATTTGTGGCTCGCTTGTCTCTCTGTGATGGARTGCATGCAGTTCTCTGTGAATGGGTGTAAGCATTTTTGAGTCTCTACTTATGTGTTCAAATGTTATTTTCTTATTAGGATTTCTTGATACAATGATCAGTGATACAGTGTCTTGGAGGTTTATCATTAGTTTTAAAATTCACAGCATTTAGAATGCCAGCACATTGCTAATCTATTAGTAGTGCAACCCTCTGGTCTTTATAGTAAGAACTACCAGGTTTAAATAATAAGGTTTTAATGTTAACTGTACTATCTAACTGTACTAGTGGTGATATGCTTAAAGGTTAAAGTCCACGTAGCCTTTTTTCACATTTCCATGTAAGGTCTCACACACCGTTTTAAGAACTAAACATCTGTTTGTGTATTAACTTCTTCAGTAATTTCATAGTTTTATAAAACTTCAGATCATCASATGGCAGAGAGGGAGCTTGGTAATCATGAATACTAGCTTTTTTGTTACAGCCTTAACAAGCTCAAAGTGCTGTAAACAAACCCTGCCATGAGGCAGAAGAAGTCATTCATTAAGGGATGATTTTCTCCATAATGRAATATCTCACACTACACTATCTGTTCTATTTTTTTTACATGTTTTTTTAATGGACAAATTTGTGAAATCATTTTGTTAGAGTTTGTTACTATTGTGGTTCCTAATCTGGGGGGCGGGCCCATAACCTTGTCTGCTCAGAGGTCGTGAAAATATAAATTTATTGTTTGTGTATAATTGCCAAAATGTCCATAATTAAAAGTCTGCAGTTCGTTCATTTTTTTTTCTCCCCTCATACTCTTATTTTAGGCTGGCAAAAATGTAACTCAGTCAGCACTGAAAACCCTTGATATTATCCGATTTCTAAATTATTATTTGAAAAATGTACAAGTTGTTCAATTTTCATTCATTGAAACTTTAGGGCTAAGTTATTCAAGTACATCAGCTCATACAGGTGACCCTACTACTGCATACTAAGTGCATTTAGTTCTGTATTCAGTAATTAAGGGTTTATTTCCACTAACACTTATGCCTTACTTATAAAAGCTGCAGTGCTGTGTGTCTTGTTAAATAAACATTGCCACCTGCTGCCAGTCTCTAAGTGAAGCAGCCCACTTAAAATCACAGTTTTTCAAATAGTTTTATTTATTCAAATCCTTTCTTTTGCACTCTCTGCACATRCTGACTTTTCATTTTGCTTCCATAACCAAACAAATAAACTAAATAAAAAAGAAGTAGAAGAAAAATTCAAACGTGAATCTTCAGACGCATCGCCAAGTGGTTAATGAAGTTTTATCAAAGCGTGAGTTTTGTAGAAAAATACAGGCGGTTGCGTCTGTTTGGATGTTTCAGCTCTCTCAGTTTGAGGAGCACAGTGGAGGCCTTGAAGACTTGTGCTATCCGTGGGGGCGAAAACAGTTTGCAGTGACTGTTGGTGGATGAACGGTGGAGATGGACAGCAGATAGCTGTTAGGCACACAGGAGAGCTTGTTAGGAGGCAGCTGAGAAGGATAATGGAAGATTTTCTCTTTACTGTCAGCTAAAGGGGACAGAACAGAAAAATGCTTTGAGAGAGTAACACAATGAACTCTGATTGTGTATGCTGGGATCTCCTGAAAGAAGTAAAACTGTGTGGGTTAGAAGGAGTGCAAAATCAGACATCACTGAATAAAAATGACAGAAAAGCTTGTACAATATTGGTGGCAATAACTGATTTATTTTTAAGGAGACATATGATTCTTTTAAATCCTTCTTTTTCACATTTAAATTATTCGGTTGGGCTGTATATAACGTGGAACTGCAATGCTTTGGTCTGAATTCCTCCTTAWTGTAACTCCACAACCCTTTATTTCACCCCTTTCCTGATGTGTGTTTCAGATCAACTCTTTTTGAGRCTGTCTCTTTAAATCCAAACAAGGTGCTTCACACTCCACCCCCATTCAGCTTCCAGAGTGGTCCGTTCCAGTTTGATAGAGGGGTTTAGGACTCAATGGCAGCACAGACACTTTTTAACAACAAACAACAAATTAATTTAAAGCATTGTTAGCGTCTGAGCATGTGTTGYGACTCTAAGCTACAGCCACACCAAATTTTAACCCATTCATTATCTTTAACCGCCTTTTCCTGTCAGGGTCATAGGGGGGTGGGAGGGGGGGATGGTCACTGGTGCCAGCAGGGCAGAATCTGAACAGGTCACAAGTCCATCACCGGGACAACTTTGACAAATTTTAGCCCAATATCTGAAAAAATATGTGAGAGTGTATGTGCGGTGGTGTCCTTATTGACTTGGCGGTTAATCAGTGTCAGTTTCAGTCCATTCTGACTACCTTCTGAAAGTCTCAAAAATCTGTTCAGTTATTCATGAGATAATTTGCTAACGTTACAGAAAACAAACCCTCACATGCAGACACAGGTGAAAACATTATTGCTCTGCTTCCAATTTCAGCAGCACAAGTTCATAAATGGCTTTAAGAAGGATGAAGTACATAAGCTCTGTCTGTGTAAGTCCTGTTGGTGTTCTGGTAGACTAACCCTCAGAGAAGCCTGTCTCAGTTAATCTCAGAGGGATAAGGGAAGAAGCGCCCAGTGTGGTCTTCATATGGATGAATGTCACACATTTGTAGCTGAGTGAAAGTTTACATGCCCGTTTTGTTTGAACTTCTCATTTAAAACAGGTGAAAGATGCTCAGATTGGTTAACTCGCGCTTGCAGTCCTCTTTCACACTCAACAGCAAGTACCAGGAGATGATTCCCACAGTCAAAAGAAATACAGACTCTCATGCTACTGATTCCCAGGTGGACATTATTTAAGTTCCCTGTCATACGTACCAGAAAGAAGGTAATTGCTTTCGGTGCGCCGTTCAACATGCACTGTGTTCCTGTGGCAGYGTGCCTTGTGAGAAGAAACTGTGTTTTTGTGAGAGTTTATTAAGAAATCAGACAGATAATTCCAGAAATGTTCATAATGGGATTGGTGGGCGAATATATTTATTTTATTTGTGATTTATAAAACCATAGTGCATCTGAAAAAGTCAATCAAAACCTGAGTAAAGAGAGAAAGAAAAGAAACAGTAATTGGTTAGATTTATTTGTTTGGACTAATTAGTAACAGCACAAAAGTCTCAAGTGTGTATTTTCACCCAGACTGTGTTCAAATATTTATTAACGAGTGCTTCAGACAGATTGTGCTTTCACATTTAACCAAACATAAATCCCACCTGACCTCAATTATAGAGTGTTATAAACCTGATTATGATGCATGTCCACAGCATGTTCTTAACTTTTCATGGTGCGCTGAAGATTTGTTTTAATTGGAAGACGGAGGCAAATTTGAAWGAACCTGTCAGAAAGTAATCATTGGATGTACATCTACAACTGATTAACTTTTGGAATCAGCTCCATGCARTAAGCCTGCCAGAGCTAATCAACCTTCGGCAACACAAAAAGTGGTTATAACAGTCAGTGTTTCAGACATTAAGACAGTGTAGATTTAAGGCACATCTCTTGCGAGGTGCCATCACAAGACCGTGCATAATGTCACCTTCAAGTTTGACCAAAATCATATTAGAYGAAAGCTCTCATAAAAGTGGAGAGTAGTATTAATTATTTTATGAAATTATAGGCTTTTAATTTTAAAATGACTTTAAAACATATTTTTTTAGCTAACTGCATGGAATTAAATGAGWATTAAATGAGACATATGCTTTTAAATCTGTCTTTTTCATATTTAAATAATTAATTAATATAAAGTGGAAATGCAACGATTTGGTCTAAATTCCTCTTTATTGAAACTCCACAAGCCCTTCTTTTCACCCTTTCCTGAGGTGTGTCTCAGAATAACTCGTTTTGATGCTGTCTCTTTAAATCCAAATGAAGCGCTTCACACCTCGTCCCTCTCCAGCATCCAGAGCGGTCCATTGTAGCTTGATCGAGGGGTTTATACTGGCAAAGAAATGTTTTCTTTACAAATTCATTAGCTATGACAAAATTGCAGTTGGTAAGTTCAGACCTATTTTAGAAGTTCTGTTGCAAATTCTGTGAAGTAATAGTTCAGAAAACATGACAGAAAATAACGAAAACTGAAATGGTTGAAAAATATGACCCAAACAGAATATAAAGATATCTATGCAGCACCAGGAGAAACTAAATTCAACATTTCTGCACACCCAGAGACTCCAAATACACAACAAGATGCACTTAACGGCTAAAAAAAGTGGATTTGGCATGATATGTCCCCTAAGTTTTGCTGCAAAGGTTTCCCCCCTTTAGAACTGCAGCTTTGTTGTGCACAGGAAAATAATTGTAAACCCAAATCCACCTAGAACAACAAGCTAAATACCAGGGGATGTGGTGTGTGACTGACTGCCTCTGCCAGCTTATAAAGCTGAGGATCCAGCCAGCACAGGTGTCCACCATCCATCTGATGGACATGCTGCCAGTCTCCCTGAGGGAGAAGGCTGCAGGCAGCCACTGCACGACTGTCACACCCCTCACAATTATTCTGTCTTCCTCCTCACTTACATTTTTCATACATCTTTAAGGCAGCTATCAAAACAACCATCCTTCCCGCTGCAGTATATATTAATTGGTCTGAATATATAGCCACTATAATTAAAGGCCTTGGAAGTGAGGCACAAGTGGGCGTGAATCCTCTATGCAAACTTCATTTCCACACCATGATAAATGCAAAGGGAGAGAAATTCTCTACTCATAGGAAATGTTCAGCTTTTTTCATTTTTTTTCTGTTAGAATTAAACAAGTAATCCACACAGAGCTGTTTGCATATCATTGTAATGCAATTTTTTGGATATAAACTGTATCAGATTAAATTAAATTTCCATTTAGTCTGTTGAGATGCCATTTTAAGTGGCCAAATTAATTGCCATTACATGAGCTACTAAATATGAAATCTTTGGTTTGCTTCACTATATTCCACCACATTATTCCAACCCAAAGACATTACAGAGTCTCTTATGTGAAATTTGATCAGGTGAAGCTTTCCTAAAAATTCCTGCTGTGTTCAGTGGGTCAGAAAGCTAGCGCTACAGGGATGCTGGTCGATGATGTGATTTCCTGGGGACACAAACTTTGAGTCACACTGTTACAGTGAACTAAGTCTGATGTAAATGCAGCACATACGGCTCTCAGCAAATTCAGTCAATTATCAGGATCATAATAGTTCAAGAAAAAGGAAATAGAAATCAGAATATTGGAATCAATATTTATTTATTTTAAGAATTATATTTTAGTTTGGGGATTATTTGACTGATATAATCATCATACAAAACTCAGCTTGTTTTTGGCTGGCAAAAACAAATCCAGATACYAAATATTTGCTCATTGTGCAGAACAGATACTTCAGCAAGCCTCCTGACGTCCTCCGTCAGAACTTCAAAYTCAGGTTTTTAAGCGGTTTTTAAAGGTTCCCTCCCTTAGAAGACTGGGAGAGCTCTGCAGCTCGGGAGAAGAAATGYGAATGTCATCTTTAGAGTTTCTTCTCCAGAGTGTTGATTGCAAACAGCTCCCTTAAATGGGTGGAAGAAAAGTCACCTTTCATTCCATCTAACTATACTTACAGCTAATTGCTGTCTTAGAGGAACAGAAATTAATTTTTGAAAGGTCTTTGAAGTACCAACAGTGAAGCTTTTCTGCCTTTTGTGCTGAGAGCAATTACTTTGGCAGCTGTATGAAGTCCTTTGCTTGAGCCAGATGAATAATTGTCACTATGGAATTATGGGCATTTATTCAAACTCCGGAGGGTTTCTGTTATTACTATGAAGAACAAAGATTGTTGTCTCATAAGAAGCTGTGCTTACAGTGAAGCAAGCCGCCATTATACGCCACTGTTGTACAAACACCAGCTATTTCCTCTCCTCTCTTCCTGGTATGATTTTATTGAAGGTTCCCGCGCATCAGGGTCAATACTGAGAATAACATTGAATTTCCTCATTAGTTGTTGCCCATTTCCTGCTCGCTATAAGAGAAGCCAGCTGCAGTCTACATTCACTGAGGTCCCAGGCTTTCGTAACTGGCTTTAAAAAAAATCTGGATTAATGAAGAGGAAACAAAGCTGCTGGTGGACAGCAGCAGCTGCGAGCAACTGATTGTTTTTTGATTGATTTTATTTTATTTTTTTCATGAATAGCAACTTTTGTTTGTTTGTTTGTTTGTTTGTTTTTTTGGTCTTTTGCATTCTTGTTATGTCCTAATGACAAAGAATAGAATTCTATTATTAGCTTTTGTCTGTTTTAGTGTAATCTACATGTACCCTGTTCATCAACTACTTTATTAGTTGTTGAATTGATTTATGAAAAAGACAATGAAAATAATTATAGAGCTGAAAATTACCAATAAGCTTTTATTCTTTATTATATATATTTTTTTGCTTTAATTAAAAATTTTCATTAATTTGCAAAACAAGAACAACACATCATTAAATGAATAATAGCGACTAAGAACACTTTGGCAAAGCTGCCAAGTAACATTAGTTACATTTTGTTGTAATAATTCATCATATTTTTAAATACCAAATATATTTAAGCTCTGGGCGAGGGGCATTACAGCTGGCACCATGATCATTAAGGTCATAGCTGACACCATCTGCAAAGCCATTACTTTTATCGGAGCGGGGAAGAAGTCTACACCATCCATCCGGTGCACCTCCTGTAGCCTGTTGCAATGGCTCACGACGGGGAGCTGTAAGTTGATTTGGGGAGGTAGCTGAAGTTCCCAGAAGCAGTCACCAGAACAACGTTACGGCTAGACRTGTCAGAAGCTGAGAAATAGGTTGTTCTCTTTGAGCTCACTATGCTGTGGGAGGGCAGATTAGAGGAAAATAAGAAGAACCCGTGAATTTCCTTATACTTTTTATTATAAGAAGGTGAAGTATAAATGACTACACATTGGTAGTCATATGATTCTCTACAAGGCCATTGAGAGAAAGAGGACAAAATACTTTAAGCTGTTGGAGGGGAGTCGGAGAAATGCCTGGCGGACAAGATTGGAACCCATTGAGTTGGGATGAAGATGGTTTGTGGGCCAGTCTGTCCAGATTCATTAAGTAAGTGATTGACACAACAGTAGTTGTGTCAAAGTGGCTGTGGCTCAGGAGAGGAGGAGCATGGGTAGGGTAGCTATCTGGAGACAAGCTGGACCTTGATTAACTCTGGTTTGGGTGCTTGGGCACCCGCTTCGGATGTTATCATCCATTAAATGGACGTTATTAGCCGTTATCAGTCCCATAGAATGGCTCTAGACTGACTTCAGACTGTCATGACTGTGCTGCCTAGTGGGTTCCCTGTCCCATAGAATGGCTTCAGACTGTCAGCTGGTTAGTATGAGGCATAAAGCCACTAAGGTTAATTTTAGAGAAAATGACATGGGCTACTATAAAGTAGACCGGACTCCAGCGGTAGCAAATTGTTGCATTCCAATGTATATGGCACTGGTAACCCACTAGGGGGCTCTGTTGGGACAGTCTGAAGCCTTTCTATGGGACTGATAACCGCTAATAACGTCCATTTAATGGATTGATAACATTCGAACCGGCTGGCCTGGGTGAGGGGTTGTTGAAAGTCCAGAAACACCCCATGATCCAAGGTTGCATCACTGATTAAGTGTCAAGAAGCACCACAAGATAGTGGAAGTATGCTGTATTTCTTGCCTAATGATAATTTGAGAAACTGTTTTTCAGTGAATCTCTAAGGAAGAGCTAATGCTTATAAAAAATCAGATACCTGATTTACTTCTGTAAAGATGCCCTTAAAGACTTTCTGTTGTCAATATCTACTTAAATTCTTTATTAGAGTTCATTGTCTAAATGAAAATTCCCATGTTGATGTAAAACAGTGATTAGGCTTTATGTGCTGTTTTGAAGGTGTTTAGTGACAAGTTTAAATTTAAAGGACTTGCTTTTTTTCTAAATATATTTTTTTTATTTTAGTGTTATTTTGGATGCATAAGTAAATCTTATTTACATAGATTACTCTTAGATGTTCAGTTAAAAAAGTGTTTACGGCAACTTTATACATAGTTTGTTCCTGCTCTTCATCTGCCCACTTCCTTATTGCTCAGCAATGTGTTATTTCAACAGCAACTAAAAAAATCCTTACATAAGCAGATGATTTAAATCTGTCTTCTTGTGACATCATTTTGATTTTGTTTATACTTGATATATGAGCTTAACTCTTAGGTGTTTTGGGTTTTTGACATTGGAACCACTCTAAAATGAATGCCGGCCTTCTGCGTGGTCCTTGCATTTTAATGAGCTTCATTTGCATATTTTCTTCATCATTATCACGTTAACGTTTATTGATGTGTAAAGTGCAGCTACATCCATATGTCAGCTCAGCACTTTTAAACTTGTTTTCCCCTTAGTTTTGATTTTGGAAACACTTGAAAGGCACTTATCTACATGAAGCAGAAAAAGAGCAGAGAGCCTTTTAGTAAACACCCTGTGAAGTGACGTGTTAATGCAAAGGACACCAGACTTGCAGCTGCTCTGACGCTTTCCTGATTGTAACCTCTGACCTCCCCATGACRGTGCCAAGATAGTTTACTAATACTAAACATTAGAAAGACAAACACAATCACTTTTCCCTCATTGTAAACTTGACCTAAAAAGACTTAAAAGTACTTTATATTAAGAAGCATTCAACAGTTTTATCCACATCTTACGGTGAATTACTTTTATTAATGTTACATTTGTGTAGGAAAAAAGGTGTGGCCTTCATCTTCATTTTCTGTATCAGTAATCTTTACAYGTTTAAATGCAGTTGCTTTTTTTCACCATGGAGTGGTTTAAGTTCACAGAGAGACCTGATGTACTGAACTGCTGATTTCTTTCGGCAGCACATTACCCAGGAYGCCTAACTTAAAGCATCTAGAAAAACTCCACAGTCTATTGATTGAGTCAGGGCCTACACTTGAGGTGGAGTACAGAAAAAAAAAATGCACCCATTTGTCGTAGTTGGAAGGTATTTTTCGCAATTGGTAAAAGAAGAGCAGAGGAGGTGCGTGTTTAACTTCAGTACTAAGTTTACTGCACCATAATGAGGAATGTTTGAATTGATTTGGCAGTACTTGAAAAAACTTCAATCATAAAAAAAGTCAGAGTTAAAGGTCACCTTGTTTTAGTTGCTTTATCTGAAATGAATTCAGTTTGACACATTTACGAACTGAGAGGTCCCCGCGGTGTCTTCTTTACTGAATTTTACTTTCAAAGACAATTCAAACACAGCTTGAAGTGACTTTTAGCCACCCCTCTGTTTTTATCTAATAGAAGCTAAATGTTTGTGCCAYGTCTTTGGGTTTATTCTTTCCAAACCTCCTCTTTGAATTACTGATATTGCCAATAGGCCTAGTTTAATCTACTGTTGCCATAATTGCACTTAAACAGTGAAAAAATGTTTGATATGATTTATAGAATTTGCTGTAAGACTTCAATACATTTTAGAAACTATGGTTTTCTTTAATATGTGCCAGTATTTGTTTTGGTTTAAAATTTGTRTTAAAATATATATCCATCCTATTAACCTACGCTTTATGTAAAATGCATTTTGTCTGCTAGAAAAAATACTTGCTGTAGATTCATGCAACATGGACAGAAAAGAAATTACATTTATAAAAAATGAAAGAAAAAAACTTGAAGCCCACTGTTGATCCCTCAGGAGGTGAGTTAGACACACAGTAAGTAACGAGTAAAGTGATGGAGTAAAGGCTAATGTTTAGTGCAGACACATAGTGGTGACTCCATTGGTCATGACAGAGCTGTTCAAGCTGTACAATCAATATTTTTGCATTAATTTTTGATGAAATTGCTTTATGAAAAATAAGTGGTTCCTGGTAATGAAACTACAGCAATAGTCTCCATATTTTATTTTATTTTATTTTATTTTTTGGGGGGGGGCTGAGTCATCCATACATAATGACTCATTTGTTTACAGTGTATCGAAGAAAATTTATAGCATTTCAGGCGTGTCTCTGGTCTCGTCAACATCAGGGTTTTTAACACTTGACTAGCAAAAACATCAAACTACAGTCAGGACCCTTAGTCAACAAGTTACCACAGCCCACTCCCTCAGGATTTGATTTTTAAAAGATGATTGTTTATTGTGAATTTTGTGAGGATATATGAAAAGTTCAAACAAGACTGGTGGTTGAAAGACACTTGGCGTTTTCTGGGAAGGATGGGTTAATCAGCTGTGTTGTAAATAATCCCTGACAGGCCCTGATCGGCGTGGCGGAGGTCTCAACACCACTTGGCTTATTAACTTTATTTTAAGTGAACACTTCTGAAAGCCGATCAGTTTCAGTCGAGACGATCCCTAACGAGACAATCTGAAAGTGTCTCAGGCCTTCGCTCTGCAAATATTCCCCTCTGTCCATGAAATGAAATATATGCAGAGGAAGACATTAATAATTGATGCTGTTACAAAACACAYGATAGGCAGGCAGCTGTAGCAAGATGGAAGATTGATGTGTGCTACAAATGTGAGGGAGCAGTATTGACCTAGGTTTAATATGAATTTTTTTTCATTTATTGCTTCAGTTTAATGAGTGTTTAGTAATACTATATAAGGTATAAGGTTATACTTAAATGATGTGTTTTCTGTTGTACCTAAATGTAACTCTAATTGGATATTGCTCTCATTTTGCATTTGTAAATGTCATCTTTTCATGCACGCAGAAAGATTCAATGTTGTTTTTAACTTCCTGACCACACATTTGCCAGTGGGTTTTTTTTTTCAGGTGAAAGCAATGTGTTACTCATTAAACGTCGTTAAATCTTCTTGTTATTGATTAAAACAAGAGTTACTTTTTTGTGAATTCACTAATCACATGATAACAGTGATGATAAATAATTTAATTGAACAGGCATTAGGTTTTGTTTTTGCTTTCCTTCTGTATCCTTCTGGGATCCATTGACCGCTACCTCCTGTTGGATGGGAGTTTACTTCCCAAATGAAACCAGATCTCTTGAATTCAAAGTGCCCTCTATTACCTCACTGAGGATTGGTTGGTTTCACAGTTCATCACTGCCTCCCAACTTCAGAAATCCAACCCAATCCCCTCCCTCAAGCACAAAGGAGAAGCCAAACCCTGTCTTGTCCAGCCTCTTTTGTGCAGTTACTTTGGATGACACAGTTCAAACAGAACAATCCAGCTGTAAAGTCAAATCTAACTAACTTGGAGCTCAGAACATGGGAGCTCCRGAGGAGGAAGAGCCACGTCCGGCCTCAGACATCACCGTGTTCGGGGCCAACTGTACCCTCCATGGTCTGAGTCACATCTTCTTGCCCGGCGGGGTGACTATCCGGCGCTTGCTTTGGGCCCTCGCGTTCTGCTCCTCGCTTTCCATCTTCCTTCTCCAGGTGGCCGACCGTGTGATTGAGTATTACCAGTACCCGTACAACACCCTCCTGGATGAAATGGACAGTCCCGAAATGTACTTCCCAGCAATCACCCTGTGCAACTACAACAAATTCCGAAAATCCCAGCTCACTAGGAATGACATCTTTTGGATGGCTGGGATGCTCGGGGTGGAGCAGGGGGACTTTGACGATTTCATGGAGGCTTTAGGACAACCCACAGACAGCAGAAAGTTTTTCCCCAGCAAGACCTTCAACATGTTGGAGATGGTACAAAGAACAAGTCACGACATAAATGACATGTTGCTCGACTGCAAATATAGAGGCAAGAACTGCTCTTCAGCTAACTTCTTCACAGTGAGTATGGATCCATCTGTGGATTTAGCCTCAGGGAAGAACTTTATAAGTTGTATCTCAAAGATGAGGTAATAAGCTGTGTCTTAGAAGTCCTGCCAGAAGCATAAATATTGATTTATTAATTATCTAGACAAACATTCAGAAAACATTCTTAATCAGTTACAAATCTTTGATTTGCAGAAAAAAATAAACAGTCAACAGAAATCTTGAAAGCAATATTTGAGAACGCACTAAAGCCTCAAGCAAGAACGCCAACAACTGTGAGCTGTTTGTCATTATAACTCTACAGTTTGAATGCTTCATTCTTCCCACAGTGAAATAAAAAAAATGAGTCAGTTTATGTTTATGAGCACATAAAGATAAGACAGCAAAGATTAAAAACAAGATATTTGCTTTTTGGATAAAAATGCACATTTTCATGTTGAACATTTGCAGCAATTGGGAGAAGAAACAACACTTTAATTCATCTTATTGCTTCATAATAGTTTCTTTTTAGCACAAACCTTTTTTTTTAGGAAATTTGTATTATGGCATGCTTCTGGGAAGACTATGTAGCTTCAGGAAAAACGAAAGGTCTAAAAGTGTAAGAAATGTTTACGGGAATACTAGTAATATAGTGTTTTATGTGTGGAAGCAGGAAGACATGGATGTGACAGCTGTGATATTGTGCATTTACTGATTTTTTTAAATAGTACTATTGTTATTTTTTTTAAATTTGGAACGTAAACTAGAATTAGCTTTCTAAAACTGTCTTTAGCAACATGGAAACTACAGAGGTGCCATATGGTTCAGCAGATCTCTGCTGACATCATGCATTATGAAGCAAGCATATGCTGTTTTCAAGACGGGCAGACTTTTCAACACGTTGKTTTTTTTTACATAAATACCTTAGAAGATCTTTAGCTGCCATTACACCTTTCTTCATCTCATCAGACAAAAAAGCACATAAAGTTATTTAACAAAAGTGTCCGTGTGTTTTTTATTTATTTTTTTATTTTGTGAGGTGGGGAAACTAGTCATTTTATGCATTTACCAGGGAGATTGCATCATGTCAGCATCTTTGAATGAAATGTAACCATCCTACTGGAGAGACAGAAAGGAGAAAGATTATATTTCGATGAAATAGGTTATTGATTTGAGTAATGGCACTGAAGACGGTCTTAACATTCTGCACTGCTTTTTTATTTTCAAACAAAACCAAATGTTTTTTTTCATTATTTGGAGATTTTAAAAAAATGAGCTGTTCTTGTGAGATAATGCTGAATATGGAGATCTGAGGCTGGTCTTTTCGGCTTATACAAGCAGGTCTGACATGCACAATGAGAAGGACCTCAGTTCTGCACCTACTAATGACTCGGCAGATTTGAGTCACCACCCTCAGAACAAAACAGCAGATTTTGATATGGCTGTGGTCAGTCCTGTGACCTTGGCTTTTTCACATCTCCACATTTTAAAGGGCAAATTTCAGATAAATGTCAGAAACTGGAGATGCACCAAGGGCCCAAGTATAGAGGGGGACTAATTAAAGATTCATGGAGCTGCCTGAATTCCCCCTTCTCGACTGCCTCAGCCGGCTGATCTTAATGTGGGAGGCTCAGAGGCGGCACAGAGCTGAGATTACACCCATCATATATTTCGGTATCGTCACTGCACCGTGACTCTCTCAAGACCTGGAAAACATCTGATAATTAGTGATCTGCATTAAGAAATGCGTGTATCATACAGCTGCAATAGGCTGTTGATGGCAGATTTTGATCACAACCAAAGTGCATTTCTGAGCGGTATTACATCAATGTAACATTTGCCGAAACAAATTGATACCCTTTACCATTTTAAACCCTTTTTGTTCTTCTTTTATACTTTTCGTTGCCGGYATTAAAACCTTAATGGGGACATATGCCAAATCATTTTTTTTAGCCATTGCATGAATTTTGTTGTGTACTTGGGTAGGAGCGCAGAAAAGTTTAATTTAGTTTCTTCCAGTACTGTGTAGATATGCATAGACGATTTCTGAACTATTACCTCAGAGAATCTGTCAAATAGAGTCTGGACTTGGTCATCTTCATTCTCCTGTGAAGCGCCTCGTTTGGATTTAAAGAGTCATACATAAAATGATTTTCTTTGAGACACACCTCTGAAAAGAAGTGAAAGAGGGGCTTGTGGAGTTACAGTAAAGAGGATTTCAGTATTTTAAAAGCATGACATGTCTACTTTAAGCAGCACAAACTGCTGCTTGTGGCCCTCAGATCAGCCGTAAACCTCCTAGAGCTCCTGAGCTCTGAATGTACTGTGTGTGTTTGCAAAAATTAATGCAGCCTAATTATATTGAATGCATTTTTGGATTCTTCACCTAAAGCCCATTTCTTAAAGGAGGCTTTAATTTGTAATCAAGTTAATCTCACTGCATCCATCTTGGTGCCTTACATGCTGTTTGTGAACTGGTGTTTGATTGATTACCTCATTAAAACGGAAAAGTTGGAAACACTGCAACGCAACCCAAACAAATGCTGTGGATTAAACCTGCGAGACGGGCTCTGTCTAAATAAATCATCTTCAGCGTGTGTATATGCGGGAAGCATGCTGAAGTCACTGTAATATCATTTAAATCGATCAGCAGCTCAGCACTTTAGCCGGCTCACGTCACCTCAGAGACATTCTTACACATTTATCCCATTACTGTTCATCAGCTCTGTTGTGACTGGACTTATTGTCAGTGCATTAGATTCAGCTGAAACCAAAAAGCTTTCATTTAAACTCCTTTTTAATAATACTTTATGGCTTTTTTATGGTGGGCAAGATGAGAACCAAAATGTGGTGTTTTACTWAAATCGCTGTTAGTTTAGAGGCTGAAGTTATTGCAACTCACAAAAGGGTAAAGGTGAACAATATAATGAGCTGTTTATGAACAGCTAGTCTGCCTGCAGAAAAAGGCAAATAGAAACAATAGACAGCAACTTATTATGAGAAACATGCTAAAAGTATGTTAAAGCTAYAGTTCAGAMCTTTTAAATAAAGCTTTTGAAACATATTAATTTACCTGTTATTGAACAGCTTTTGATTTGAGAATGGTTTAATTTGGACCAAACTAATAAATTAATGACAAAGATAGGAGTTCTTTTGCCATGTTAAAACAACTTCAGTGTTAGAGGGGCAGTATCAYGTAAAATCAACTTTTTGAGTTTTATATCATGTTATAATGTTATACTCTCATAAAAAACATGCCCAAAGCCTTGCTCTGACTCATTCTTGCATGTTTGAGAAATCCTGCAGCATTTTAAGGCAGCCATGCTGAGGAGCAAAACGACAGGTGGGGACCAGAAACACCTTTTGGTACCAGGGACGCCTCTGGGACGTCTTAAAAATGTTGTAGCAGTTCATGTAAGCTCTAGCTGATAAATCTTTACATTGCTATTTCACATTACATAGCAGGCACAAACAGCCAGAGCAGCAGCTGATTGTTGCAGTACAGAGTATTCTATATTAACTGCTCATAAMCTTTTCGCAAACCTTCACAATAGGAAATCTGAATCCCACTGAAGAAGAACACAAAAACCAAAAGCAAACAAAATAAAAAAGTAAGAAAAGGGAGGAAAAAATGGAGGCTCAGACTGAGGCGGGACTGKGATTGAACTCAGGAACATCATTGAGATTCAGGCCTGCTTCGGCGTCGAGCCAGCGCCATGATGCACTGCTGGAAGTATTAAAGGAGATGAAGGGGAAGATGTGTGTGAAGGAGCACAAAATTACTGCGCTGCCTAGAGCATGAGGCGGGTGGGGTGGGGGTGGGGAGTAAAATGACCGTTTTTTTGTACAGTACAAACAATGAAATAAACAAATCTGAGGCAGTGGGTGTAGATGGCAGAGCAGATAACAAATATCTAATGTGTTTGTTCCATTACTCAGTGTCAGTAAAGGCCGGTGTGGGAGTCACTGTTACTGTAAGTGCAGCACTGGCAGCGTGATCAATGGTGCTGAAGAGGAATACTGAAGGAATTCATTGCAGGCGCGCCGTGCGAGGATGCTTTTTGCTGACTTGCACATTGAGCAGCAGATACTACCTGAGGCAGACATTAAAGGTGCCAGTTGACAGAACCTCTTAAGCTAATTAGCTTGTTAGGTGGAGACATTGGACACTAGTATGGCTCAGTCCAAAACCAATAGAGCCATTATGTGATGCTATGGATTATCTGCCTTCTGGCACTGGGATGTCCAAATAAAAGCATCCATTGTGATCAGAAATTATTGGACAACTGTGGGCCGCAAATGACCCATGATTTCATACCACATGCCCTTTGAAATTCAATTACCCACGCCAGTCTTTAACTTTTTATTCCACTAATACTATATCTATCTATCTGTCTATCTATCTATCTATCTATCTATCTATCTATCTATCTATCTATCTATCTATCTATCTATCTATCTATCTATCTATCTA
>NW_013952408.1:1362501-1364684 GCF_001266775.1 Austrofundulus limnaeus | reverse complement strand
CGTGCGTGCGTGCGTGCGTGCGTGCGTGCGTGTGTCTGTGTGTGTGTGTGTGTGTGTGTATGTATGTATATATAGGTGCCACAGACCTTTCAATTGTGAAACATGCAGTTTAAATCAGTCATTTTGCAATATCAGAGCACTTTATGGAGAAAATACAGAACTTTAATTAAATTAATGCATCTATATCATAATTCCATTCATCCGTCAGATTTAGGTTCAAATCCAGTATTGTACATTCTTGTTAAATCTTAACAGATTTAATCTCTAAATATTTAACTTTATTTACAAGTTTTTTCCCATGTGCATTACAACATTTCAGTTCCTTGAAAACATTCTTCTCCTTTAAATGTTCTTCAGCTTCCTCTGTATTTGTCTTCTTATGCCACTTTTATTTTTAGCTACCATTCTGCTAATTTTAGCTTTTGATCAGTCTTGTGCTACATTATGCAAACTTTTGCTACTTTTAGCTTCAAGTTTTTTGCTTCTTTTTTAAACTCAGTTTTGGCTTTTTCAGCTCATTTCTGCAGTCATACACTCTATTCATGCTGCATTTTCACAAAACATATCGCTCTTCTGGTTGTAATTTAATTTCAGCTCAGCTAGTTTTGTTAAATGATCATTTGCAAAACAGCAAAACTTTTTGTATGACAAATTTAAATTACAAAACAGTAATGTTTGTTTTCAGGTCAAGTGTGATTTTTAAAATCACAAATTAGCATCAGAGGAAGTATATTATAAACTTCCTCATATTTAGCTGTAGAAATATAATAATGTTGGACAATTAAGATTTTGCACTGACATTGCAGAACAGTTGGAAAGAAGATACTCCGTGTGACCTTGTCGACCTTTAAAAGTATGCTTTCATTTTTTTTTATAGTACAATTTTACCTTATTGCACTTTTTTAGACTTTTACCAGTTTTTCTCTTGCTTGATTTCTGCAGGCTAGTTGAATTTAGGAGCAGATAGGCTATCAGAAGTTCCCAGCTAAGCAAATAAGAAAGAAACATGCTGGAGAAAACTGCCACAAGCAAATGAAAAGTACCGGTGAGGAAATTTGAGAAGCTGGTTTATCTCTGTGTGACTGCAGACTGAAAGCTTGAGTGACATGATTTTTTTTTCCCTCCGCCTGGAACGGAGCACGGAAGAAAGACAGCAGGTGAAGTGGGGTACATCTGGTTTGTATTGATACAGGCGGCAGCTTCCCTCCACCTGGTCTGCCTGCCGAGAATTCATTGTGCTTCAGCTGTGTCAGAGATGCTTATAAATACTGTAGATTTTAAATAAGTAATTGCAAGTCCTTCTTGTTTCTTTGCTGAACCTACAAAATATGCTGCAGTTATTAAAAAAAACAACCCTTTTCATGAATATATTTAAGGGAAATCATCATTAAAATGTACATTAAATGAGTTCTCCCTTCAAACTTTTTTTTATTAATTTAATTTTCTTGTTAAGTGCACACCCAAATTTCTTTCTTTTGATGAATTTTGTATGAGTTCGTTCACTGTGTAAGCCCCTCGTAGTTAAGATTCTGGCTTGCCGTGCAGTGCTTGTGCTGCATACAGAATTGCYGCGTTTCTTTCTTCAGGCTCAGAAAGGTTAGTTTCATTTAGAGGCAGGCCACAAGATGTCTCCCTCTGCTAAAGAAGCTGCCCGTCCACTGGAGTGACAGTCTGATGTTTTGCTCCGTTTCTGTTTCCTCTGGATTTCGATTTGTCAGGCTCGTTTTCAATCTCGTTGTGACCGCAGCGTCTCGGCTTGTTTYGCAGCTCTCATTTCTTTGTCTTTTAAGGTGTGGTGTGAAGATGAGAATGGCTGAGCTGAAGTCAAATTACTGGAAAAAAAAGCTGTATATAAAGCAACAAATGATTTTGATCATTTTTACCTAAAATGATTCAAGGCTGAAATCTAATAGAAAAAATGTCAAACTGTTTTTATTGTGTTCAAAACACAAACTTTATTAGATTGAGAAGGCAAAGAAAAGATAAATAACTATTAAAAAAAACTAAGCTGTCAACATTTTCTATAAAAACTAAAGACTATTAATCTTTTGATATTCTGGAAAAGCAATATTGTTAAACTGTAAAAAAATACAATTTTTCTTATTTATATAGTCTAAAAAAAGCCAAATTTTGAAATGCAGACTTTCAATTTTTTTTCTAGCAATTAACACACTAAACCAGGG
>NW_013952408.1:1356689-1358999 GCF_001266775.1 Austrofundulus limnaeus | reverse complement strand
ACACACACACACACACACACACGCACGCACGCACACACACACACACACACACAGTGCTCACAGCAGCTCTGCCTCAGTCTGCACTTATTTTTTTACACTGGGCAAAAAATGCATTTAAACCAGCTGATGTTAACTTTAGAGCACAGTTTGATATGTACACCGAAGAAAACCTGCATCTCGACTTTTATACTGCGGTCAGACCAAACGTGATATGAGCAGCGTCTGCCTGGTTCACTTCTTCATGGTGGACGACAGCTTTTTTACTCACTGTTATGAACGTAACAGCAAGAAAAGACCAAGAGCGTTTTTAAATTTTAATCCAGTAGGGAGAAGAATAGAGGTGTTTTTCTATGTCTCATGTGAGCAGTTCCAGCAATTTTTTAAAAGAAAAACAATGCAGACGTGCTAATTACAGTCCGGTGCCAAAGTGAAAGTAAAAACATGACGCTCCTGTTCGAAAGTGAAACTTAACACACAGTTGTTGTCTCCCCCTCATAGTCTGAGACAGAGGGCAGAAAAGCTAAAAAGTTCCCTCTAAAAATTCTTAACTCACCCTTATTGTTGTTGGCACTCTGTCTTACAACATCACCAGCTGCTCTCTCCCAGGGAGGGGGTAGCAAAATGTGCTTGCGTGTTTCAAAGAATGGATCGGCTGAACAAATGAATGTATCGGCCGATACCGATACAAGGAAAAAAACACAAATATCGGCCAAAAATATCGGCCGACCCCTAGTAATTATTGCCATGTACAACTGTATCAGTGTCTGTAAGCCATCTTAGTTGTTTGTTTCCTTTATTGTTTCTATGCTGGATTGAGATCTGAACATCATTGGACCTTCCAAACAGAAATTGATCTAAAGTATACAACATAAGTAGTTAAGACATGATTAACAGAGAGCAACGTCAATATTTTAGGATGTTCCAGCAAGAGTCTGAAACCTGAGTCTGGTCCAGGCTCTGTGCAGAAAACTAAAGAGCAGATTGATGACCAGGAAGCTTAAAGGAGTGCTTAAATATCCCTGAAGCGACAAAATGCTCGTTAACTATTTAAAAACTGTTTGAATGCTGAGATAGCAAAAAAATAGTTTACCTTTTTTAACATCTTCAGGTTCTGCTGAGCAGTTTTTCCTCAAACATTTATGTCTAATAGGGTGCTTCCAATTCTTTCAAACTGGCTTAATCCTGCACAAAATTATCCATAAAAGCCAATCCTGTGATTATAACCCAAACATGCACAGGAACAACTTTACCATTTCTGCTTTGAGGACTGATAATGGAGAAGAAATTCCACTCTGCACTAATTGGGCATTAACCGGAGGTGTGACTCGTGTGTCTTTTTCACCTTCATTTTTTGTCTCGTCTTTGGTCGGTGCATTTGTGATGTGCATGTAATTGCTGCCAGGGTTTCTTTGGGCTTTGAACGTTCTCACTGGCCCTTGAAGGAGTTCATCCCTTTACTCAGTCAAAAGTCTGCTCCTCCTCTAATGAGACCTCAGGGGTTCAGCCTGGCTTTGACATAAGAACGAGGCTGCTTGTCCTTCCCTGACAGGCAGGGATCAGTGGCTCGGGGTTTAAACTGGGCAGCGCATGTACAAAATCAGAGAAACAAACCTTTCAAATAGAACTTCAATTTTTCATGAAAAAAGTCATTTGAATTATGCATTGTATTGCACCGTGACCCTCTAATTGCATGCTCCAACACTGAGATGAGTATCTGGTGCTTTCAGTTATGCACAAGGGAAAAGGAGAAGTCCCGGATTTAAACAAGTTCACAGAAAAACATTCATTTAAGCAGTTCAGTTCTTCTACTTAATGCTACATTTCTGCCTGATGTGTACATTAAACACCAGGAAGGCGAGGTTAATAACCAGTACGTGGGTGGGTTTAGTGAGCACACAGACTTAAGGAGTATGTTCTTTGTATTAAAAATTATATTTAACTTAAATGTCTGCTGACATTCTATTGTGTAATTAGAAAMATTTGAAAAAGAATGTAATTTAAAACATAGTTGTTAGGAATGCAGATCGCCCACCATCATCATTCATGCCAGAGTTTTATGAAATGTTATGAGTTGTCATTCTCGGATTGTGTTGTGAATAAATTTTAGGTCAACTACTGTAAAACTAAGTTGTGGACATTTTTGTGTTGCTTAATGTGGATTTAGTTGTGGCTACCATTTTGATTTAAAAACTTAGCACAAAAGTAAGGAAATGTGTGTTTGATAGAATATTTCTTTGTTGTAACAATGGGCCTCATGCAAGAACCGTTCGTACGCACAGATTTGTTCTTAAATTGTGCGTACGAGTGATT
>NW_013952408.1:1330144-1355404 GCF_001266775.1 Austrofundulus limnaeus | reverse complement strand
AGATAGAAGAGTTTGTTGAATCTGACGTGACATGTTCGTACGAACCCTTTGTACGAACAAAAGTAAGAGAAATTTAGGAGAAGAATACGAACATGTTCTTGCATGAGGCCCAATGCTTCTTGGCAATAAATCTTATATCTTTAGAAAGCCTATAAATTTCCTTTTTAAATGGTTCCACATTTGTAAGGAACATGCGTTTGTGGGATGAGCAGTAAAGCGAATATGTGGGTTGCACACTAGGGATGTCCCGATCAGATACTCAGTATCGGTTTCGGTGACAGAAATGGCCATTTTTGGAAAATCGGATAGAGTCGGATTTAGTCATGTGATCGGGCTGATCCAGTTTTCACGACAGTTTTCAGCATCATCATGCTTTACAACTGCCGTTAAGAAGTCAGGACGCACACAAGTATGCAACCATATCCACAGTGTGGGAACACTTTTCAATGGAAAACACTAACTATGTTTACATGCACAAAATTCTTTGATCAGATTGAAATGTATTGGGATTAAATAATCAGAATGTATCRTTTACATGGGCACAATCCGATCATGACGAGTGTTTACATGCATCGGGCTTTTATTCAGAATAGAAGCAGTGACATGCGCAGTTGCTAACTTCCCCTAAGAAAAAGTTCTACTTTCGTCATGAATATAAACAAACAGCTTCTGAACGCTCAGAATGGACCTGCAACAGGTTTTTAATAATGGTGGAGATATTACTGCACTCTCTGGTTCAGCTGCTGGTGATGCGCAGACTTTGTTATTTTTTTATATTTCTCTAAGTGGCGCAGGCTGTGTGTCTTCCTTCTTTATTGAATGAGAAATGTTTTGTGCTGCTGGAAACAGCGCTTCTGCTCCTCCCTCCAAAAAAGAGCTGAAACCGGTGGATGAAAGTCAGCAGACATGCACAGTCAGGTCAGTTTTCCGCAATCAGAATGAGATGATTAGATTAAGTGTTTTACATGCACGTCATTCGGATTATCAATCGGCATAAACCACCTCTTTCATTCCGATTACAAATTCATTCGGATCGAGCTGAATCGGGTCAGAATGATCCAAATGGGGTGTTTACATGACACATTTTTATTCCCAATGGCCGTTTAATCTGATTGCTTATGTCTATGTAAACGTAGTTAATAATGCTGAAACTGCATCTTGCAAAATCTGCAAACTGGATGTTTTTCATGGTGCGAACAGCAGGGCTCGCTTTAATTCTACCAACCTTGCCACTTGGAAAGAAATAAAGAAATAAAGCTATCGGATCGGTATCGGAAAGACTAATCATTAAAAAAACTGGATTACATCGAGAGCCAAAAAATCTGGATCAGGACATCCCTATTGCACACATGAAAAATGAGCTAAATCTTCTCTGCCACTGTGAAACAGCTTATTTTGTTGTTGCTGTTGACACTTACTTTGAACCTCTGGTAACCCCAGGTGCTGCCAATCAAGTACCCAGTGTAAAAGTTATTGTCTAGAAGCATGTAACAACAGGTTGCAAAACATATTTTTACCTTAAATAAACACTTGATTTCATAATTATTTTAGAGACGTGTTCATCAACTATTCTATGTATGAATCATCCTGGTTTTAAACTCATTGCTGGCCAAGGTCAGGAAATTAATGGGATAATTTATCAATCGAGTTTAGAGTTCCATTTTACTTATTTTCTGTTCTTGATTTAGTTTTATTTGTAACACATGACATTGTCCCAAGCAGTGCCGACACTCAACTACATGTTTAAAATAAGAATATTAATAATTTTACCCAATAAACAGGTGTAATTATGATAATCACCTAAATTTACTGAAGGATCTATTTATAACCAAAACTAACATGACATCATGCAACCTACAAATAAAAATACTAATAAGTTTCTAAAAGATTATTAAATAAGCAGCTTTTTATAAATATCAGGCTATTGTAAAGCAATTTTATCTCATAAACCAAGTCTCACCTTTCTTCTTTCTGTTTTCCAATTTGGGAGGGGCCGCTCATTGAACGTTAGTTTCATCCAGCAGCTGCTGTGAAGGCGACTGCGTCAGTACCAGCAGTATTTTATGGGGTAATAGAACAAAAACATAAGTGACTGTGTAGCAGYCGCCTGACCCGACAGAACCGGCCATTCTCCTCCAGAACTCACAGACAGCCAGCTCTGCACCCCTCAGTGATCCACAGGTGTTCACCCGGCACCGCGTTCTCATGGTACGTTTAAAGATGGCTCGGAAAACTGCGTTACCGCATCTTAATAGCAGATTAAACAGCTGTACAGGTTGAAAAAAGTGCGAGGGACAGAGGGTACAGATACAGAAAGTGAAGGGGACATGTCCCACRCGTACMCCGCRTCCATTACGCCCATCTCAGTGTTAATATGGTCAGTTCAGTTTCTTCTGTCTCAGTGCCCCCTAGTGGCTGCGGGGCCCTAAGTAGCCACTTAGGTCGCTTATGCCTTGGGCCAGCTCTGGTCAGCTGTTTTTAACAGACAAACAAGGTTTACTCCAACAGTCAATGCCAACATTTTAAACAAAGATAGCATGCAATGAACAGCTCTGGAAGTACGTGTTGTGTATGTCTCAGCTACCAGATTTGAGTTCAGTATGTAACTGGCTGAATTACAGACAATTTTTGTGTTTATAAGTTCTATTAGCTGTGGTGGCCATGTTGAATTGGGTTGACTCCAAAGCCTACTTTCTGCAAGTTTCATTAGAAATCATCCACTAGTTCATGAAACATTTTGCTAACAAATAGACATACAAACAAACAACAGGCATGGGTTAAGACAATATTGTCTGCTTTCACCTTTCATTAGCATGTGATAAATATGTTACTTGAATAACCCAGAGAATCCCAGGTCCTACTTGTTTTGCTCACGTGTAAATGCAATATTCTAATCAAAAATGCAAATCCTGTCACTTGAAATCATTTTAGGTCAAACGTTTGGTAGAGTAACAAACTAAAGTCCTTGGTTGGAAAGCTGCTGTGAAACACACTTATAGCACACGCTAAAAAGATTTATGATGATTGTCTTGTGTAGGCTGTGTGTAACTGTGGGAGCTTAGCGTAATGAAATGGCCCTTTGATTTAAACTGCTGATGAGGCATTCTGTGGGCAACAAGTGGCTTCTGGATCACACCCCCGCTGAGTCTGAACCAGAGGAAGGATCTCAGGCAATTAACTCCCTCGTAAAACGTTCCTCATGTCTATTGACGTGTTTACAGGAACAGATAGCAGAGGAAATCCACACAGCCAACTATAACGCTAATATGATCTGATTGCAAAGTGTTAAAGTTCATCTTTTTTGCGTGTTTCATAAAACTGATGTAGTTGTAGATTTACTGCTGACATGAAATTATAGCCTCCCCATATTATTTATCGTTAAGAGATATACCCTATAATACAGCCTCCTCTTTTCTCATTTAATAAACAAGTCCTCACACAGAAGAGTGAAAGGAAAGCGATGTTCTCTTTAGCTTGTAAGATGGAGAAAAAGCTTGGTGCTGACATGACTTACAGCTGCTGTTTGGGGAACAGATTCTGGTAATTCATTTAGTAGTTTTACTGCCTGCAAGCTCTGAAAACACAGAAAAACATCACTTTGTTCCAAAGTCTTAAAGTTGTTACTTTCCCTTTGTTGTACAGTATTTAGATGCTTAATATTAATATACTACATATACCTCCTCTGGTCATGGAAAACTGTTTCACATTGTGTTAATATGTTGCAATGAATTTCCTATTTTGTCCATAAATATAATGGCCACCCTTTTTATTTCCATTCATAATCCAAAATTATGAGCTTTCTGGGCAGACTGGTCCATGTGAGGTATAAATCAAATGATTTGGCTTCACATAAAGAGGCTTTTATTTTTGTTGCTGATAACAGTTTGGATGTTCCTCTTTTCTTCTTTCTATCTGAAGCACACAGCATGCAATTCTTTCAAGAATGCTCTGGAATACTGATGAATCATTGCCACCAAATTCATTCCAACTGTGTGATGATCCATCCCAGATTCATCGGAGCCCAGAGAAGTCGATGGAGTCTCTGGGCAAGGTTAACAGGAGGTTTCTTTTTYTGCATTGGAAAGATTTAAGTGGAATTTGTGACACTTTCCCAAATGCCACCTAAATAGGCCCTTGTACTAGCAGAGAAATGTTTTCCAAAATAATCCCTTGTTCTGTCAGCTGCAGATGAAGGATTGTTCTTAGTGTGGTGCCATTTGAGGGATCAGAGATCACAGGTTTCCAGCTGAGTGCTGCACTTTTTCTCAACAGTGCACTGAACTTCACTCAGATTCTTTAAAATGTAATTCTGTGCACTTTAGAGATAGATGCAAATTAAGATCCCCATTAGCTGCAGTAGATTAGCTAATCTTACTGGGGTCCAACAAATTATATATAAAAAAACACAAAAGACTATCCATTTCCCCTAAAAAACAAACAAAAAACAAAGATTTATACATTTCCTCTTATAAAATACAGTTGGTAAAATAAGTGTTGAACACGACAACATTTTTCTCAGTAAATATATTACTAGAGGTGCTAAT
Source organism: Austrofundulus limnaeus (assembly GCF_001266775.1). Taxonomy (NCBI): domain Eukaryota; kingdom Metazoa; phylum Chordata; class Actinopteri; order Cyprinodontiformes; family Rivulidae; genus Austrofundulus; species Austrofundulus limnaeus. The sequence continues at coordinate 1,350,860 of NW_013952408.1, read as the reverse complement.
GACATGAAATTTTCACCAGATGTCGGTAACAACCCAAGTGAAAGAAATCAAACCATAAATGTCCAGAAATGAAGTTATTTGTCATAATGTGGAATGGCACAGGGAAAAAGTATTGAACACACTTACTGAAATTTATCTAATACTTTGTACAAAATCCTTTGTTGTCAATGACAGCTTCAAGACGCCTCCTGTATGGAGAAACTAGTGGCATGCATTGCTCAGGTGTGATTTTGGCCCATTCTTCCACACAAACAGTCTTCAAATCTTGAAGGTTTCGTGGACCTCTTCTATGAACTCTGATTTTTAGTTCTTTCCATAGATTTTCTGTTGGATTCAGGTCAGGTGATTGGCTGGGCCATTCCAGCAGCTTTATTTTCTTTCTCTGAAACCAACTGAGAGTTTCCTTGGCTTTGTGTTTGGGCTCATTGTCTTGCTGAAATGTCCAGCCATGTTTCATCTTCATCATCCAGGTTGATGGAAGCAGATTTTTATCAAGAATGTCTCTGTACATTTTTCCACTCATCTTTCCTTCAATTATTTGAAGTTTGCCAGTACCATATGCTGAAAAACAGCCCCACACCATGATGTTCCCACCTCCAAACTTCACTGTTGGTATGGTGTTTTTGGGCTGATGTGCAGTGCCATTTGACCTCCAAACATGATGTGTATTCTGGCATCCAAACAGTTCAATGTTGGTCTCATCTGACCAGACTATATTCTCCCAGTATTACACAGGCTTGTCTAAATGTTGTGCAGCAAACTTTAAAGGAGCTTCAACATACTGTTTCTTCAGCAGTGAAGTCTTGCGTGGTGAGCGTGCATACAGGCCATGGTGGTTCAGTGCATTACTTATTGTTTTCTTTGAAACAAACGTACCTGCTAATTCCAGGTCTTTCTGAAGCTCTCCACAAGTGGTCCTTGGCTCTTGGACAACTCTTCTGATAATTCTTTTCACTCCTCTGTCAGAAATCTTGTGAGGACCACCTGGTCGTGGTCGGTTTATGGTGAAATGATGTTCTTTCCACTTCTGAATTATGGCCCCAACAGTGCTCACTGGAACCTTCAGARGTTTAGACATTCTTCTGTAACCGATGCCATCATTATGCTTTGCAACAATAAGGTTGTGAAGGTCTTGAGAGAGCTCTTTACTTTTACCCATCATCTGATGGTTCTTGTGTGATACCTGGCCATCATTTGGGACTGAACCAGCTGATATTAAYTTGCACTGACAAGGGGCAGGCTTGCTTTCTAATTACTGAGAGAGTTCAGCTGGTGTCTTAGCTTTCCATGCCTTTTTATACCTCCCTTTCTTCATATGTTCAATACTTTTTCCCTGTGCCATTCCACATTATTACAAATAACTTAATTTCTGGACATTTATGGTTTGATTTCTTTGTATGTTTGGATCACTTGGGTTGTTACCAACATCTGGTGAAAATTTCATGTCATTAGCACCTCTAGTAATATATTTACTGAGAAAAATGGTGACGTGTTCAATACTTATTTTACCTGCTGTATGTCTATATACACACATACATAGACATATATACACATACACATATATTATATAATGTTCCAACACATCATACACATTATATGCAATATAACATGTACATAACACACAGAATGGTCTCAGTTTACACAGTTTTTCCTGAATTGTGTTTTTCATATTTTCATATTTTCATTTATTTATTATTAATATTCTGAGCTGTTATTCATTTATTTATTAATTTATTTTACTTTCTACAAAAAAGCATATCATGAAGTGGTTTTATGAAGACTGTGTCATACATTTCCTGCTTAAGTCTTGCATTGACAGAATCCATTTATTTGCCAACTCTGTTTCAAATTTAATGACGTGTCTTTTATCTTCAAGATAATTCATTCTTCAAAATATCCAATATTTACTCTCGATTATACCACTTTTGTTATACTGAGATTATTATCTTGACTTTGTTGTGTTTATGATGAAATACTTGCAATTAAATGATAGTTAAATAATGGATTAGTAATCATATTTTCATGGCTAGATACCAGTAAGCCCTGTCATCAGTTTCTTGTTGTTTTTCTCACATTACAGACAAGATTTTATCTGCATGAGAAATGAGAGAACATAAGATATAATATTTCACATGTAATGTAAAAAAAAGAAGAGTATGGAATTGAGTTCTTTACCCTGAAGAAATGTGACACTATCATGGAAACAGGGAAAAAAATATTTTAATAACAGCCACGTCTGCAGTCATCACGACATATTTTGTTAATCTGAATTTGTTAAATTATATCTTAACGAGTAAAAGAAAAAAAACTGTGCCGTGCTAAATATTCCTGACACATTTAGAAAAAAGGGAGAGTTTTACAGTGTTTTTTTTATTTATTTATTTTTTCAGTCGTCTGCCTCGCCTCATTAGTTATGTGGATTTATTGATCCTAAAACCAGCTGCAGATCAGACTTCATCTTTTTCCCTTGCAGAATTTCTTTATGATAAGCATTTCTTCTTTGATCAATACCACCCCTCTCTGCCTCTCTGTACTATTGGAGGTCTACTTCATCACCAGAGAAAAACAATTTTCATCCACTGGCTCCACCTCATTCTCCATTCGACTGAAAAGAGAGTGTGTGAAGAGTGTGGTGGTGGGGGGCAACAAGCTTTATTTTCCTTTCTGCGGGCTTCAAGTCAGTGAGCTTAAAGGAATCCTCTTCAATCTGTGGTAAAAGCCTGGAACTGAGTTCTGGTCAGCTACTACAAGGGGAAAAAACAAAACAGAAAAAAAAAAAAAACCACCGAAACCTGTGAGTATTTTTTGGCACTGGAGAGAGAAATAGAGGAGTGAAAGATCAGAACAACAGAGGTAAGTCTCTTTGGATTTTCAAAGTGATTACCTCTGGGAGTGAAGCCGTCGCTCACATCTGCAATTATCACGTCCGTGTATCTCTTGATGAAGCACTGCTGATAATTATGCTGGATATTTTTGTCACCGGAGTGATTCAGCTGCATTTATGATAAAGGAATCATAATGTAAACCCAATTTACTTTTCCTCTCCCCACCCAACAACACAGTTTTTCTGTTTTCAGTCTTGGTCATTGGTCTCCTCTGCCTGGAGTTTTTGGACGCACGAACTGAGTGATGCCTGTAAAAGCTTCTGAGAGTGAAACGTGGGATCTTCTGAGAGACTGCGTTTGATCACAAAGCGCTCGCAATAATGGTTAAAGCCCCCACGTCTGAACCAATTGCCCTGGGGCCACTCAAAACAAATGATGCCCAAGAGTGCGCTCTTCATCAAGCAGAGTCCAGCTCGCTTCAGGCGCCACTCAGAGAGATTACTGTGAATTTCATAAGGAGGACCAAAATCCATGGCGTGAAGTTCATCTTTTGTCCTGACAAGTCAAAACCTCAGCAGGTCATCTGGAGCCTGGCGTTCCTTCTTTGCATCAGTCTGCTGTGCACCTGGTCTTGGAACAGAATCCTCTATCTCATGTCCTACCCTGCTATCACCAAGATCTACATGGTCTGGGCTCACAACATGTCCTTCCCGGCGGTGACTTTCTGCAATAAGAATGTGTTTCGTGCATCCAGCCTGACCAAGGATGACCTGTACCACAGTGGCTACTGGATGGACCTCATGTATCCAAATCACACAGTGATAAAGAAGAGCTTGTCCATCCTTAAAGACAGCCACAAACCGGCTCTCCTGAGACTGCTGGACTTCCAGAACTACACCCCGGCCCCTGATCATCACGTCAATACCACAGAGATGATGGATCGCCTCGGCCACCAGCTGGAAGACATGTTGCTGCAGTGCAAGTTTCGCGGGGAGGACTGCACCCACAAAAACTTCAGCACTGTATGTAGAGAGCAAAGAAAGATGGTGTTTGTCAGGTGTTTGTTAACAAAGCGTATTAATAATTCATCTGATACAGCTCCTTTACAGCAAGATTTTCCTCAGGCTGTTGCGAGGTGTTGATGTTTAGGAGCTGCAGACAAGCTGGTCCTGTTTTCTCGCAGCTCAGATACGACAGTTTCCTGCTCATTAAACCTGACATCCTCTAAAAAAACAATAAAATAAATACATTATTGTCACTATGTCTATTGTATGACATCAGTGACAACTTTTTTCAAACACTGCTTTATTTATTTAGTTGTGCTCACTGATGAATTCTTGCAGTGCAAAAGTACATCGGTAACAATATCAAGGAGGAAAAGTCTGGGCATTAATAATTCAGACATCATAGATCAGTCCAAATTAAAATTTTAGCTTTTCTAATTAAACATCTGCGGGGCATGAGGAAGTTGCACTTTTTCCATTTAAAGCTCCAAAGCTGTTTCAGACATTCATTTCTGAGTAAATGAAATGGGGAAAGTGGAAGTAAAACACAGCCCTGCTCTATTAGATGTTAATATCTGTGAAAATAAATATTAGGTGGCTTATGATATGCAAAACACTTGCAGAATAAATAGTGAAAAAATTACACTGGGAATGCAGATTGACTGAGAAGTGTTTAAACCAGGGGTGTCAAACTCATCACAGAGGGGCTATACATGAGCGTTATGGTGGCCCTCAAAGGGCCAGTTGTCATTAACTTCGATGTTTCGTGGGTAACTTCAACTAAACACAAAATGTTACRTTCCTAATCTCATTGCTATGCTTGTGTGAAAATAATAACTGAGATCTATGTGGTATTTTGTGCATAGAAACAGCGTTTTAACACGTCCTTTAACGCTGAAAGACACTATGTGTACAATTGACTAAATGTGAAATGAATAATACAGAAATACTAATAGAAGTAAAAGGAAGAACTTTCCAATGAGGAATGCTCATGCATAAATATCGAGTATTATCTTTCACCTTTTAAATTTGTTTATTTTGATGCATTGACTCATAAATTAAAGTTTACAACTGATATCAAATGTGCAAGATTTTGATTATAAAAATAAGCAAGAATTGATACAGGCATAAGCAAAAGTGAAGTATTTGCAAGAGTTTAGATGCTCATAATGGCTTCACGGTTTTATTCTTCTTTTTAAATCCAGTGTCGAGAACATGCAATATTAAAAATCTGTCTTCTTGGCCAAGAAGTCAGCAGGAGATGGTCATGTTTTTCGAGTCAAGCTGTGCATGTATCTGAAGCCTCTCATGGTGCTGCTGAAGTGTGACTGCCTGTTTCTCTTATTTTGTTTAAGTTTCCATCTAAATTTTTTAAACCAGTCGCCAGTTAGACAGTTTCAATTCACTTTGGAGACCTCATTATGCAACCAGCAGGGGTAAAAGACATAAAACTGTGTCTAACAGCATCGGAGTCTGGATATGAAACACTGACTCTGATCTCCAGAGATCAACTTTGCCTCAGCTCGTTGAGATTTTGCCAACAAATGTTTTTAACACAGCCCAGTGGATCGTGATGTAAACTTGCTATGCCTTTTTATGGTTTTTAGAAATTGGCTAAACACAGAAAGAAATAAAAAAGAACATTGTTTCAGCTCCTTGTGGTATGATATGTTGTTGGGTAAAATATTTGGACAGCTGGGATCATTAAGTAGACATAATGACTCAGGCTGGCTAATTGGGCTATAATTTTGACAGCCGCTTTACTACAGCCCAACTTTGTGCATGAAATGGAGCTCTTTAAACTTTTTTTGCAAAAGTGTTTAAAATCCCAAGAAGTTGGAATGTTGGGCCATTTTTACACTTGTAGGATTTACATYCATTCCACATAGCAAAATTTGTCTGGCCCAGTTCTGGGGTCTCATTTATAAAGAATTGCGTGGACACCTTACTAAAAGTGAACGTACGGCCAAAAGGCGGAAATGGCGTACGCCAAAAAAAAATATTTCAGATTTATAAAACCGTGCGTACACATGTTTCTGCGCATCTTTCCTTTATAAATCACAGCCGCACATCAGAGTTTGCGCACGAGGTCCCGCTTCAGGTTCTACCCTCTACACGCCCACATTCAACCATAAACAGTCAATGCAAAGTATCTCATGAATGTTAAGATGTATTTAAATCAGTCAGCTGATCAATGCTAACAAAAGTGATTGGTTCAGACACGCTCTGTCGTGCGTCTGGAGGTTGACAGGTGCTGACTGACAGCTGCTCACATGAACAGAATGTCTGTAATTGACACAGATTTTCCCTCATTTTGCTTTAGAGTAATCTAACGATTTTTATAAAAAAAAGATTTCAGCTTCAAATTAATTTTCTCCCAGAGACTGCAGGATGATAAAAACAATAAAAATTAAATTAAATGTCAGATAAAATTAGAAATAAGTCCACCGCTCTTCTCCTCATCCTCTCCCTCTCCTGCCTGCTCTGTTATCCGCAGCAGACACCTCCACCCCGCGCACGCACACACACACACACACGCATGCACGCACCCACCCAATCCCCGCACGCGCGTGACAAATATGGACTTTAAACATGAAGGCGAGGTGGATGCGCCCAGCGTGTGTATCCAAAGCTTGACTTTTGCTGTCCTGCTGTTCTTATTGGGGAGGGGTCTGTGGGTCAGGGAGGGGTCTGTGGGTCAGGGTCGTCTGAGGAGGAAGGAGATGAATGGAGTTGCGCACGTGAACTTTTATTTAAGATTTAATTTTTTTTTATTTCAAAGGTCCTCGTGGCTCAGCAGCAGAAGCATAAATATTACTGTTAAGAAAGCTGATGATAAAGTTGAATAAAAATCTAAGTCTGATTATGAAGGTAAATTAAATCTCTGACAGTGATCATTACACAGTGTGGCTCTAATTCCTCACTTCACCATCTGTGTCGCAGTTTCACGTCTCCAAAATGAGCGTACACATGGGTCAAAGCTGGCGTGAGGCACCGCACATTTTCACATCAAGTTTGGATTTTATAAATCACAACCTTGACGTGAAAAGTGGCGTACACAAGTTTCTGAGCTCAAATTGTGCGTACGCCAGTTTTATAAATCTGACCCCTGGTCTTCACAATGCACTGACACTCTTAAAAAAGAACATATGCAAAATCCACTTTTTTTAGACATTAAATGCATTCTGTTTTGTTCTTGGGGTTTTAGTAGTGCAGAAAAGTTTAATTTAGTCTCTCCCGATGTTGCATAGATATCTTTATATTCTTTTTGGGTCATACTTTTCAACCCGTTCAATTTTCTCAATTCTTTATGATGTTTTTTCCAAACTATTACATCACAGTATTTGTGACAGGATTACCAAATAAGATCAGGGCTTACCAACTACAATTTGGTCGTCTTCATTCTCCTCTCACTAAGAGAGTCTGGCTCCAACATGATAGGCTGGATGAACGTCTTTTGTTGTTGACATACTTTTATTAATTTGTAAATAAACAGTTTCAAGCTTGGAGGGGAGCGAGTTGTGAAGCTCCTCGTTTGTATTTAAAGAGACAGTATCAAAACGAGTTGATCTGAGACACGCCTCAGAAAAGGGGTGAAAGAGGGGCTTGTGGAGTTACAATAAGGAGGAATTCAGACCAAAGCATTGCAGTTCCACTTTATATAGACCAGAACTGAATGATTTAAATGTGAAAAAGAAGGATTTGAATATGTCTCATTTAACACTCGGTCCAGATACAGCAAAGCATGACCCTTTTGCAGCCCAGATGTAGTTTGCCAGAGGTGGTCCCTGCATGGGCCGGCACCATATAAACCAAAACACAAATGGGCCAATTGTGGCATGCCATCTTAAAAATAGTGCCATATACTGTATATTTCTTCCATTTTAATGTCTTTGTTGGCTGTGAACAAAACCAGCACATTGCTACATAATTATGCAAATAATGAAAAACAAAAATAGCTGTGGTTTACAGTAGTGCTTCACACCGCCGTTTGCTTTTGCATYGTGTTACAAATCTAGCTCGCTTCACGCTCAGATCAAATCTCAAACTGATAATTTTACACTCAGACTCTCAGCGCTGTTGAAAATTCCAAGCCTTTTTAATCAAACACCAGCGTGGGTTCAGCTTGTGTGGATGAAACGGCAAGTTTGAAAGCTGAAAACACGATATGTCACCTTTGAAAACCGAGGCAAAAGTTACAGTTCAGCAAATTGGATTAATAACATAAATCTGCACTTTTTTTTGAACGGCAGTTTGCAGTGGAACACATTAAACATTAGGAACTGTTGAGCTGTACTGGCATTGATTCAGTTCCAGCTCAGAGTTTTTAACTGTGACCAGAGAGCTTTTCACTCAGAACTTTATTAATTGATGGCAAAATAGAACATTCACTCTAAATCACTCAGGGGATGTTTGGAGTGAAATTAGATAAAGATTGATGGCTGGTGGTGCGGCTGCTGCTGAGGTGCCCTCATTAAATCGTCCAATCAAAGCCAGGTGCATGTTCAGAGCCAGTGCTCCTTTCTCTGATCATCAGGAAACTTCGGCAGCTATTACCTGTTCTGCACAATTACGCCATGACATGTAAAACATCTGCGCACAGCTGGCCACAGCTCTGTGTACAACGTTTTTAATTGCACATTTTTTATTTTATTTTATTTTTTTACATTTGTTTGTGTCTGTTCTATTTGCAGATTTACACACGTTATGGGAAATGCTACACTTTCAACTCGGGATTAGATGGCAACCCTTTGTTGACGACGTTAAAAGGTGGCACAGGCAACGGCTTGGAAATCATGTTGGACATCCAGCAGGATGAATATCTGCCGGTTTGGGGAGAAACAGGTCAGTGCAAATTAAAATCGTGTCTTATCTTACCAGTTTTAATTTACCCCGTATAATCCTTTAATGGAAATATCTCTATCATGTTGTTTCTCTGGATAACATATCAAAAATAAATTTAAAAAAAGGTCTTTGTTTGAGCATATTAGGATTTGTTTCTCTAGGTATTCCACTGACATCAGATCTAATAAATCGCTCTGACTCACTAATTGATTCTTGTTTACAATGTGCAATAACATCCACAGGCCGTACAATCATAAACTAAACAACATGCAATAAATCTTGGGTTGTAAAYCTGTTTAGAATGAACCCAAACACCAACACCTCCATTATATCACCTTTCACAATAAAACACCTTGTTCATAAACAACTGGGAACTGTAAAAATCCTTAAAGAGTGGCTTGGTTCAGAAGACAACACTTTTTTTCACATTCTTTTTTACTAATACATACAGATGTACATGTATTTTGGACTTTTTGAAATGATACAGCCTTACTAACCAAACCATACAGGACCTTTCTAACCCATCTTGTTKAAGTAAACAGAGTCTTGCAATCAAAAGTGATTAACCTCCTAACCAGGAGAGTTTTCCAATGCTATTAAGTTCTTTTTMRCAGGAGAGAGAGCAAGTGAAGTAGGCCACACCCCAAACAAGGAAACCATATCCCCTCCAGTAACATTAGACCACATAAGAAAAATYGCAGACCAGAACTTGACCACACTTGTTATTATATGTTCTGGCGTGCTGTATCCACAGATGAGACGTCCTACGAAGCGGGCATCAAGGTTCAGATCCACAGCCAGGACGAGCCCCCCTTCATTGACCAGCTGGGATTTGGTGTGGCCCCTGGTTTTCAAACTTTTGTGTCATGTCAGCAGCAACTGGTACCTAACGATCGGCCTTCCACGTTGACCGCTTTCTCGCTTCGCTTTCATTCAGTGTTTGTCCCAAAAATCCCTGCAACACAGCATCCATTACCTATCTCTGTCTCACGGAGCGTGGAGCAAAATCCGATCACAGATGTCCCCGTGAGGGGAAAACGGGAGTTGATTGGTATTCACTAAATGAAACGGAGGAATTATAGCAGCAGTGGAATATTGACAGACCAGGGCTGAGTAATGGTTGAATGCTAGCATGTAAGCATGCTGCGCCTCTCAAAACCAAGCACATTTTAGACTTGACAGCCTGCAGAAATATTTGGCATCTCAGACTGAGTTCTCCCTCCTTTTAGTGTAGCTAAAGTATAAATCAGCTTTTTGAAGTMTATGAAAATTGTCTCTACTGCTTTATTCGATCTGAATTCACTCAAAAATTCAACTTTAGCCATTAACACCATAACTCTGAAAATATTTTTAAAATGTTTATTAAAATATACAATTAAATATATCTTGTGATTAAGTATCTGCAGCTATAATCAGCCTAAATACACTGCTTTTTAGCAATCAAATTAAATTAGATTTTCTGAGAAAGCATAAAAAAAGAAGTACCAGCTTCTGTTGTGCCAGCTTTTCCAGCTCCAGCAGCTTTTAGAAGCTGCACCTTTAGATTAGAGCAATGGCCTGGGGCTTTTTATTTTTTATTTATTTATTTATTTTTTGTTCAGTTATAAAAGTAGACCATGATTTAAGGGCACAATTTCACTGGAAGAAGAAAAGCCTGTGGCAAGTTTGTTGAATGTTGAAAGTTTGCAGCCCTAACTGTGGCTTCCCCACCCTCAGAGAAGGATGAAAAGTAATAACTGTAGTAGAGCTCGAATTGATCAGAAAGTCCTCATGGAAAGCCATAAGAGTGAGCTCAGATGGATTTCCTATTGAAATCTAACGACACTGTGGAGCTCTTGTGTGACGTTGCCGGGCGAGCAGATTCAGATCAAGTCTTTTTTGTTCACACCAGAGTAGCCCACAAGACAAACAATAATCATTGACTTTTCAGTCAAATCCAGGGACAGAAGAAACAAAYGCCCCGTGTGAAGAACAGGAGCTGTGCTGCATCAGATTTTAGGTTTTGCAATTATTAAAATGAATACGCATTATGTTCAAGTGCATTTTTTTAATTGCGCTGCAGACTCATTAAAATCTCAACCACACAATCTGTTCTTGTGAAGTCATGAATACGAGAGCTGTAAATCAAATTAACTCACTTTAGCAATTAATGGAGCTAGATTTAAATGGTTTTGCTCTAAATGGTAATCAACCTGGTCGCTTCATCAGCATGAACTAAATGATGTAAAATGTGGCTTGTTTGAGCACATTAGCATGGGATGACYGAGGTATATTTCTGGTCTTATGAAACAGACACGTGGACACCACAAAACAATGGCTCATTAAGTCTCGGGGAACCTGATTAAGAACCAACAAAAGAGGTTTCTTTTTTATGAATGTTTTTAGTTTTCAGGTTGGACAGATCATTCATCCGTCTGTAAAAGGTGACTCAGGTTTACTAATCACATTACAAAATTTCTCCCTGACAGCAGAAGTAGAAGCAAATGTGAGTGATTTTTAAAGGCTAAAGGTTTGCTTTAAGCAAGGGTGTCAAACTGATTTTTATCAAGGACCACATGAGCATTATGGTGGCCCTCAAAGGGTCATTTGTAACTAATGTTTCATGTTTAACTTTGACTAAACACGAAACGTGATGTTACTTGTCTTATTGCTACAGCTGAGCAAAACAAACTCTTTAACTGAGCTCTACGTGGTTTTTCCTGCATAGAATCAAYAATTTAACATGTCCTCTTCTAAACACTGCAAAGTAMTACTGTACGACTGACTAAATGTGWAATAAATAATGCAGAAATACTAATAAGTAAAAGTAAGAGAGTTTGCGGGGCTCCTTAGGCGGGCCAGACGGAAGTCACCCGTGGGCCTAAAGCTTTGTGGCTGAAGGATGAACTTCCAATCCTGCAACGTTATCACGGGGAGTCACTTGGWTTTATTGTAAACACATCATTTTCCTGATCTCATTGTTGCATATCTTTTTATTTTGATAATGATGTGGGCTCACCCCCTCACCCCCCCTAGATGAGACGTCGTATGAGGCCGGCATAAAGGTACAGCTTCATTCTCAGWCAGAGCCTCCTTTCCTCCATGAGCTGGGCTTCGGGGTCGCCCCCGGTTTCCAAACATTCGTTTCCACCCAAGAGCAGAGGGTAGCGTATGTGTGACTGAGCTTGCTGCATGCTACAAATATTGTCCTGTTAAAACGCTACACTCTCATTTAGTTTCTCACTGCCAACTGCTGGTCCTTCACTCCTTTGTGTGGCTRCAGTGTGTCCTTGTTGTTGTTGTCTTCTTCATGTTGTTAATTGGTGACAAGCAGCTGATATTTTTCGTTCCTTTAAGCAATTTATCCAAGTCTCAACCCTCAACAAAGCTTTTGTTTGGTTTTATTTGTTTGTTTCTATGTAAGCATCTTTTGTTTGCGTTTGGTTTTATGTCTCAGTGGAGCAATCCATTGAAGCCTTGAGTTATGAAAGGACCAGACAGTGTGATTCATTAGAGTTTATCTTCCATGAAGAGTCTGGCTGCAGTCTATAACCTGGAATGCATTGCACCAGGCAAGGCTTTTTCTCCCGTGTATACCCAAGGATGAGAGTCTGCAAGTTTGAAAGAAAGTGAGTTCAATAAAAGCTTAATCATGTTTGCCAGTTTAAATCTAGTCCATCAACGAGTTGCACTCTATCTCCGTCACTCTCCATTGACTAAATGATTGTTCGATTGTTAGAGTTGGCTTTGGCAGAGCTGGTGGATATGATCAAGACTTTAATGTGGTGATAGCATTGATTGCTGGTCAGTTCCCATTGCAATTAGGAGTTACAGTAAATGCAAAGAAATAAAAATAAAACACCTGAACAGACCTCGCAGGCATTCATGCGTAATTATTTTCTTTTCCTTTGTCATCAAATCAATAGCTGCACACAAAACAATAAAATCATTCTTTGTGTTTAGAGGTCTGTGTTGCTAAAAAAGGAAGCTCTAAATAGATGGCACGCACACACAAGACAAATGACATCACTCCACAGGTCTATTATTTTAAATTAACCAAATCTTCAAAATTAAACAGATGTGATTTAATTGCTGATTCGTTTTGTTTTTCGTGGATTAATCATAATTGTAAGGACCTTGACAGTCCTAATGAACCATCCACTTAATTCTTTATTCTTAAAATCATGAGGCTAAACTGTATGACTGTATTCGGGTTACACTACAAGATTTTTTTTTTTCATTACAAGTATAAAGTCACACTATTACAAGAATAAAGTTGTAATATTATGTGAACTCCTACATGTTAAAGCAGACTTAACACTGCTATAATGAGGAATGTTTAGCATTTTGTGCAGGGACAGAGCTAGATTTTTTTTCAAGGGGTGGCCAAGGTATTTTTTTAAGGGGATACATTTAGAAAAGCATTTTGGATTTGAAAATTAAAGATGGTCACCACGGCTAATCCCAAATTACTTTAATTCATCTATTTTAAGAAATAATCATAGTTAAGAATGATCTGAAAAACCTGCTGAATGCTATTCACAATGTATTATTCAGTCATTTTTAGACATACAAAACTGATAATTAGTGTAGAAGTAGCAGAAAACAATCTTTACCATATTCTAAATGCTAATGGCCACCACAGCAAACTTTAAAAGGCTACAATTCAGCTATTTTGACTTGAGATAAAATTTGTTTTGGAGTAGCTAAGACTGATCACATGCCAACTGCCAATGCTAATCCCAGATTAACAACTAATGCTAATACTATTACTATTACAACTTTTAATATAAAAAACTGAAAATGGATATTGTACAGTAGTATCAGAGAATAAAAAAACTAGATGCAGATACAGAATCCAAGATCCTCACTAATTTGTCAGTTATTTGGGGTTGGCACCTGGGGTGGCCAATCAGGAGCCAGGAGTGGCACTTCTCACCCCAACTACCTGTCTGCTCCGCCCCTGATCTTATGAAGTTAAATTTTGGTATTGGTTTTACAAATAAGGAAATACTTTATCTTTCAAGTACATCAGCATCAAATTATTATCAGTAGCCAGATTCATATGATAATCTGAAGCCGTATTGCAATTAAATGCTGCATTGACGGATTTAGTTGTCACATAATGTGGATGGAAGAATATTACTCTAACAGTGACCCAAAAGTAATTGTGAACTACAGTACTTCATAAACACAGATTAGAGGCTGTCCACGGCAGGTGCGAGTCAACCCAGGAGCAGAAAATGAACATGTAATGTATTGACCTTATTCTCGTAATACTGTATCATGACGTTTTAATCGTAATAAAAAATTTTAAAAGATGTAGTGTGACCCTAATACTCCATCGTAAAACTGTGTGGTTTTGTAACAAACAATWTATAGATTTTTTAAATTGCATTCCCAATTTTATGAAATATACAATACATTATACAGGTATTTACAATATATTATTTGATAATGTTTTACATATATTGTGTAAAATCTATTGAATTAATTTAATAGTTTGGTTTTGAAATGTGTTTACAGCTTCTTGCTCTGACCTTTGTCGTCAGGGTTGTAAAATCTGTCCATTGATTGTGGTGTCCTGTCTGAAATMAAGGTTCTTATTACCGAACCTGCCTCTACTCCCATGGTACTCTGCTCCATGCCAGGGACTAGACCTGCATCGGTGATGTTCTGCATGATGTCTGCTTGCTGCTGCTACACACGAGCAAAAGAAATGTCCTGACTGGATATGTTGTATGACTTCTGTCTCAGTGCACAGTTTGATTTGAAAGCATCTGTTTCTTATTTTTTTGTGTTTTGTGTTCGTATCTGCTTGTTGTCTTCTTTTTAGTTTTACTTCTGTTGCACTGGGCTTTACATTTGATTACATTTGGTGTAATCCTGTGAGCAGATATACTGAGGGGAAAACATGTGCTGCTTGCCCTTTCAGCTTCAGTACCTCCCGCCGCCTTGGGGAGATTGCAAGTCCACTCCGATAGAGTCTGACTACTTCTCCACGTACAGCATCACTGCGTGCCGCATTGACTGTGAAACCCGGTACCTGCTGGAGAACTGCAACTGCAGGATGGTTCACATGCCGGGTACGAGTTCAGCCAGGCCCAGCGTGTGGAGGGGGGGGGGGCAATTTTGTGTCCTCCCGTCGCTCCTATATAAGTATTGATCACCTTCATTTTACTTCTAACAGGGACTTCAACAGTTTGCACGCCTGAGCAGTACAAAGACTGTGCCGACCCAGCTTTAGGTGAGCCCATGTACATTATTGTCTCATTTTTTTCTCATTAACAACATTCAGCTCTGCTACAAGCACATTTCAGGCTTTAGATAACACTTATATCCTCTTCAGCGTGGAATTAGTTCACTATCAGATAGTGCTGAAACAAAGTTATGAAGTTATTGTTTAAAAAATCCATTATGAAGATTTGTTATGTGACTGTGCTTCACTGATTTCAAATAAATCCCACTAGTATACCCCCCACCCACCCCTTTTATCCCACCTCTGCAGCATTACAGCTTCAGTCATTATTTGCTTTCATGGAAAGTGAACGATGGCAGCGAGTGTATTTCTGTTTTATGCAGCAATATTTTTAGCACAAACTGAGAGCTGCTGAAGGCAGGTTTTGTTTGATATTTCATAGAGATCACAATATCACCATGACTTTGATCGTCCACAGACTTTTTGGTAGAGAAAGACAACGATTACTGTGTCTGTCAGACCCCCTGCAACATGACTCGCTATGGCAAGGAGCTGTCCATGGTTAAGATCCCCAGTAAGGCATCTGCTAAATATCTGGCTAAGAAATTCAACAAAACTGAGCAATATATCGGGTAAGTATTAGTTACTCAGTTAATGACCTCTTCTTTCTGTAGACAGCGACACAGCATGACTTGAGTCTCCATCGTTCACCTTCAATGTAACAATAATGAGAGAAAGTTTGATAGAAAATGAGAAATATCTTTGGATGCTCTGTAAAAGTCACGGGAAGTAACATGTGCTGGCTGTGCTCTTGTCTGTCCTCTTTGCAGAGAAAATATATTGGTGTTGGACATCTTCTTTGAAGCTTTGAATTATGAGAAAATTGAGCAGAAGAAGGCATATGAAATTGCGGGGCTTCTCGGTAAGATTTTTGCATTTCATCAGGGCAGAAAAAAAACGTGCATGACTTTGGTATCAGCACTCAGCAGATCTCAGGCACACAAAAAAAATACATGTTCGTGGCTGATGCTTTGAGGTTTCCTCTTTGAACTCGCAAGATAGGCTGAACACTTTCACAATCTGATGCTCTTGCAAGGGCAGCAGGGTTGGTTCTGATGAAAACTTGGACCCGCTTGTACTTTTTTTGTCAATTCTGTTCTGATTGCGACGAGTTCCTCTGAATCAGATGTGACAGCACTGGGAATGGTTTCACGCATCATTGTTCAATTATTGTACCTGCCTGTATCTGTTAATCTCTTTCTCCGTAGGTGACATTGGAGGTCAGATGGGACTGTTTATTGGAGCCAGTGTTCTGACAATACTGGAAATATTCGACTACCTATATGAGGTGAAGTTTGGTCTTTTTATTCATCAAAACAAACCCTCAGTCTTTTTGACCACTTCTATGTTTACACAACACTGCTTGTTGTGATAATAAAATTTACCCCAGAGTTTTTTTATTTTGTTGTTGTTGTTGTTGTTGTTGTTGTTGTTGTTGTTGTTGTTGTTGTTGTTGTTGTTGTTGTTGTTGTTGTTGTTGTTGTTGTTGTAATTGTGCCTTAATAATAGTAGATGAGGCTTCTGAATGTCATGTTTGGTTGCCTTTTATTTTGCTATAAAATTGGATTTACTCAGATGCAGCCAAAGCATAAGCATGTTTCAAGGAAGCAGTTCTTGTATGAAATCGGCTCAGTTTTAGTGTGTGAATCCTAAACACTTCCACACCAGCRCTGGGTGAGAAGGTGCATTTGTGCATTTTGTTTGATTATTTTTTGTTTAACAATGCTATCTAAAATCACTGTTAGAAACAGAGTTGCTGTAAACATCTTTTGGATCAAAGACAATTTTGARACATTATGGCATTTTGTCTTCATTCCTATTGGATGGACGGACGGAGAGATTTTTAAACTGATCAGTATTTTGTGAAATGCATTTTTAGCTTTTTCACAGGAAGTAAGTTGAGATATTTTTTCTCCCTGGTTGAGTCCAAATGTAGTAACGACTCTGCTGATTCAAGTGCTGYCAATGATGATTGTCTGAGACAAAACCACCTCACAGTGTAATTAAGTCATTGTAGTACAACCCTTCTGAAACTCACCCCCCCCCCCCCTTTTCGGTTTGCAGAAAGCAGAGAAACAAGATGTGACATTTTCATTAGTGAGGTGGCAGCAACTGTATTTAGTTGAAAAGCGCAGCGTACAGCTTGTCATCTTACCAAAAAAAAKGCCAAAAATGAATGTTTCTTTTTTACTGGATGTCACTGAGTGTAATGCATTTATATCTGTTAACCATTTTTTTTTTCATCTCTTCTTGCATTCAGGTGTTTAAAGATAAGGTCTTGGGTCAATTGTTGCGCAAGAAACGACCGCAGCGTT
This sequence comes from Austrofundulus limnaeus, assembly GCF_001266775.1. NCBI lineage: Eukaryota > Metazoa > Chordata > Actinopteri > Cyprinodontiformes > Rivulidae > Austrofundulus > Austrofundulus limnaeus. The sequence goes on along the minus strand of NW_013952408.1, from coordinate 1,333,633 downwards.
GTCAAAGTGACAATCTGGTAATTTTTTATTTCTTTTTGTATTATTATTTTAATCCTCTCCGAATCCAATTGGAATTAAATCAGGAACAATAAAGATGTCTGACACCTCAACATGCTTTTGTTGCAAATACCATCAGAAAGAAAAATAAAAGCCTCTCCAAATTTTATGAGCCCATTAGATCTCAGACAGACAGTGGAGTTCAAAGAAAGCATGCTTCAATACAGGATGATGGGAACACATRTTTGTGTTTACATTATGAAAAGCAGTGTAAATTAATCCATATGGTGAAAAATCTTAACGAACTGACCTTTCCTACTCCACTTTCTTCATTACTCATGAACTTMTTTTATTTTCAGATGTTATTAGCCTTATTTTCCAGTTTATCCCACACACTAACACCCTTTACTCTGTTTCCTGAAGCTTTTTAAAGTCACCCGATATCATATAAGAAAATTCACCAGCGGTTATTGCAGTTTTGTTCTACTCCTTTATATATTTTGTTGAGATTACAAAAAGGATTCACAAGAAAGAGGAATAATAACAAAGAAGCTGTTCAAGAGATCTCAAGACTTTATTACCATTTTATGAGTTTTTAAAATCGTTAAAGCAGCAAAACCAATTTTTTTTCTTCTGAAACAGAAGACATTTTGTTCCTAAATCACCGCTTTTTATTTGAGCTCACAGTGAAGCATCTCACCTCCCCCTAATGGTTATTTAACTTTTCCACGGGGCTTTTAAGAAATGATTTATTGCAGAAATCACCTTCTTAATGTTAGCAGTCAGCGTCTGTTCAGCACACGCTTCGGAACCAAAACGAAGTGGCTGATTATCTGAGTACAGCAAGAAAATAAAACTGAACTCGGATTTTTTTTGGAAACAAACCAACTGCAGTCGCACTTTAAACTCATGTTTATGGGTTTCGTTATTCCCAGTGTCACGTCAGAAGAAACCATTTTCTTGTTTTATCACATTCATCTCTTGTTTTTAAAAAAGAAAAGAAATGGTGCAGAAAAAATAAGAAAAGAAGCAGTTAATTTGTTTAGATGTTTTTATAACGAAGAATTTATTATAAGCTACCTGTGTGGTCTGTCAGGTCTCAAGTTTTGACCTTWTTGTTTTGAAATTGCATGTTCTCCACATGCATATGCGGGTTAAATATTTCCAGTTTTTCTTTGAATGTCTGCATGAGCACTTTGCTCTTGCAGCCTCAGTTCCCTCAGGTTCCAAATTTATTGGCTGCGGAAAGAGGAAATTGTAGAAAACAATCATTCTTCGTTGCAAAGTTGAGATACTGCATAAACAGTGAGCATGAGCCGACGAACTAAGGAAGGATCTCATTTAAGTCTGGTTTTATGGGAGTTCTTAATGAATYGATGGGAAAAGCAGCATTTATTTAGTGGGCAACACACATGCTTTCTCACACAATTTGTTATTGTTTGTCCTCTGTTCCATTCATATCAAAGGTTCAACTCACTTCCAGTATATATACATTTTTTATGTTCAGTGTAGTACCATGTGAAACGCTGGTTCATCTGGTCATACATGTCTGTAATTGTGAGAAGCTGTTTTAAGCAACAATATAAGCTGATTTCTGCAAAAAATACAGATTTAGGTACTCAGTATATGTGATTATTTAAAGAAAAAGATTTGAAACTTTGGTTCAAGTTAAGTGAGAGGTACGATATCTACAGAAATCATAAAAAAACTGCAACATATAATTCATCTTGAATTAGTTGTATTTTTATTATCTTTTCACAGTAACATGAATTTTGACCTCAGGCATTCCAACATTTGCATTTCATTTCTCTGTCATATCTTCACTTCAGCTATCTGTAATTACACTGTTTTAAGTCTTTTTTTTTTTTTTTCATTTTCCCCATTGCTTATCTGGAAGGAATTAAATAGTTTGTTGCTTCCGCTGCTTATTAGGAAGAAAAGCGTCACGTTTCTGTTCACACTGAAGTGGAAAACTCCTCGTTAACCACATTACTTCCCCAGGAGTTAAAACTTTTAACTTTACATTGTGTTTCTTTCATTTCAGTCACCCTCACCCATCTTTCTTTTCATCGTGTCTATTCCAGGACTTTCCAGAGAACCCAACCAGCCCTGGTGTCACGCCTAATCATGCCCCCAGGTAGCACACCTGATTGATAATAGATGCTCCCCTCCATGCTGTCTCCCTCTTTCATTCATACCATCTCATACATCATTTCCTCAGTGAGGATATTTGGTCAGTCAATAAAAACAGAGGTGATTAATTAGCTCCAATAAGAATTTTATATGTCATGTCGGTGAAGGTCAGCTGTGGTTTGTGTACCTTTTTTTGATTTTTTATTATTTTTGGGGGGCTCAGCTAAAGACAAGAGTTGGTTGGATTCCCATAAAGATATTTTCTCTCTGCACTGTACAGAACCTTTTCCGTCCACTAAATAATGATGCTTTTCCCCACGTATAAGTCAAAGTGCACTGTTTCTCAGAAAACTGATTGTATATTTACTGTACTGTGTAAAAGTATTTAACCGTATGAGATTTATTGATTTATTTTTCCTCCCTACAGTGCAGAGAGGCAGAGCATTAAGTCTCGTGCCGGATGACATCATTAGGTGTGATGTTGTCACAAATGGTTTTGTCATGAATATCAGAGTTTTAATGGGACATTCAGAGGAGAATGTAGATTTAATTTATTTAAATTCCGAAAACATAGAACTGTCCTTTTTTAGTGCAAAAACCAGACTAAAAGTATGCTGTTTTCTTTTTCTTCTCTCTCCTTTTGTTCACATCACCCCAACATCCTTAAATATTTTTTAACGCATTGTTCAATGAATGTAATGCTGAACCTCGAAATCTCTTTTATTTTTCATTTAAATATATATTTTTTAATATATTCTTCCTTATTTTACTTTATCATCCTCTCCTTGTGTTTGTTCACATTCAATTGTCCCTGTTTTTGTTTTTCTTAATTTCACCTTTTTTACGTTTAAAATAATTCCATGTCTTCATGATGGCTTCCATTTTACCTGTGGCTCACCGTCAACATCACTTCCTGCATCTCTCCTCCCTGAACCTCCCTTAATTTCTCCCTCCCCGCCCCCTTCTCCCTCACCTGTGTTTTTGCAGAGCACCTGTGACACCCTCCGGAGTCATTCAGATAGCCTCGGATTCACGCCGAACATCTTACCTCGTCACCCGACTTTAGGCAACTTTGAGGAGTTCGCTTGTTGACGGCATAACGTTAGGGCGATCCAAAGCTCACCTGGAGACTTGCCAGCAAACTGTGAAATATTTTGAGAATTTACCAGGAAAAGATCGAGCGGAGGCTCAAAAATAGTACAACTCGACAATGCCAGAATAGAAATAGAATACATCATCCCACAAAAAAGAACAAAACGAGAGAGAGAGAGAGAGAGAGAGAGAGAGAGAGAGAGAGAGAGAGAGAGAGAGAGAGAGAGACCAGATATTGTCCAAGATTAACCTTCAGGGTGGATATAG
>NW_013952408.1:1320886-1330134 GCF_001266775.1 Austrofundulus limnaeus | reverse complement strand
GAGAGAGAGAGAGAGAGAGAGAGAGAGAGAGAGAGAGAGAGAGAGAGAGAGAGACCAGTTGTAAAACAGAACTCAGGTTTAACTGCCATGTTTAAGGGCATCAGTGCTGATTTGATTTGTTCCATCACATCTTATAGGATTGTTTTGTTTTTCTGTTTGGTTTTGTCATGTAGTAATTTTAAAGCAAGCAATCAGATAAATGTGTCCAAACAGGCATCTGAACCATTTTTGTAATAGCACTATTGCTGTTCATCCTTAAAAAATACAATAATAATAATTAGGTTCTATTTAATGCAGTCATTAATATTATGTTGCCAGCATCTACAGTAACTTATCGATTACATCATATATACACATAAATCACCCGTCAATAGTTCTGTTCTACTTTAAGAGCTGATTGTTGGTTGAAAGAGCTTCTCAGACCTGAATCAAAACACTAGTGTTTAATGTTGCCTTTTTCCTACAAAGAGACCGTGAATCGTCTCATTAATTAGACAACTGTGCTTACTTTCAAAAGAGCAGGAATTTGTACATATGCAATCACTACATCGTGTTTCACGTCAGTTCTGGGATGACTCATACTGGCAGGAGACGGTTTTTCCTTTTTTATAAACGGCTCGATAATGAAATAATGCCAGGTGGGGAAAAGGGCAAATGATTGTATCTTTATATAGCTGACTTTTTAATTGAAAAAAAAAAAACTTCGATTTTTAGGGATGTTGTCCTGTAATTATTTTAAGCATTTTGTCTTGAAGGTGCCCCTCTCCACCTCCAGCGAGGCTCATGCAGGAGTCGTTACTCATTCTGATCGCTGACGAACAAAAGGCAACTCGAGATCACTTTCTGATCTTGTGTCACAAAGCACAAGTAAAACGTCTGCTGTTGTCATCGTGGGGTTTCATTTAAACCTTCAACATGTCTCTGTATCCATTCACAATTATTTTCCTTAACCCTAACCTGAACACAGGAAGTACAACAAAAGAAAGCAACTCTGTTACGAACACGCTGCAGCTGAAAACACACCTAGACAATCTTGAGCATCAAAGACGTGTTTATCAGTTTTACAACATAATCAGTTTTAAATCTGGATTCATTCTGTTCACGTGCGAGTCAATTATAAATCATTCCCTCTTCATGCATTTACAAACAAATTAGCTGTCTTTTTAGCATACTAAATCACACAGTTGCAACCCTTCAGTCTCAAAATCCTACTCTAGTGGATTAAGTACTTGAAAAAAATAACTAAGTAAATGAAATTAGTAAAAATTAATTTCACGGATGAGAAAAGTACTTAATAGTCATAAAATTGCTAACAATAATCAGGAAATAAAAGTAATTGTACACACGTAAATGAAGTGATGAATTTATTTAACCAAGTTATGTCAACTGGTTCCACTAAACTAAGTTGAGTAAACTGCTTTACATTTAAAGTAAATAAATAAATTTAACAACTCATTTATTAGAACGCATAAAGAACTCCTTTCGTGATGAGTTCCAGTCATGTTTAAATATGTAACAAGGTGTTCAGTTTTAAAGTAAAGAAGTAAAAGCATAATTTTCATGTTTTGAGTGTAACAAAATAAAAGTAAAAGTTAGGATTAAAAAAATTACTTGTTAAAATTACAGATCCTCACTAAACACCTCTGCCTGCAGTATACTCCATAATAAACCATCATTTACAAAATGATTATTGTGCTGTAATGAATACTTTAAAATAATGACTGAAACAAAATAAATAAATAAAAAACTTATAATAGGCTGACTAGTGTGGAGAAAAATGACCACTGGATAAAGATCCAAGTCAAAAGAAAATAAAAAAAGTTCCTGAATACAGACGAGATTATACAAAGGGATAAAAAAAAAAATAAAAGTGTAAATAAAAATTCAACACAAATAAAAAACCAAATTTATAATCCGGAACCAATGTTTAGTTTTTTCTACGTTAAGTCTTCCAACTTGCTTTTGTATTTCCAAATAACATATTCTGGTGATAACAGAGAGCCTCCTGGGAGGTGGAGGATGGCACTTTGTTTTCATATCAGCTAAAGTCATAACTGAACAAGCAGATATTTAATCACAACATTTATTTGATTTGTCACTTGTTGACCTTCTTATCCTTTCATTTTTGCATCAAGATGTCTTAAAGCCACTCATCAGCACAATCCCCTGTGATAATATCTATTCTCTAAGAGTTTTAGAAGGCTGGCGACATTCCTAAACTTCACAGTAATGTGTAAATACATGCAATCAGATGCCATTAAAAATAAGTTACACAATACTCATGTGAAACATAATATAAATACAAATATTTATATACAGAAAAATGAATAGATAGATAGAAAATGTATTCATTCATTTAAAAAAGAAATTTGAATGGTTTTTTTATTTATTTATTATTATTTATTTTATCTGGATGGAAGAGTGAGAGCTGAAAAAAAAACTCTTAAGCTGTAAGAGAATTTGCCTCAAAACATCCGAACCTCAGCCCAGATCACTTTAGTTGATTTTTATGAAAACTGGAATGTAAAATTTGACCACTGTATACAGCCATCATAATTATTCCACCATATGTAATAAGTCACAAATAGCACTTTGTGATGTATAAAAGATCAAGTATAATAAACTATATTTACCCATCATTCTTAAGTATAAAACTTTTTCTTATCCTCGTGTCGGTCGACTTCCTCTCTTGGTAAACTGTTATTTACGTCCTCGTGGGTACTATTTACTAAAAAGTCTGAAATTGAAGATTTTTTTTTCTTTTTTATGTGAAGCTTTTTGGTATAACCCAGTTAATGAAGTGCTGTTCATAACACTGTAGCTTTATTACTCTGTTGTCTGTGTATTAGATGACTGTTGATGTGAAGCACAAAACCCTTGGAGATCAGCCATCACCTGAAAGCCAATGACCAGAAGGCTATGGTTGTGACTGCCTTTTTTTTATTTTTTTTATTTTTTTGTGGCTCTAATTGCCAACTACACACTGTTAAACATAATGTGCCCACAGCTACAACAGCAGGAATAATAGCTGAGCCAGAGGAAGATTTCAGGAAACAAAAAGGATCTATGTGTGGTGTTGTGTCATGAGCAATAAATGCACTGAATCAGATACTGTTGTTATAAAAAAAAATTAAAAATGACATGGGGTTATCGATTACAAACAATGGACGTAGACTGAACTACCAATGGCAACACCGATGTGACCATTGTATAAAAAGCCATCACCATCCACGTCAGACACAGTGGTGCCATTTCATGTTACACTATGATGCTGCTCTGATGATGCTGCTGCATTGAAGAAATGACTTTTGATTGTGCGTCAAGCTGTCGGGTGGAAAAGCAGAAAACTAAATGACCCAGGATTCCCCACAAACTGTGGATAATGAATGTGGGCTTGATGAGTTTGTCCTAGGTGTTTACCTCTTTGTCCCCGGCCCCTGCCTTACAAGAAAACAAAAGAACAGCAGAGTGTACCTGAGCTGGCAGAAAAAAATCACAGATATTTACTGCATAGCTATGGCCAAGTAGAAATAGATATTTTGTTCATTACAACCACTTAAATCATTTAAACCATGTTGTGCTGTACGGCACCTCACTCATTTGCCACCTTGCATGATCATAATGTATTCCTATTACCTGAGCTATAACGATGTAATGATAGCTATGCTATTCACTTTGTAATGTTCAACTTCTGGAGTCAGATGAATCAAAGGTTTTCTCCTCTTCCAAAATAACGCCCTATAAGATCCCTATGAAGCGAATGTCTTTCTGGCATTTTTAGCACGAGTTGTTGAAAATACAGTGCAGCTTAAAGTGAAACTAAACTGTGCCTTTAAGGTTGATTCTTACAGGTAACATCAGGATTCTCCGCCCCGCCTCGCCCCCAACAACACATCTGGAGAACTGGAGTTGCTTCATCTGGCTCAACATGCTGTGCATTTTATTGTAGATATGTGATTTTAAATTGAACTGTACATTAAATAGTTATTACACACTCAACCGCAGTCATTCGTAAATCAAAGTCGGGGATTTGGTTGACTTTGTGAACTGAAAACTGAGCCTGAAATAAAACTTCAAACTTGAGAATGTCATAACTGAAAAAAATTGAAAATAGATGTATTTTGCCTTAAGAAATAACCCTCACCATTATTAAGTGATCATTTCTTTTTTTGCTAATGGTAGATTGGAAACAATTGTTTTCAATGCCTTTTTTAAAACTAGGTGTTAAACATCACTGTTCTGTACACAGCATTGAAAAAGTTGCAAATGATTTCACATCAGCATTAAAACATATTCATATAGACTTTACTGAATACTGAATCTTTACTGGCTTAAACATACAGTCAACATTTTTCCCCAGTTCTACCAGCAAAAAGCAAAGACAGAAACCAAAGTGCAAAAAGCAAACCCTTCAGTTAAATTAGGTTTTAAAAAGCTGTGGGAAAGAAAAACGGTCCCGTTGCGTTTGCTGTAACAGAACACTACGAAATAGTAAAAGAAAAGGTTTTTTTTTTTTTTTTGCCTTTAAAGGATAAAGCAAATACATCCTTCAAACATTAAAAGCAACAGTTGGAAGTATCTAAGTTTTTGTATAAACAAAAGTTACACATTTTATAATAAAAACCAAACAGTCCATTCTTAATAAATACATGCATCCATTACCTTGTCTTACAGTTAAATGAGAAAAATAAAAACAACTTTAAACAGCTGCTTCATACATCACTCATGTTGGCTGCATATAGCATTAGTAGCATTGTTAAAACCATGTTAAAATGAGCTAACTGGAAACAGCTAATGGTGCAAACAATCATATGGAAATGTGGAAAAAATATACTTTTTTGCATTTCTAACTATTACAAAAAGTAATGCAGCATAAAAGACATAAAAAACGGTCAATGTGTAAATATTGGTCTGTCTTGTTGACTAATTAGTTTTGAATATCAGTTCAACAAGTGTAATAATATTAATCTGTAATGATGACATAGTGCACGTAAGACAAAGATGAAACTTAATTTCAAAGCCTGAGAGGAAAAAAAGCGCTTCTTGTAATAATATACAATCATCTAATGGGCAAAAACATCTGAATCTGTGTGTAAAATGTGGGAATCTTAAGTGAGACAGGCAGAGAAATTAGTGCAACACTAAAACAGTGTGACAGGCGGCCCAGGCAGAGCCAAAAAGAAACTTATCACAGCTTTTAGTGAAAGGGTATTTTTCCTCACTAATAAATAAACAGCGATATAGAAATGCAAAGTCCGTAAAAAAAAAACACAAATCAGCTGTACAGTTATGACCACTAAGGTGTGAATTGAAAAGCTCATGATCCAAACGGTCCACGCTTACACAGCACATTTCTGAACCTTATTTACACTCCATACTGTGTGCAGCGTGTTTTTACTGCCACGTCTGCACTAATACGTGTTTTTATAAACATTAGGTGCGTTAAGGATGATGAGTGGGGTCTTCAACTGAGCCACATAAGACCCTGAAAATTTTGTCATTGGGCAAAGTTGGGAGGAAAAAGAGCCTGCATTTTGTTTCTTTCCCTTTGCTACGTGGTTATAATGTTATGGCTGATTAGTGTATATACAGCCCTTTTCACACAGTTCCTTCCAAGTGGGAACCTATTAGGTTTTGTTGCTTAACGGTGTAAAAGTTACAGAAGGTGAATAAAAGGGAGATGGTCTAACTAAACAAAGGTAGTCACAGGATCAAACTAGTGAGCATGTGTGAAGCAGAGGGCCGTGTGCATTGTTTTTATTTTTTGTAAACACTAAGAAGATCATATCTGTGTGAAAAGGGCTCATATGATTACTTAAATCTAGTGCCCAATAGTCCAAACATCAGTCACAACAGTTTACAAGCTCCCCATTCCTGTAATTATAAATATGGGACGAGGGAATAAAAAATAAATAATCACCTGTACTTGTCTCTACAAATGTCAAGTTGTATATTAAGAGAAAAATGCTGAACTATTTTGGAAACATTAGTTCTGGAACTAAATCTTTACAAAGGCTGTGTGATTAAGTGATGCACTATATACAAGCACTTTGATTCTCAGGCATCGGACATTAATTCACCAAATTATAAAAGGACCACAGATTGTGAGAGCAAATCCCAGTTTAAACTTAGTCGACTCCGTGTCAGTTGTACCATTTAAAAAAAAAAAACAAATAACAAAAAAATATCTATGAATATAAAATTTATTCAAACTAAGATCCTCCCGTGTTGGTGCTAATTCACTGAGAGGCATGTTTGAACTAAATTACACAGGCTTTCAACTTAAAAGAACCTTAAACGTAGCAGGGCCACTGGGGCTTTGTTCCACTCAGAGGCACGACAAAATGAACTGCAGGGGACTGCTTGGATCGCAGCCAGGGATTTGCCTTGTTGAGAATCGGTCCTAATGACCAAACAAGAGTGAAGGATGATTGATTCGTGTGGCTGCGGCTCAGTGAGAGGCAATTTAGCATTTAGGGTGGGCAAAAGTCAGCAAAGTAAGGGTGCTGCAAGGCCTCTTCTGCTGAAATCCTCTGGACAGGATTACATTTCAACAGGTTCTGGATCAGATCAGGAGAAAAAGAAATAATGAATACACAAAGAATAGCAATTCATGCAAGTAAAATTGGTAAACAACAAGCTTATATCAATTCCCTACATCTTTAAGTGACTAGTTTGTTAGCTAAATTGCCAACAAAACTTAAAATAAGAAACAGTACCTGCAGTAAATCTCGTCCTGTGCTACTTAGTTTGGGAACCACATTTACAAGAGATGTAGTGGCTGGATACATGGGATATGGCTAGATAAGAAAAAACAAAAAGTATTTCAGCACTCTTAATTATTGTACAAAATATACTTTCAGGTGTATATCAATAACTGTACCTTATAATCGGGAAGCTTCGTCATTGTCGGCCACTGTTCCTCAGTCGGAGTACCCAACAACGTACGCAGTGGTTAAAGGCCACATTTACAGCACTTCTACACAAATTACAAAACAAGTGGCTTCTTCACATCCATACATGAACAGTTTCAGTCATTAAAGGATATCTGAAGATTCTTTTTAACTGGTCATCCACATCGTTGCCAGGAAATAAAGGCCGCCCAGCATTAGCTAGCTCTGGGGGAGAGAAAAAAAAAAAGTAAAACAAACTGATAACATTAAAACTGAAAAATATGTGGTCATCTTTAGCTTTGTTTTTTYCCATCTTTAGCTTTATCGTTTTTAAAACATAGATGTGCCTTCAGTGTGTGYAGGAACAAGAGGGGCATGTTTTTTCCCCCAACTCTGCTGGTCAGAAACTGAGGTTTTTAAGCCATCTCGGTCCCCAGCCCTTTATGACATCTAAATGGGAATAAGCACTGCCCCCAGCTGGCAAAAGAATAGCCCTTTACTGGGACAAAYTCAGCCCTAAAATCCAAATGAACCTCTGCTTTGCTGTTTATTTCCCTATTAAATCTCCTTTTGCAAACTCTTAAAATGCCACAGGAGGGTATGCCAAATTCAGATGTTGGATGAACACAAGACTCATTATGCAATTCTTGCATTTGTGGAAATTAAGACTAAGGGGATTTTTTWAAAGGACAATGCTACTAAGTGAACAGGAAATATCGGTTTGGTGATGATTTGGCAACTAAAGTCAAAACAAAGAGACCATCTTTTAACCTCTATTATTCCCTAGGATTATAYAATAAACATTGGCGTATTATTTTAAACTGTTATTTGGCCATTCTTGGTCCTTTCTCAGTTTAAAACGTTAAAATCAAAACTGTCGAACACACCTTTTCTCCTGTTATAATAATGAGACGTGTCGGTGTGGTGCTGCCTCCCTCTGTTGGACCGTCCCCCCACTGACTCAAGGGCATATTTTAATCATACCTTGATTAAAACTCCATTCTGATTACTTGAGATTTGATTTGGACATCCCTAATCAATTTTTCTTTTCAGCAAAAAAAAAAAAAAAAAAATTAAGAAATAAAAAATGTGACAGACAGGTGTGAGGAAGGTTACACCTTTGAACACTCGCTCTTAAGCTTCTACATAAGCCTCTTCTCTCCTCGTGGAGCATTTAAGGTGATTAGAAGAGGAGATTTCCTTTTCCTCGATGATGGAGGGGGAAACGATTTCTGATTCACAAGAGAAAAGAGGATGTGAGGAAGCATAAGTTAGCATAATTTAAAGTGCTCAGTGTGTCACTGACTTCACTCTAAAAGTTTTCTCTGAGACTCACTGAACTCTTCCTGAACGGCAGCTCAGCTGATAAAAACAACTGATACTGAAGTTTTATTGGCACCTGGTTACTGTTAACTAGAAGATCTCAGTTATGGAAGTCATTTATTTTATTACTTGCTGTCTGCTTCTGCACTCAGAAGTATTTAGTATTGCACACAAGGATGAGCTGTCTTGTTTTCAGTAATTAATTACTGCAGTTTTTCAAAGTAACCTATACTTACGCAGGTGAAATATGATTCTTTTAATCTCTTTAACTCCATTTACACACAACAAACCCTCAAAGACGTTGCAACTTAATTTGTGGCAAACCTGCAAATATGCATCCAGCTGACCACATGTCAATAGAGGTAGAATACAGTTTAGCACCGAAAAGCACATCTGGAGGTCGGTACCATAATGTCACCACCTGCATAGAAATTACAGAGGAAATGTTCTTACATCAAGTAAAGCAACATAATGAGTCCAATAAAAAAAAGGACAGAATATAAAAGCTTCACTAYAGTTGGCTGAAACTTCTTTAACTTGTCCCAAATTTAACTCATACATGCGAGCTAACTGGAGCATGACCTGGACGGGTGAATGACACTCGATTTGAAAATTGATGTTAAAGCCGAGTTGCTATGAGGGCCAATGACCAAACGTTTATTTGAAATTGAAAGAGACCCGTGGTGGTTCTGGAAAAGTTTGTTCCCGTGTCAGTAATTCTTAAAGACTGCTCTTTTGTCACAGTATGTTGCAATCATTTAATTTAGGCAAAAAATATTAGTGAGTTAAGATTTCCGGTGTCTGTATTTTTATTTTTTAAGTTGTAAAATAGATCTCTTACCTAGACTCGACACACGTCGGCTTAATTATAACGCTGACCAAGAAAGAAAATGTCTATTTTTAGTTTTAAAGAACTTCATTCACTCGGTTTATTTTAAGCGACGTGCATTACAAAAATTACCCACTCTTCCAGTAATGTGAGCATTTCTTGTAACAGTGAGTCTCGGGTGTGTGTGTGTGTGGGGGGGGGGG
>NW_013952408.1:1311642-1319947 GCF_001266775.1 Austrofundulus limnaeus | reverse complement strand
CATTAAAGAAGAACCCGTCCAGAAGACCTACACAATTTTTTTTCCTTTTGATTTTTTTACCTGGATTACTGATGCATCAGGACGCCATCATTACATAGTTATCATCAACTGTGTGCATGTTTATTAGCTTTAAAACTGAAGTGTGAATTGGTCAGCAAAAATTTTTGATTGCAGTTGAAATGCTTATTTTTGTTTTTGTCTGTTTACCTTAAAATAAAGTTATGCAATTAGTAAAATCCACAAAAAAACAGTCTTTGACTTTGTTTCTCTTTTGCCACAAAAAGTGCCAAAATATTCTATTTCTCATCTGCCACATCTTTTGGCAGCAGCTGTGTTAATTATGTACAACTTACCTCTGCTGAGTAACACCTCACAGGAATGCCAAATGCTCGGGCCAAACCGAAGTCTGCAAGCTTTAATTCCCCATTCTACAAAAAAATAAATAAATAAAAACTTCTGATTTTTTTGTGTGCAGTGTGTAGCTAGTCCTCTACTAAGCATTGGATTCAACAACAGGAACCAATGTTTACCAAATCAAAGTCCAACACTCACTCTGTTGATGAGGAGATTCTGCGGCTTCAGATCTCTATGAAGAACATTCCGGCTGTGACAGAAAGCAAGGCCTTTCAACAACTGGTACATGAACGACTGCCGAGGAAACCCAAGAAGACACAATCAGATTTAAAGCTTCCAAAAGCACTGTTTAAGTTGATGTCATTCTCAAACAATAAATACAGCCGATACAAGGTCCTCCTTTCTCACCTTTACAGTTTCTGGATCAAGATCACCATTGCAGCTGTCAAAATACTTCTTCAAGTCCTGCAGTGGACAGAAAATACTATTTAGACTGGGAATAATCATAATAAAAACATTGCCTTAGCTGTATGAGTAACTCACCTGATCGCAGTATTCAAAAACCAAGGTTAATTTCTTGTCACTGTGCAGCACATCATGTAATCTGGGGAGGACAGAACAAACTTTAAAAGCGCAATGATTGCTGTTAACTCATCTGGCAAACACTCACACAGTCATTTACAGAGAATGCATTGATGATAAAAAAGGAGTAGCAGACTGACCTGACAATGTTTTTATGCTTTAATTCTTTCAGAAGACATATTTCTCTCAAAGCAGAACTTGGCACCCCCTGAAATCATTGCAATATATTTTGATTTGTTAGCACTAGCCTGCTAACTGATGTTACTGCATCTGTCAACAGATTGAGAACACAAACCTCGTCGTCATCGTCCAGCCTGACCCGTTTCAAAGCCACAATTTCGTGTGTTTCTCTGTTTTTAGCCTTGAAAACGGTCCCATAAGTACCTACGAAAACGAGAACTCAATTTAACCAAGCTTAAATCTTCGATGAATGGAAAGGCATCGCCATGATGATACTGATTACTAGGCTAGCTACACTTAGCACTACTAGGCCAGCTGGTGTCACTCATGCCGTGAAATTGACAAGAACAGCTTAACAAACTCGTGCAAATTTAAGCAAAAACTCCAAAAAGACGCTACGCAAATAAACATCTACCACAATCACATTCCGCAGTCATAGCATAGCATCCATGCAAAATCAGCAAGAATGCTATGTTAGCATGGTTCAGCTAGTAGTTATATTAAAAATGTGTAACTTACCCTCTCCAATTTTTTCAAGCTTTTCATATTTCTGCATGTTTGGATTGTAAGGCCAGCCTTCGGCAACACTGGTAGAACAATGACCGAAAACACCCCAAAGTGGGGCGGATACAATAGTAAGGTAGCTGTTAGCTACAGACGCTTTAGCCTCAATCCTCCGGTCGGATTCACGGATCTGCTCTGGTTTGCCACCTACAGGCCAACGAGTGAACCGCAGGCTGCTGCAACAACTCCAGTTATTTTAAGGTACTAAACAAATTCACACGAGTAAAAAAATAAAATAAATTAATATAAGTTCAAATATCCTTAAAGGCAAGAAAATATTCCTAATAAATAGTGAAGTGAAAGGCATTTAAGAAAATAATAGGGTTAAAATTACATTAGTACTGCATTACCAACAAACTGAAAAATATTAAAGTGAAACTGGTGATTTGTTTCTTTGTCTGACATATGGACAAAACACCAGATGGAGGGAAGGAGAAAGAAATCAACTCAAGGAGAAATGTTTGTACAATAACAGAACCTTAATAAATAACCTTATCATCATGAATACAAAACCTACAGACTCGCTTCATCTCGGTTTCACATTCTTCAGCTCTTTCATATTTGAAGCTTTCCGTTTGTCCTTAAACTGACATCTGATCAGACTCTTTGATATCTTCTCATGTAAGATGATCATTTCAAATCAAATCTCTGACTGCAAATGTGTTCTTGGAAGCCATCAGACTGCAGGTTATGATAAATATATTCCCCACAAGGGCTAATTAATCAATTTAACTGTGTGAACTCTATTTCAAAGTCAGCTAAGTTTCAGCTCTTTATTGTTCAGTTCTGCTAACCAGCTTATAATTCAGTTTACTAAAACTGATGCAAGACATTATACTAACACAGACTGCACGCCCACACTAAATGAATCAAATAAATGCTTCTGTTTATCACTAATGAATAAAAACAAGATATTAAAGTTTTGTGCATACAGGAATCATAGGGTTAACACTTTTTTAGTGTTGATAGCTGACTTGTACCTTCAGAATCAAGTCATTCTAAAATTATCAAAATTGTATTTACAGATGTGCTATTTAATAACTTTACCAATAACCATAGTCAACCATTTTCATAAGAACAAAATCTATTTAAACACATTTACAAAAATTAATTTGGAAAACCAGATTTACTTAATCAATTTTTTTGACAACTCATACATAAAATATACTCCAAAACTAAAATTTCATTTTAGTTCCCATATGTACAATAATGTATTTAAAAATAATCACAGGTTCATGTGGATGGTCCGTTTAGTTGTTGTATTTGTTCTTCTATACAACTAAACAGACAGCAACACATCTGATTGAGTTCATCTAATAAACAGTGGTATTTAGTGTCGATCTAATAAAAACAGGTTTGTATGTTTTTATTTTTGCTCTTCGGCTCTTTGTCTACGGATCAGATCAGAATAAAGTCCTCCTTTGCTCAGCAGCTGCAAATGAGTCCCAGCCTGTAAGAAGGAAAACAAAAGGCTGTCAGATCAAATGAAAAGTGATATTTTACAATCATTACCAACAGATGGGAGCTACCAGTTTTCCCTCCCAACACAAATGACCGAACACTGAAATAAATAATTTTTTGGTGTTTCTTTGAGCTCGCAAGCTGTTCTCATAAATTAACCCAGGCATTTAATCAGTGATAAAAGCACCTCCTCACCTCCACAATGCGCCCGTTGCTCATGACGCAGATGAAGTCGGCCCCTTGAATGGTGCTCAGCCTGTGGGCGATGATGAGCACGGTGCGGCCCTTTGTGGCTTTGTCCAGAGCTTCCTGCACCACTCGCTCCGACTCGGCGTCTAAAGCGCTGGTGGCTTCGTCCAGCACCAGTATGCTCGGGCTCTTGATCAAGGCGCGGGCGATGGCGATGCGCTGTTTCTGGCCACCTGATAACGTCACACCTCGCTCACCTGCGTATAGAAACCCAACGTTCAGCATTCGCAAGCAGGTCTAACAAAAAGTAAGGGAAAAAAAAGCTTAAAAGAAACCACATACCAACCATGGTGTTATAACCATCTGGGAAACTTGTGATAAAGTGGTGAGCGTTGGCCTGCTTTGCTGCGCTGATGACCTCAGCATCCGTGGCTTCAGGCTTCCCGAAGCGAATGTTCTCCATGATGGACGACCCAAACAAAACGGGCTCCTGCAAACGGCAAGCAAAACAGCAGCGGGATTTCCACGCAGAAGTCAGAAAATCAAAACTGTATGAGAAACGTCTTCATGCATCCGAAACGAGCAGCCTCTCCACCTGGTTGATGAAGCCAATGACTTGACCTCTGAGCCAAGCCAGGTCTAGCGTTCGAATATCGAGCCCATCCAACGTGATCACACCACTGGTGGGGTCGTAGAAACGTTCCAGCAAGGCAGCCACTGTGGACTTTCCTGCAGGGTTTAATTTTTATGCACAGATTATAAAACAGTTTCCACGTCACCAACTAAAAACGAGTTATTATCTCAAATTACCTCCTCCAGATTCACCAACAACAGCGACAGTTTTACCAGGGGGCAGTGTTAAGGTGAAATTCTTTAGGACTTTGTGGCCAGGTCTTGTTGGATAACTATAAATATTCAAAAAAGGAACACTTATTCATTATCCTCTCATGTTCAGTTAAAGTGGAGAAGTGCACCTAGATCTATTTAGAGTTGAAATGAAAGGATTTTAACCTGAATGAAATGTCCATAAAGTCAATTCTTCCCATCATAGAATGGTATGAGATACGCCTTCCTCCAGAGAGAAGGATGGTCGGCTGCACAGAAAGGTATTCAAAGACCCGGGCACCAGAGCTTATTCCTCTCACCATCTACAGAGGGCCAGTGTGGTTTCAAATGAAATGAGAATTCAGATCAAAAGATGATGTGATACTACAATTAAAACAACTTATACACTATGTATAACGTTTTCTAACCTGTCCAAAAAGGATGGAAATGCTTGCCAAAGACCTGAGCATGAAAACAAATGAAATGAGTATCTTCTCAACAAAAGCATTTAGCTATACATTTTGTTGTAGATAAATCACTGCGTTCACTTTATACCTTTGAACAGTCTGAGACGCAACCAAAAAAGACATGAGATCCCCAGGAGACATTTCATTGCTTGAGATCAAAGTCCCTCCAGCAAAGATGGTTCCGAGAACGATGCCTGTTTTAGTGGCAAGATACAATACAAAACACAGAAACGTGCTTCACATCGTGTCCAACAGGGTTAATAACGTGAACACACTTACAGTTCAGGGCGACGTTTGACAGGCCTTGAAAAATGGCAATCCCAGTCCCAAGATTTTCATTCATGTCACATGATTTGTCAACTTCATATGCATATAATCTGAGGGGGGAAAAAATCATAATCATTAAAACAATATATTTCTGAATGATTATTACGACTGTTACACAACGAACTTACTGGAGCTCTCGTTCCTCCATTGCAAAAGCTTTCACTGTGCGCACGTTACCCAGCGCCTCGTCTGCCACTCCTGTAGCCTTTGCCACCTTAAAGCAGAAATACCATGGTTTTAAATCCTTCATTCAGTTGGGGTCTACATACAGTGGAACTGCAATGCTTTGGTCTGAATTCCTCCTTATTGTAACTTTACCAGCCCCTTTTTCACCCCTGTTCTGAGGTGTGTCATTCAAACTAGCAAAAACTCTCCTAGAGACTCCAAGTACAAAACAAAATGTATTTAATGGCTAAAAAAGTGGATTTTGCATGACGTGTCCTCTTTAATTTAAACATCCAGTCAGACAGCAAATAAGTATGTTTTGAGGGTAGAAAAATTGACGTGGCTCCTGTACTGTTTATTTTCAGCAGTGCAAGAATTCACATAACACTTTCTACAAAACTAGACCTCATAAAAAAACAATATATGGTGTCACCTGTTCTTGAGCCATACGAGACAGTCTGCGCAGGAATGAGCCAATGAGAGCCCCTGCTCCCACTAGACAGGGGAGGACCACCACTGTCAAACCTGTGAGCTTTGGAGAGATGATATAGAGCGACACAAAACACCCGACTGTCTGTGTGATACTCCGCAGACCCTAAAAATACACAAGAAATGTTAGGGGGGGGGGACGGTTAGGAGATTTATTTTCTGGCATATTAACGTCAAAAGACTGAGTTGAGCTTGTAATACCTGAGAAATAACCAGTTTAAAAGATGACTTGAACTCCTGAATATCGGCAGTCAAACGATTTACCAGCTGCCCGGTTTTGTTAGCATCAAAAAAAGCCACGTCTTGCCTGAAGAATAAAAGAACTCAGTTATAAACATTTGGGATGAAGGTTTGATAGCAAATATGAACAACACTGAACATGCTTGTTTTTTTTTTTCATAAACAGGTCATTTCAAGTATAATTTGTGGAATACCTCAGCAGGGATGCAAACAGGGTCTTTCTCATGTCTGCTGCCACTCTTTCTCCCACCCTTGACAGGAGGATGATGTAGCCACTTGTTAACAGGCCCTGCACAAAGGAGATAATTGACCAGAAGACAAAAACATTATTTTACAGTTGTGACATTTCTATTTGGGATTAATTATTTTTTATTTAAATGACAGCAAATAAAGTAGACTTCACAGTGATGAAGTCCACATAAACTTACCAGCATGTTCTTTGGAATAATTGAAAAACAAATCTACAAATTTTAGGAGTAGAAACAACTGTGTCATATATTGATATAATTACGAGGTACTTACTTGGATGCCGTACAGTCCAAGTAATTTCAGAGCAGGTCCTTTTATCTCAGATATATAATTCCCTGTGTTTTCTCTTAGGTAACGTGCAACAACATTCACCAGGTTCCCAAGCATCAGTGGGATTTGAATGTTCAAGATAGCAGCACCAAAAGCAAGCTGGGAAAAAAAAAAATGCAATTTAATCTAATTGCATTGTATATTTTGTGTTTTAGACCATTTCTGAACCTTACCACGATGGCACCAACAAGAGCAAACCACTGAGGTTTGACAAATTCCCACAGAATATGCCATTTGAACTCAGGCCCTGGGTGTTTGGATACAACTTCCACGAAGGTGTTGTTATTCTCGTCAGCTTCACAGTGAGCTACATGGAAACACAGGCGTGCTGAGGCAGTAAGCACCGCGGGTCCCAAGATGAATTTTAAACTTTGACGTTTAATTGGTTGTGAAGAAAACTGGCGGATGGCTCTCTGAGTAAGGCTCCAAATGCGACTCACGGCGCAGCTAGGCTGCTGTGAGGATGCATGAGACCCTGGAAATGTAGACCACCTGGATAATAAAACAAATAATCAGTATAGTTTGAGATTGAATATACTAAACCACAAGACACAAATCTTACTGAGGCTGCTAGAAATAACTAAAACATATATGTTTAAAATTGATGTTAGAAAATATAAAAGATATTATTAATGAAAGGTTAATTCACTAAACTTTAATACCCCCACCATTCCCGAAATTGCAACTCTTCCTGCAAATGGACCTTTTCAGGATAGGGGACTGAAGTGCAGATTCGATGCAATCTTTTTATTACCTTTTCTAAAGAAAATATTAAAATAAAAACAAACACTACATTAGACAGCATGTTTAAATTTGATTTGAAGTGACTAAGTGAAATATTAAAACAAACTGGCTTGAAATTGACTTAATTTATTTTGCACAGTTTATGCAAATGAAATGTGATATGAACAGAACAGCACTTTCTATGAACTGCTTTAAATTAAAATATATTTAAACAGACACTAAAGTTTTCTCTTCAGTGCTTCTAGTAAAGCTTTATTTTGAATGGACACTATTTAATTACTGTAAATAAATAATCCTGTTCAATGACTAATCTCAAAATGCTATAAGATTGTTGAAAACTAGTCATTACTCTCTAATTATGCCAGCAATACCGAAGCTAGGCAATTTTTTCCAGTTGCAGCTTACACAACAAATCTCCTGCCATTAGCTAAATTAGCTACTATTCCAATGTAACCTACCGTGAGAGCTTTAATTTAACTCCTGTCTTACTGCAATGCGATAAAAACGACAAAGAGCGTGATGGAGCAGCGGTGCTCAGTCTACAATAAAGCAGCTGAAACATGTTTTATGCTTCTTTCAGCGATAAACCCTTCATTAGGTTCAGATAATCGTTAAGCTCATCATTAACCTAACAGCATTATGCAGGCTGCCATATTGACAATGACCCGATTCTTCTTCGTTGTTTTAATTCCAGTAGACTTGATGTCTTACTGCCCCCTCAGTTCAGAAAAGGGACTTTCGTTTGGTTTTACCCTGTTTTTTTCTCTCAAGTGAGAAGTTGTTTGACAGTCTTTTTTTAACCATTTTTTCCCCTCTGAACTTGGCTATAAAGAAGAATTCTGTTACAACAAATGTGTAAGCTTGGTAGAAGATAATTTCTACAAATATTTATATAAAAATAGACCTTAAAATGGGTGGTTTTTATGCAAAATCGACTTTTTGGAGCTTTATATCATGTTATAATGTCATTCCCTCATCAAAAACCTACCAAAAGTGTTGCTTTGACTCATTCATGCATGTTTGAGACATCATTGAATTTTCTGTAGTAGCCATGTGGAGCAGCCTAAAGCTTGCTGGTACATAGCACCGCCTATTTGCGCATAGCTCTTCCCTGGAGCTCAGTCTGCAGCAAAGATCCC
>NW_013952408.1:1310402-1311035 GCF_001266775.1 Austrofundulus limnaeus | reverse complement strand
TCTCCACCACCTTTGGGGGTGTTCCCCACTTCGATCTCCAGTCCATATTCTGCCCAGATGTTCCTGTATACTATGCCCGCCACTTGGTTATGTCGTTCCATGTACGCTTTCCCTGCCAGCATCTTGCACCCTGCTGTTATGTGCTGGACTGTCTCAGGGGCCTCCTTGCACAACCTACACCTTGAGTCTTGTCTGGTGTGGTAGATCTGAGCCTCTATTGCTCTGGTGTTTAGGGCCKGTTCCTGTGCAGCTAGGATAAGTGCCTCTGTGCTGTCCTTGAGTCCAGCTTTTTCCAGCCATTGGTAGGATTTCCTGATATCAGCCACTTCAGTTATTTGTCGAKGGTVSATHYYATGTAGGGGCTTGTCCTCCCATGATGGTACCTCTAGCACCTCGTCTTCTGTTCCCCATTGCCTGAGACATTCGCTGGACACATCGTCCGTTGAGGCTTTGTCCTTGATGTATTTATGGATCTTGGATGTTTCATCCTGGACAGTGGCTCTCACACTCACTAGTCCTCTGCCTCCTTCCTTACGGCTTGTGTACAGTCTCGCTAAAGCTAACAGACTAAGCTGAAGTTCTTCTTCCATGAAGCAGCTCTGTTGTCCTCCATCCATATTTTCAGTTACAGAC
>NW_013952408.1:1285768-1309899 GCF_001266775.1 Austrofundulus limnaeus | reverse complement strand
ATATATATATATATAAACGTGCTGAAGTGGGAGTGATTATTTCCCAGAAGAAGAAAAAACATTTGAGACAAACATTCCGAGGAGTGGACGTTCCATCAATTTCACCCAAGTTCAAATCATGGTATCCTCAGAAAAACTGCAGAAGAAAAACAACTCCATCTCAGAGTCTATGAACCTCATTTAGCATAATTAAAGGTCATGATGACAAAATTGAAATTGGTTTCATAAGTAAGGCTTGTTTCGTTATCGAGCAATGATTGATCATTTGAAGCTGAAGTTCCGGTGCATGAGGAAATAAATCATTAGATCTGTGGTGTTTTGGTGGCAAATTTGCACAAAATATAACAAGCTGAACCAGACAGATCCCCACCCACTTGTCAAGGGTAGCACCTGGTGTGGCCAGTCAGGTACCAGGGGTGACCACCTCTCTGATTCTGCCCTTGTAAAGATTTATTCATAAAAATATTTTGTTTGTCAAACCACTTTAGCATTAGATTTCTACCTATAGAAAATGCATGTTCTAAGCACCACAATAACAACCTGAAATCAGACAGAAATATCTCAAATTATTAAACAACAAATCCAGAGAGGAAGCTGTTTATTTCATGTTGTTATGCTATGCTTTTTGATCAAGAGATGATGCTAAATATGACTACATTAAAAAGCTTCTATAACCTTTTTTTCCCCCAAAACAAGATTCAGTGCTTTAGAAAAGCTTCATTGACCATCCTGAGTACAGATATTTTTCCCCTCACCCTACTTTTGTTGTGTTCCCACGCAAGATACTGGAGGTTGTTGAATTTACTTTAAAGCATAATTTGTGGCAGCAAAATAAAAATTAAATCAAATTGAATTAAATTTAATAAATTAAATTAAATTAAATTAAATTTAATTTAATTTAATTTAATTTAATTTAATTTAATTTAATTTAATTTAAGTACTGATATAATAATATAATAACAATGAGAATCGTAATAATAGACTTTAGGTGATTGGTGTGCATCTTTACAGAGATTATAAGAAAAACTACAATCGACTTCCGGAAATGAAGCAAATCCTGAACGGAAGTGACGCACCCCTGGTGTTTTGTTGACATTTGTTTGTTAAAGACAAAAACAGTGGCCACGCTCAATAGTGTGGTCTGTATTTTTGGAAATCGACGAACTAACAGACTCTTGATCCGTGGGTCATCACTAAAACAACACAAGGAAGGTTAAACGATTTCCGGTGAAGACAAGAGAAGGAAGTAAGAGTCAAGATCATGGAGAGAAGCAAGTCGGGAACAAAACAAACCGTGTCACCCTGACTAC
This sequence comes from Austrofundulus limnaeus, assembly GCF_001266775.1. Classification (NCBI taxonomy): domain Eukaryota; kingdom Metazoa; phylum Chordata; class Actinopteri; order Cyprinodontiformes; family Rivulidae; genus Austrofundulus; species Austrofundulus limnaeus. The sequence continues at coordinate 1,308,589 of NW_013952408.1, read as the reverse complement.
ACCAGAGGCTGAATCATCCACGAGCTAACCGGCTTCCAGACTCTCGGCTTTGGAAGACATCTCTTATGAAAAGTGATCRACATTCACTAGTAAACTTACCGAAGCTCAGTGGACTGAAATGTTACTCGGTTGTATTTTTTTTTACGCATCATGTAAGGTTACACAAGCGCTGTCCGTCAGATTAGCTGGTTAGCATCCAGATGCTAACTACCTCAACACATTTTTAGCTGTTTTCGAGTGCCAAGTGTCTATAGAATGTAGCGTAAGTCGTCATTTTTGATTACTTTTGTATAGTCTTTACTACAAGAAGCTTGTCAGTTCTGAGTGAATGAAGAATATGAAGCACAATGGCTAACTTTGAAGCCTATCAGGAGTATCAGAGGATTGAGGACTTCGAGGAAGACTCCCCGCCAGGAGAGGAAAACTTACTGCTGCATGTACCTGAAAGCTTAAAAGGTAAACATGTTTCTGCAGATTATATTCTTGTACYTTGTCATTTTCTACTTTGTAAATGCTGTTAAACAGTCGTTTGAACGTGTTAAATGTGCAAAAATGTCATGAATAGAAATTTATTATCCTCTTTTTCATTACAGACTCATGGCACCATATCAAGAACTTGGATAACTTCTTCACAAGAATATCCTTTTATAACTTGGTGCYTGTCAGTGTGCACATCTTAAACACTGAATTGCAAAATGTTTACCACTGACATTGCGAAASAAGCACCCTCATAACCTAAGTCTGTACAGGTTCCCCAGCCTTATTTACAGAAGATTAAGCTGCCTGAACTGAAATGACTGAAATCGACCATATTGTATTTTGCAYGTGTAGGTTATTTGCTTATTCTGATTCTATTTTAAAGCTCTGTTTAGGTACTTTAACAGTACTTTATGTGCTTAAAAATTTAAGGGTTAGAGAATCTTCACTCTCATTAAGAACTATTTTATGTCTTTGATAATTTAGTTGTCATTCAACTTGTATTTCCTTACACCTCTTTGTGTCTTAATCTGTTTACAGTAATGCTGCAGAGACTATTGGTAAATTGTCATCACATCACAGTGCCTAAATGTGTTTTTATGTTCTGATCCTAATTGACATRTTCCTTAACCATGCTGTCCACATCTATCATTTTCATCAAAAAAATGGCTTTGCCTGTATGATGTTATCAGAATTCTTTGAACTTGTGTAAGTATTAAGTTGTTTTGACACTTTCAGATTGCGTCACGACATATGGTATCACACTAAAAGAGGATGCTTGTTTTTATCCAGGCTTGGACCACAATTATGACACTGTTAGTTTGTCATGTGGTCATAATCTGTGCCAGAGGCACAGTTAAGCAAGAACGAGCTTACTTCTAAAATTATCAACAGCAGTTACATATAAAACTCAATGAAAATAATTCCCATTTTAGGGGAAATATTCTATCATTTGGTTGTTATGGTTTAATTTGCTTGTGCCTTTTCAGCTCACTGTGTCAGTTTAAGGTACTGTTTTGTACTCACTTATTGGTATAATTTCAGATAAAAATCAGTAAAAATTAAAAAAATTGTGAAAAACTCAAAACATTTTGTGAAGATATGCAAGTGAGTTACAGTTGTTTTTCCTTTCCCTCTCTACAGTGCATTAATCACTTGTTAGAGTGTACTGTTTGTCTTGTAACTAGTMAGAATCAATAAACTTTATGATTATGCATTAGCACAACAAAATTTTTTTTGGTCCTTTCAGCTAACTATTTACAAAAATAACTCTAAAGTCTATAAACAATTAGTTTCATATTTAGTAATTACTAGTTTTTATGCATTAAGMTCACTTGTTGTTGGTCGTGCTTTTATTGGCAGTTTATAATTTTCCTGTCATTGATTTTAAAAGCTATTCTTCTTTTTCCCCTCTCATTTTCAGCCAGTTTTTGTTTGTTGTTACGTTCACTACATTCCTTGTCAACTGTGTGGAGTATGATGTTCTGTTTGCCAACCGAGCAGTCAACCACACGGGACAAGGCCAAAACCCTCTGGACAGAAACAAAGTCACTTTGCCAGACGCTCTCTTACCAAGCCAGCAGTGCACCCAGAGGTAAAGACGCTCAGTTTAAATCTACAGGCACCTCAGGCTTTTGGAGTTGCATTTTTTAAATTTTTTTGTGGGTGAAAAATATACTTGAGTCATCTGAAACTGGTACATTTACAGAAAGTGATATGTTCTTGTTCTCACATTTCAGCCAGTATGATGAAATGCTTTGTTCTCAGCTTTAGACTAGGATTAGAGACGGGCCTTCAGAGAGAGAGAGAGAGAGAGAGAGAGAGAGAGAGATTTAATTTGTCAGACTTTACACAGCTGCCCAGCCTCATATAGTGATACAAAGGGAGAATTTTTAGGATTGCAGTAAATGTGGCAACACACTGCAAGATACCGTCACATTCACGAGGTGGGAATATGGAGCAGAACCCTAATTAGCTGAAACCCGTTGGGATTCTGGGTTAAAACAATGCTTTTATTACATTTGCCTGTAATGTTTGGAAATAGCTTTTTAAGTCCTGGTAAATTGTTGCTGTAAAGCAGATAAAGGAGCTATGAAGTCATACAGTATATTAAAGAAGGGAAAATCAAGCCCTTTTCTCAATACGACAGTAAAGATGTCATCCACACTTTGAGTCAATCATTTTGGCCAAGTCTTGTGACAATGTGTGCCTGCACACATAGAGCCAGCAATACAGAGCAAACAGGATGACAGCATAGCTGTTTGTTGGACCGGAGCGCTACAAACGCTGCCCACTACTTCTCCAAGTTGTCACTCCCTCCTTTTCTGGCTCCCAGGGGGAGTATTTGATGGGTTAACTTTAACCCCACCCCCTCCATTTGATCTTGGTCAATTCACACCTGACACCAATGCTGGAAGAAGGCATTGGGTTCAGCTTCTAAATGTTGCGTGAAAGAGTTTTCTGTCTAGTTTGGTTTTTTGTTTTTCATTCAGAACTCCTTCCCGGTGCAGTCTCAGCGCGAGTAGCAGCAACTCGTTTCTGGTAGCCAATAAAAATGCCTAGAATTAAATGAAACGTTGCACAATGTTAGTTAAACTTGAATAGACATGATGGATTTGTTCTGTTTTATATAGAGAAATCAAATCGTTGCTTTTAAAATGCTTCCTGTGTTGTTTATTTCAACGTTTTCCGTTTCTAGTTGAAACATTCTCCCTGCTCGTGGTTTCTTGGAGGAAGATGTTTGTGTACGCCGCTCAGGCCGGCTTTAGAGAGCGAGCCAGTGTAACTGATAGTTTTGGGGCGGTGTGACTGGCCAACTCCGATCCTGACGAGCCGACAAGCACCTGACTTGAAAACCTCGCTACAAAGAACAACCTTCCACCACCTCAAACACAWACCCGTGTTTACCTTTTTTTTCTTATACGTTCTCTGCTTGGCTTGTTTTCCTTTTCACAGCCTGAGCCACAGACCTCTCATTGCCAGTTTGAGCTTTTATTCTGACTGTGACTCAAAAGTTGTTTGTATCAAAGTCAGTGACGTTCACCCGCTTGGAATTCTAATTTGGGAACAGCTTGTCCTACAGTCTGGAGTCTCTCTGTCCTCTTCATAGCTCATATCTAATTTCACATTTAGGCAGATATAGAAGACAATATTAGAGTTTATTTCCCTCTGATAGGGACTTAATGATAAATGACAGAACATTAATGGAAAAAATAAACTTATGTTAGTACATCCATGGTTGAGTCAAGCAGCCCTACCCCACCTTAAATCTGTAAACAACAGTTTTATTGGTTAAATTGTATAAAATTAGTGTTTTAAGTGGAAATGGTATCCTTTGCATGCCTCTGAATTCTTGTTGTTGCTGTTTGTCATTTTACACCAAATCTTGACCACAGATTTAACTTGGCATGACTCACTTGATGCAAAGTAAAGGATAATGAGAATTTGGAGAACACAAAAGCAACAGAAACAGCTGTGCTTGCAGCTTACTTCGCAGCCAACAGCACGTCGTCCCTAAGTGATAATCCAATGATTTTGCACAGTCCTGATTGGCTGAAAAAGTGGGTCTAAGCTGAGGCTTTTAGGTTTATTATTATTATTATTATTATTATCATTATCATTATTATTATTTATTTCAGGCTTCTTTGTTTGACAAAGAGTTGTGTGTTTTAAAATATCACATACCCACTAATATTTGAATAAAAAAACTGAAAACATAATTGTTATATGAAGTCAGCAAATGTATGAAAAAAGTTTTTTTTTCTCTTTTTTTTCAGGATACAAGAGAACAGCTGGATCATCTTCCTTCTCATCATGGCAGCCATCTTCTGGATCTATCGCCTTGTAAAGGTCTTTTGCAATCTTTTGAGCTTCTGGGAGATCAGGCAGTTCTACATCAAAGCACTGAAGATCAATATGGTAAGTGCATGTACTGGCCTGTTTAAAACGTATGCTACAACAGAAATAAGTCTTATAATTAATAATTTGCTTAATTTTTTTTACGGTACAAGCCTCGATGTTTTGTTTTAAGTAGTTTTTTCATCCAGTTTTGCAGCGTGAGTTGATTTTTGTGCTCCTTTCCTCTTGCCAGGATGAACTATGCAACTTCACATGGCAGGAAGTCCAGGACCGACTCATCAGTCTGCAAAGAGAACAGCAAATGTGCATTCATAAGAAGGAGCTGACAGAACTCGATATCTATCATCGTATTCTTCGTTTTAAGAACTACATGGTGGCCATGATAAATAAATCTCTGCTGCCGGTGCAGCTGCAGCTCCCCCTCCTGGGCAATGTGGTCTTCTTGACCCAGGGCTTGAAGTACAACTTTGAGCTCATTCTTTTCTGGGGCCCCGGCTCCTTGTTTCAAAACAAGTGGAACCTGCATCCCAAGTACAAGCGCAGCGGCAACCGCCTGGAGCTGGCCCAGCAGCTGAGCAGGGTCATCCTGCTCATCGGTTTGGCCAACTTGCTGCTGTGTCCTTTCATCCTGGTGTGGCAGGTGCTCTACGCCTTCTTCAGCTACACGGAAGTGATCCGCAGGGAGCCCGGGAGCCTGGGCGCGCGCCGCTGGTCCCTGTACGGGCGCCTGTACCTGCGTCACTTCAACGAGCTGAACCACGAGCTGCATGGGCGCTTGGGTCGCGGCTACAAGCCCACCTCCAAATACATGAACTCCTTCACGTCGCCGCTGCTAACCGTGCTGGCCAAGAACGTGGCCTTCTTCTCGGGGTCGGTGTTGGCCGTTCTTATCGCGCTGACCGTTTACGACGAGGACGTTCTCACGGTGCAGCACATTCTGACCGCTATCACTGTTCTAGGAGTGGTTATTACTATTACCAGGTGAGTTCTTACAGCAGCATTTGTCTTTAAAACTAATGAGAATCGGCTTAAAATGTATGGAAGTAGAGTGTCTGGCTTTTACTATACATAGGATAGCTTTAGCGCAAAGGCCTGCAACCTGTGGCTCTGGGGCCACATGTGGCTCTTTGAAATGTGACCAAACATAACAGAATTATTTTTTTTTGTTTTTGTTTTTTATACTCAAAACAGAAATAAATTTGTATGTAAATATGTGAATAATACTACTAATACAGAAAGTAAAACATGTTAGCACATGCTAGCCTGTTGTTTACTTAAATAATTTAACATCTTTCTATGATCTTTCTCTCAAATCATCAGAATAACCTTTAAATAATTTGAAGACTACATAATAAGAAGAATTTAAAAAAAATACCTGAATAATTCAGCTGTACTAGTTTTTAAGAAATTTGGTAAAAACTATATACAGTATTTTTCTTGTTTACATGAATATGGTCTTTTCATTTGTCCTGATGTGTAAAAATAATAATAACCAATAAAATTTACAATGTATTTTTTACTTTTTTATGTCATCTCCACTGGCCCTAAAGGTTCCTGAAAAGGCCCACGGACCACCAGTTGATAATCACAGTTGTAGCTTGTTTTGCAGCTCAGGACACATTTTATTAGTGAGACAAGTAGCACAAATGGCTATTTTGATCGTAAAGGTTGCAGACCCCTGCTTTTGCCCATAGGGTAACAGGTTATTTTGCTAACTTTGAATTGCATTTGACTTTCATTGTATGAATGGTGTTAAAAAAATCTAGCTTGATTGATTGATATGGCATTTATGTCCCAAACATCACATTAAACTTTTCAGCTCTGTTTATTATTATCCTTTCATGTCAAGAAGCCATTCTAACATGTTTGTATCTGTTTTACCCAAGGTCTTTCATCCCGGACGAGCATATGGTGTGGTGTCCGGAGCAGCTCCTGCAGTGTGTGCTGGCACACATTCACTACATGCCAGACCACTGGAGGGGCCACGCTAACAAGAGCGAGACCCGCGACGAGGTGGCACAGCTTTTCCAGTACAAAGCGGTGGGTCAAGCCAGCAACTTTAGCAGTGGAGTGCGGTTACGTTAAAGAAACTGAAAATGGTTTTAAAACCTTCTCTGTGTTTAAATCAGGTGTTTATCCTGGAGGAGCTGCTCAGTCCCATCGTCACACCGTTCATTCTCATCTTCCTCCTGAGAAATAAGTCTCTAGAAATCATCGACTTCTTCAGGAACTTTACTGTGGAGGTGGTTGGAGTTGGAGATATCTGTTCGTTTGCACAGATGGACATTAGGCGACATGGAAACCCAACAGTAAGACTTGTTTAGCTTGTTTTTGGTGGCATTAAACCCAGTATATTTAGCAGCTTTCTGAGCAAACAGTGAAGCTGACTGCTGGAAAGCTGTAATTGGTGTTTGGCTGACAGTCATGTGTTTGCAATTATGGTTGCAGTGGATGTCAGAAGGCCAGACGGAGGCATCGATATACCAACAGGCTGAGAACGGCAAGACCGAGTTGTCCCTCATGCATTTCACTATAAAGAACCCACACTGGCAGCCACCTCAGGAGAGCTCGTTGTTCATAAGCCACTTAAAGGAGAAGGTGCAACACGACGCGCAGGGTGGGCCCTCCACACAGCTGCTGCTCTCTGAGGCCCCCCTCTGCACATCACTGCAGTCCAACGAGTCTGCCACCGGGGTACAAAACCTTACACAAATACAATCAAAATCATATTAACAACCAGAATAGTTCCTGGAGAAACTAAAAGGGCTTGCCACTTGCCGTTCAATTTAAATAAAGATTTGATTTTACTGTTTATCAGAGATTATTGTGATCTACTACCTTCCTAAATTTCAGCCAAAAATATCTAAAAACGGCTGAGGTAGGGTTAATTTAGCATTTTAGCTATGTCGGCCATCTTGGATTGCTCGTTTGGCTTCAGTATATGATGGAGATCCTTCTTAGCTACCACCATACCAAATTTTAGCTAAAAATGTTTTAAAATTGCAGAGTTATTGCAGTTTCAAATTGGCTTTGGCGGCCATCTTGAATTTTTACCTAGCATTCAGAATTTGTCAAAGCTTGTTGTGGCTACTACTATACCAGTTTTCAGCTTTGTAAGTCGTAAAATGACTGAATTAGAGCCTTTTTTGATTAGCATTAGCTGTTAGCTTAAACATGCGGCTAGCAGAATGTGTTAAGTTAGCTCTCAGCTACCACCTGATCAAATTTCAGCTTTGTACGTCTTAAAGTGCCTGTGACATGGCTATCCATGAAATACAAAAGGTCAAAGAACATATATTTATATTTAAGAAAGTTGGCATGATTTTACTCGTTATGTCGCATAACTGGCACATTTTCTTTTGACCTTGGGTCAACTAAAGTGAAACAGGAAGTGACATCAAAGGGGAACTCTTGAAAAAGAAAACTCCCTGGTTTTTGTTTATTTAAACATTATTTTTTGAACTAGGACTCTTTCTCACCTCTCTATGATAGTGATTAAAACAATCTAAAGAAGCATCAGATTCTTCTCTACAGCCTGTGTTGTTAGCCATTTTAGCAACGCTCTGTTCACGTGCAGACATTCCCCTTTGACATCACTTCCTGTTACTTGACATGCTAATATTTCAACAACTCTTCATCTCAGTGGCATGGAAGGTTTTTTACAACATGTTATCAGTGTTATCCTTCCAAAAATACATTARTTTTTATTACAAAAATTTGATGTCACTGGCACTTTAAAACTGCTGAGCAATCTAGGTGCCATGTTGAATTACACAAAACTCCATTCATTTGATATGGCAAGCCCTAATGAATAATAAAAATATTTTTACAGCATAGATACTGTACATAGCTACTTGTTAACAATGTATTCGTTGAAAACAATGTTGTATTTATTTTATAAATCACTACAAGAGAGCAATAATTAGCCTTTTCATTGTGACTTCCAGCCTGAAAATCTTTTAGCCAGTGTCCTGGCCCACCCTATCCTCACTGCATCTGGACTACAAGGGCGAGACCACCGCTTCGTCCCATCCAGCACTGCTGCGTCTGCTGCAGCCAGCGTCCTGGCCTCCTTATCCACCTCCCAACTTCCACACAGCAGCCGCGGCCGCTCCCACGGGCTGCTGCCTTCCTCCATCCACCCCGAGACCACCATGTATCGCAGCGATCGCACGATTCTTAACAGGTACGTTGAGACAAAACATTTATAGAACATTAGTATTGCACAGAAACTACAATATCCTTTATTGGAACCAAAAAAAAAAAGTCTAAAATCAAATCTGTGTTTCTACCAGCGATTGTCACATCCGGAGCAACGCGCTGCACTCAGAGTTCGCCTCTGCAGAGATGAGTCTCCATGCCATCTACATGCATGAGGTAAATTTTCTCTCCGTTGTATTCCACCAGCTTAGCACTTGGATGTAAACTGACAGCTGTTTGTCTCTCCAGCTCCATCAGCAGAGCTCTCACTCACAGAGAACGTCGGGACAGTGGAACGCTTCAGTGCCGCTGAGAGATCTGCACACAAACACCAGTAAATGAAGTTATTGATTGTGAACGCCTTGCCAACGTACAGTCAAAAACAAAGCCAAATTTGATCTCCGACGCACTTTTTGTCAGACTCGACAAGTGTGAGAACTTGTTAAAATCAACCGCGCACACCCACTTGCCATAAATTCCCCAGATAAGTGTCTGTTTTTATCACTCGAAAGCTCATTTGGACACTGCCAGTGTGACGGCTTGTCACACAACAGGAACTTGATTGTGTTGTGGAAATCCTCGCAAGTTTCTTCTGTTTTCTAACTATAGCTAAACAAATTGCTCTGAGAAGGGAAGTAACACAAAATCAGTTGTATTTGTTGTTCATTATGTCTGAAACGTGGGGAAATTAGTTGTTTTCCTCAGACCAGATTAATAAAGAACATATAAAAAAAACTAAAACTACCATAATCAATCAGAAAGTTGTGTACGATTTAGAACTGTTTTTAAAGCTGTTTTTTAATGTCATGCCAAACACTTTTGCTTTAAAAAAAGTACTTATTTTTCCAAGTTAAATGTCATTTAGTTTGTGTTTTGTTTATTAGAATCAATTTACCAAATGAATATAAAATCAAGAAAAAATAATCTTCTTTTTTATTTTAACGGCACCAGTCAATTCATGACCTTGTTTCATCAGGTTTTCAGATTCAAAGTGGCCATGGCTCCAGCATGTCCATGCCCAACCCAGTTCAACTGGGCGACTGGAAAGAAGAGGAAGAGGAGGATGAAAATGATCAGGAGATCAACTGTGGATCTACTCCAAAACAAGGCATGGGAAGTAGTTGTTAAAGTGCCTTTGTCATAAGGTAAGTTATTTATTCTAAACTATGTGATGTTATGTGGGATATATATATCTATATATCATAATAATCTATTGTATTTTTTTGTATTCCCCTCCCCCTTTAAAGCGTTTACATTTTTCTTTCTTCACTGAACATTGTGGCCTTAGATGATCGTCATGGAGAGTTCAGGCATGGACCTTTAAAACATCACACAGAGTTCGTTGCAGGAGGGGTTTGTTGATGAATAACCACTGTCTCCACGTCTCATCCTGTCATATAAGGCAGACTTGTGTCATCAGGGAAACCATATGTCTTCCGTCCAGTTTATCCTATTGTATCATTAACTTGTACAAACCGCAAAGACACATAAAACTCATTTGGTGGATAGACAGTGTGATGACCTATGACGTCTTTTTTCTTTTCTTTTTGTTTACATTGGAATACTTGCCTCATCACAGCCTCTGCCGTGCTTCTGTGTGTGTGATTCTTCAAGTATTTGTGCATCACAGGATTTTTCAAGCCCCCACCCAAYACATCTTTGTTCGAAAACACAAAGACTGCATGTTATATCTATCTGATCAGATTTGATGATCTGGAAGAAAAAAAAAAACAATAGGGCAACGTGCGTTTGATGTAAATACATTCTGCATCCTATTTATGGTTAAAATGGTCACTTTTTTACTACCAAATTTAATTCTCGAGAAAAAAATACCAACTATTGATAGAATAAAACGCTGCCTATATAATACATACTACTATGTTGTCAGATAATAGGACTGAAATAAACTGCCTGTATTTTGTTGCTCCTACAGGTTTCGCTCAGTATTACTATTGTAGGTGATCCTTTGCTTTTCTTCAGACGGAAAAGAGAAATGAACACCGAATACTCTTACCAACAAAATTTCAAATGCAGACAGAAGATGCCTGTTAAGTCTATTGAAGCTGAACATAAGGTCAGCTTTATGGCTTCACACTGCATAGAAAGAAGTATTTAAATACCAGCTATACTTATTACCTCAATGGTGGTGAAGATAAACTCATTCTCAAACAATACCTCTGCAGTGTAAAGGTTTGTGTGTAAATATTATATATAGTTTTTTTTTTGCAATTGACAGATGCATCTTTTAGCTGCATTTGAATTTTTGTGGTATTTTACTTCCATATTTTCTAACTCAGCAGAAACTAATAAATAAATAAATCAGCATTAGCATTTTTTTTAACAAACCAGGATGGTATTGCGTCTGCAAATCTTTATTGCGCTTTTTTCTCACTTTATTATTATTATTTACAAACTTATCATGAAAATAGAACAGAGGGGCTTATATCTGACCATTGTCTTTGAATCGGATTGCTTTTAAAATTGCAGTTGCTTTAAACTGTTTTTTTTTTCTTGTAAAGAAGGGCATGAAGAGGGGGAAAGCCACCATCGTTTATTAGCTTTAAGAAAATTGACTTGTCTTTTCCCGTTTATGTAACCAGTAAAAGGTTTATATGTATTATTTATTTGAAAAAAAAAAGCATTTTATTGGTTTGAGCAATACTTTATTAAATGTCCCACCTGGCTTTTTGCTTTAATTTGAATCTTTCCAAAAAAAAAAGGAAAAAAAAAAAACAATGCCCAGCTACATGATGTTGAATCATTTGTATATAAGCGTTAGCATGCAATGTAAACAAATCCCAACAAACACTGTGGCCTGTCAAATGATCAATGTTGATATGAAGATGTCTGTTTCTGTCACACACCTGAATGAGCTCCCATGGGTTTTGCAGTCGATGTGTATTTCTGTTTCTTTATATTGTAAAAACACTGGAGCCCACACTTTATGGACAGTTTAAACAGTCTCCAAATTCGCCCCCATTTAGGGTTCATTGTTAGCCATTAATCATTTTCAGTGCCTTAGTAATAATTGTTTTTGCTCTTTTAGAAGCTGTCTCATCTAAAGCATCAAATCTTCTTTTATAGACTTAGCACAAACATTTGACATTGTATTTGATTCTGGATGTAGCATCAAATGCGTTGTGGGTTATGAGATAAATTGCTAAATAATGTTGAGCACTTGTATCAGTTTTTGCGTCAGGCAGCATTTTTGCTTCTATTCCTGTTGTCTGGGATTGCACTGTCATAAAAAAAATAACCTAAAGAGGTGGGAGTTTGACTTTTATTAGGCCATCATACAATAGTTTGTTTTTGTATCACTACACACCAGTCAAATAATCACTGTGACTGGAATAAGGTGCTAAGTTTTCATCCTGAGATGGTGAATCTGGTTGCGTTTGCAGTATGTTTTGTTTTTCTTTCCAAGTTTGMGTTTCATCTGTACATTAGGCATTAACTGACAAAGGAAACATGCCAAAACAACTTGTTTTCAGCACAGTTTTGTTATGTGTTTTTATTTGTGTGTGAATAGAGACTAATAAATCTTATTTTGAGTGTTAATTGTTTTTATGTGTGGTTTATTCTGAAACAAATAACAAATAAAACAATATAATAAAAATAATTTGGTTATCTGTGACTATGTACATGCAAAATTCCTCACGCAAAAGGTAGATGTGTGCGCCATCTGCTGGTCATTCTTTGTATTTTTTTTTTTTTTATAAACGACATTTGTATCATGTTTACAGGCCCAAAACTCTCAAGTGTCAAACATGATACAACCACGACCTTACTCCTGAAATGTATGGGAGGTCAGGTGGAAGAGTATGGTTCACACTGGAAGGTAAACATTGCATCCATTTTATTTTAAAAACTCTCAATGAAAGCTTTAACAGGGGAGTTTGTTTACTCCCATCTGGCCTGTTGTGCTTTAGTCAACAAGAGAGCCTATTTACTGCCAAAGAGGGATCTTCAACACTAAAAGCTCTAGAAAATATGAATGATGTACTGAGCAAAGTGTCTGCATTAAGAAATTAGGTTTAAAAAATCCACTTTGGGTCTAAATCTAAGTTTGCATAGAACTTCCACTTGGGGTCATGGAAACTAAAGCCAGCAGCCAGCACAGGATGAAGCAGAGAGGAACAGCAACAGTAGATTAGTGTCTGCTAAAGTTTCGGGCAGTTTAAATCAGGGTCCAGGCGACCTGCTGCTGTCACTCACTGGCACTGGGGGAAAGCCCGCACTGCAGACCGACCAAGTATAGCAGAAGCYAGAGAATAAGGATGAAACCATGCATTGTTTTGGATGCTGAAGTCAACCATGAAMTAAATGCAAATGGAATTTACAGGAAGAAAATTGTGTTTTTAAAAGCCAACAACTTGAAGCTATTCTTGTTTCATTAAACGCTAACATTGAAGGAGTCAAAAAGTTTATCTTGGATTTAAGTCTTTTTGTTGTCTTTTTTTTTTTTTGGGGGGGGTGGGGGGTGGATTTTAGGTCGTTACTCTGCATGAAGTCATAACTTATTATGAGCCTGACATGCACCGTGCAGCTGTCACAATGACTGCAGAAAAACAACATACCCCAGCCCACCATGTGACTACACTCAAACTTTCAACCAAATCATGCATTATGTGTTTTTGTGACTGCAACTTAAGTTTTTAAAGCAGCAGTCAAACAGGGTCAGCAGCACATGTTGTATAAACTGAGTTTAAACTGAAAAGAACCCAATTCAGATTGTAATTACAACACATATATTATACAATCAACACTTATATTAGGGATGCACGATATACAGTATTGGCATTCATATATCTGTATCGGTCCGATATTAACATCCGATATTGATTTCCCACTTTTTAKCTTTGTGTTTCTGTTTTGGGAGGGGAGATGGTTGGTTGAGCGGCATCTGTTTGATCATGATAGTGATATTTACGCTGTGCAGACATGAATAACTGAAGTGGAAGCTATGTCAAAGGTCTGGTCGTTTATTCACGGTATCAAGAAAAGACCCAAGTGTGTTTGTGCATATATGTATAGTATAATTTGTGTGTTTGTGTAATATCAATAAATATCGGTTRTCAGCCATAACAGCAATAATTATATCAGATATCGACAYAGGCTGAAATTTTCATATCAGTGCAYCCCTAACTTATATACATTTAGTTAAATTATTTTGGATTTTTGGCACCMCAAGCAAAGAAGAAAAAAAGAGTTTAGAAATTGTTTTTTAAYTAGCACTGATTTATACCACCCAAGTTATTTAACTTGGTTATGACTTGCTGAAAGCTGTYACTCTGAAGCTGAAGAACACATAATGTTCTGATTTGTTAAACTGTGATGTGTGTTCAGYCTGCAGCTGAGGCCTGGACTGTCCATCAGGGCTATCTCCTATCTGCCCTGCAAATAACAGGTCTATTTTAGAAAAGGAGGCTGCACCAAACTGAGCACGTCAGCTATGTGGCATCATGAGCTACCAGAGAAGAAAGGGGAGGAAAAAAAGTCTTGTCAACGGCCCACCAAAGGAGACTGGGGGAGCTCCATCATCATCTTGGATTTATTACATTTTCAAGGATACTTGAGCGCAAAAAAGACCATTTTAAGTAGATTTTTTTTACTGATTTTGGACTGGGGTAAAACATTTGGAAACTTAAATGGCCGAGTGATCGTCTCATGACTGAAMAGACCTTTACCTGAGAGGCTGAAGACTCAAGTCAAGGTGAATAAGGAATATTACTTGTAGAAATTAAAAAAAATTCTGCATTATGAAACAGTACTCATAGAGCACATTGTTTAAACTTTGCCTTATTTATTCTATTGGTAACAAATTACTATACTTTGTCACCTGTATGGTTACAAATAGTAAAGTGTGTTTATTCTATTATTTCGACACATTTTTGGTCAGTTTTGCATGTTTTTTTTCAACCACGATGTGCTTGTCCTGTTCTTTTATGACACTGCAGAAGCTTCTCGTGGCAGATAAAAAAGTAAACAATGCTAGAAATAAGGTATATTTCTGAAGAGGGAGTCTTATCTAAYGACTCTCCATTTCTACAAATGGCAATGAACAGAGATGGGCTCAGACAGCTGAGGTTATTTTTGGGACATGCAGTCCGAGCAACTGAGGTGACAAAAGCTGTCAAATGTCAGACTTTGAAAGGCATATATATTCTCCGTATGACCTTGTTACAGAGGAATTTGTTTGTTATTGTGTTAATAACTGACCTTTTTATTGGATGGACTTGACAAATGTGTGCAGTGTGTCAGAACAGTTGATTTGTTACTGTAGCTGCCTTCTATAAATATGTCAAACTGAGATCTGGTTTTATGTCTATTTTCATAGAGCGACATATTTGAAAAGTACACACAGGAAACAGTAAAATTGTACATGTACAGTAGCTATAACTGCTTTTAATTTATTGAGTGGGTAGTTTGAATGCAATGAACCAAAATACTTTTTTTGACGACTGTTTAAAAAAATCTATTATTTATGCATTATGAGTTTCTGTTGTTTTAAAACTTCTTGAATTGAGTATAATCGTAAAATATATGTCTGTATTTATGCACRTTGTGCTCATTTTGCACCAAATGTAGTTTTTGTCAGCTATATAAATATTTTAATTTTATTTACCTGGTATTTGAATCTCAGTTAGTAATTTCCTAAACATTTGAGATAAAAGATAAAAGTTGCCATTAAATTTTTATCAATAAAATGTACTTCAGAATATCTCTTAACATTCTTCATCAGTCTGTGTAATATAAATAATGGCTCCTTATTGCTTCACCATTTTCATACCTCTCTTGATTGTAATGATAATTGCTCTGGAGCTCCTCCTTAATATTCTTTTCATGGAGAAATTAGCCAAATGTTTCATTAGTTGCATGTCACAGTTTGTAGAGGTTTGGATGAAAGAATGTAGACCAACTTAAGGAGGTTAAATATAAAACAGAACTTTTTTTTTATAAAATCAAACAAAAATGACAGAAAAAAATCAACGATTTAAACACAGAGAGGCACAAGGAGACTGGAGGAGGCACGAGGGGAACAGGACATGGTGTGATAACACTCAATGTTCCACTGAAGAAGGAGAGAGAACTGAAGGAATAACAATGCTGAGGTTAATGAGGGAAGTGGCTGCAGCTGTGACGTGAAACAGAGAACAGCTGTAGCTGGATGTGGCAGACTGAATGGAAAGACAGAGGAGACAAAGGGACAGAAACTGACTGATGGCATGAGGGGAAACACAGAGCACAAAATAACGGACCAATAACCAAAATGGAAAAATACTTATCCCCACTTATCTTCTGTGTTCCCTTTCAACTAAAACAGGTCCACTGGATGGACCAAATRTAATGTAAGCATGTAGAGCATGAATGCACGATACTTGAAATATAATGTTCTATGAGTTATTGCAATCTAAGCAGTCCTTTGCGATATTGATATTGTGCTCAAGGATTTTGTAATGATACATTTTCAATTTATTTTCCAGCCTCACTTTTCTTTTTTAACTCTATTATGATTTTAAATATTGCTCAATTTTCATTGCAGGGGCAAAAAAATGGATCAAAACATGTTTGGAGGAGCCCCCCGGTTTCTCACCCGCCCTAAGGCGTTCTCAGTGTGTGCAGGCAAGGATGCCACCCTCAGCTGCACAGTTGTGGGGAACCCCACCCCACTTATCACCTGGGAAAAGGATAAGCTAAAGCTGGCATCTGGAGGGCGTTTTAAAACTGTGGAGGATGGAGATGTGTACCGCCTGACCATCTACGACTTAACGCTGGAGGACAGTGGTCAGTACATGTGCCGAGCTAAAAACAACRTTGGCGAAGCCTACGCTGCCGTGACCCTTAAAGTGGCCCTGCCAACCGAGCTGTGTCAGAGGGCCCCTGTGTTCATGGTGAAACCTACGTCCACTCGTGTAGGTTTGGGGGGCGATGTTGTTTTCCAGTGCAGGGTTGCAGCTCACCCCGAGGCCAACTTTGAGTGGGAGAAGGATGGACGCTACCTGGGGGAGACTAACCGCATCAAGATTGTTTCTGACACTGACAGCAGCACCTTAAAGATCCAAAGTGTGCGCAACCTGGACGCCGGCACCTACAGCTGCAGGGCCCAGAACTCTGTAGGCCGTGCCCAAGCTGCAGCAGCTCTCGTCGTGGACGCTCAGGATGCTCGCCGGACGGCTGCAGACAAGAGCACCTCTCTCCTCTCTCACATGCAAAAACGCAAAGAGGAAATGAAGAAGGATRTTTCTATCTATCGCACCGAGGAAAGCAGGTCCTCCACAGCCAACAAGACTGATGCCTTGAGTTCTCTGAGTCTGGAACACGAGCTGAGGGCGTCAGCGCTGGCTAAGCTCCCTAAAGGTGTTTTTACCCGAACCTGCACAGTGACTGAGGGCAAACACGCCAAACTGAGCTGTTTTGTGACCGGTCACCCCAAACCACACATTATCTGGAGGAAAGATGGGACAAACATCAGTGAGGGCCGCAGGCACGTCATTTATGAAGACCACGCTGAGAACTTCATCCTCAAGATCTTGTACTGCAAGCAGACCGACAATGGTCTTTACACCTGCAACGCAACCAACATGGCTGGGCAGACCTACAGCGCTGTGTTGGTGACAGTCAAAGGTAAGCTTTTAGACTGTTTATCTAATGAGTATGGAAGTTGAGAGTGGACGTTTTCCGCATGAATTAACCCGTTATCTCGAGAAAACGCTGATCGTTATTTCATGAGAACGAAACAATTATGTTGTTATTTCGAGAAAACTATGAACAAAAATTGTTTTGCTGCTCTCGGCTTCCATAAATGAGAGTAGTCTAACATTTTTATTTCTTATTTTTTAACGAACTTTTCACTCTCATTTTTTCTTTAGATTACTATCATATATTTTAAAGGGATAATACTGACTTTTATGGTTTTGGTCCAAGTGTAACTGTAATCACCATGTTTAAGTCTCGTTTGGCTCCCTCAGAATTTCTCAAAATGTGTTTGGCCTTTCACAACAAGGTTAAGCCCAGTCTAACGCGCTGAACTGAGGTATTGCGTTGCATCTATTTTCTGCTGATGACGAGTAGCTCAGAGTTGCTTAGATGAATGCTCCTTCACTCCCTATCATGTTGCCACACTGTGAGTGTGACTTCCTCTGGGAGCAAATTGGCCCAGAAGGTGGAACACTTTGACAACTTATGTTTGTCATTTATTTACTGCTTGATTGCTCGTAATCCCCATTCTGTCTAACGAGTGAGGAGCCACTGATGACTATGAGAGGCCCTTTAGGTCATAATTCAACCTTTCTCTCACGGGTAGGCAACCCTCTCCCACATAGCTGTTCATTGAAAAAGTATGGATATTTTTCATTTTTTGCACTTTGTTAGTTTCTAAATTGTAAATGATTTGAAGATTGCTACCTATTGTTTTTTATACATACACAGTAATTAAAGAAAAAAATATAAATATGGTAAACTAATCTGTCACTACATTTTTTTCTTTGCTTACGTATAAAAAATTGAATGAATGCAATTGCTATCGCTAACTTTATTGCATTAAAAACATAAACAAAATGTAATTTTTAAATGTATTCTATAAAATACTATATTTCATAAGTAAACTTAAAAAATCCCCCTAAATGTTTAGCTGAAAACATTTTTTGTTTATCTTCAGACATTAGTACATTGAAAAGAAATTTTTTTATTTTTTTTCACTTTTTGTATATTTAACATGGACACACTGAGGATTCTGCACTTCAAGGGATGCAGAGAAGAAGTAGTTTATAACATAACCAGTGTCTGCAGGATTTTATTTAGGCTATTTTCAGGCATTTCCATCCAGCTCTGTAGTAAAATACAAAGAGGATTGGTGGATCAGTGTGAGCATAATAGTAAATATTATAAGCATTTTCTGCAGGTAAAATTGGCATTTTCATCCCTAAACATTGCTTATCACAAACACAACCATCAGGAAGCTTTAGTCACCATTCTCAACATTATGCCACATTTTCCACACCACATTTTTTGGGTTTTTATTTTCTGGCCTTTTCTTGTGCACACATTACTTTAAACTTATTCTGGTTCATRTCTTGAGTAATCACAATGGACTGATGAACGTTAGATCACAGAAAAAGGAGAAACTTGTAATATGAATATTAATATGTACCCATCAATAGGCAAGATGGCAAGTTTTGTTCTCATAAATTAAAGTCATGTAAACTGACACAATTTGCAAAACATTTTGTGACATCATTCCATGGCTTTTAAATACATTGAAACTATTTCATTATTTTGGTTGACATGTTTTTTTTTTCTGTTTTCYGCTATCCAAAGACAAATCTACCTTTTAACAGTCTTGTTACTGCAGAAACTTCATTAAAGTGAGGTCACAGCTTATGGCAGATAAATTAACATATTGAAATCAATTCAGACAATAATCAAAAAAATCATGTTATCTTTTCTGTGTTAGAGCCTAAATTGCCTTTCAAGAAGAAGCTGCAGGATGTGGAGGTCCAAGAGAAAACCTCAGCCTTGCTCCTGTGCGAGGTGCCTTACGTCGCCACACAGGCCAGCTGGTTCATGGAGGAAACACGTCTGGAGCAGAACAGCAAATATCGCATGGAGGAGGACGGCACCCTGCGGAGTCTGACCATACACAACGTCACCACTAATGACGATGGCGTTTACATCTGCGAGATGAAAGAAGGCAGCCGCACTGTGGCTGAGCTCACAGTCCTTGGTATGAGCATCTTGTTTAAGATTGAAAACGTTTAATGATATTTTGTCCCGAAGCAGTTTTTCACTGTAACTCTTAATGCAACACTTTGTCACCGTAGTTCCTATTGAGATTGCAATATTACAACAGTAGTTCCTGCCATCCTATGCTTAAAATATTTTTTTCTATGCTACAAAATATTGCTATAYGATGTTTCTTTACCCACGTTTCCCAGGCAATATCACCAAGAAGCTTCCTCGGAGGACAGTRGTTCCTGTCAGCGACACTGTCATCTTCTGTGTCGAGCTGGAGCATCCTTGCTCAGATGCCTACTGGACCCGCAACGGCGAGAAGCTGAAGGAAGATTCTCGTATTTCCATCGCCTGCGTGATCAGACAGTACACGCTCACCATTAAAAACTGCCAGGCAGACGACTCAGGAGAAGTGGCCTTTGTGGCCGGCGACTGCAAGACTTCCACAAGATTCACTGTCACTGGTTTGTCAGTGTGTTTTAAACAGTTCTGGAGTCATCCTAACTTTTGTCACATGCTTACAAGTTCCTTTATTCTTACTTTTTYAATGCAAAGTATAAAATAAAGGAAGCAAAAGCAAAATAGTATGTAAAACAAAAGAGATAAACTTGCACTTAATGTTTATGTTTTCCACTCCAGCTGCTCGAAAGCATCCGCCCGATCCCCCCGTCGATGCTGTGGTGAAGAACAAGACAGACTCGTCCATCACCATTCAGTGGTCCCCTCCTGACAGTGACCGTCCTGTGCCCATCAAAGGCTACATTGTGGAGAGGAGGAAAGTTGGTGCTACGACGTGGCAGAGGTGCAATGCTGGAGAATCTCTTACTTCAACAGAAATCACCGTTTGTAGCTTTGCTGAGGAAGCTAGCTACCAGTTCCGAATCTCTGCCATGAAYGACTTCGGCCAGAGTCCCTATCTGGATGTACCTGGAAGCTTTTATCTTGGTAAGATTGAGATACCCTTTTTCAGATCTACTTCTTTGGTTGGTCTTCTTTTAATCCCTTTTTTATTTCTTTTTTTGTCCTTTTTATTTTTATTGTTCAGAACCCACTGCAGAAATCAAGAAAGGCCTAATGAACAGCAYTGCAATAACCGGGGAGGAATTCTCGATCTCCTTAGAGCTGTCTGCTGTGTGCTCAGGCTTCTGGTCCCTCAATGGGCGCCTCTTACGTAGTGGCGCTGACTACCTCATCACCAGGTCAAAGACCACACACACACTGCTCATCCGTGTCGTGACCATGGAAATGAACGGCGCTGAAGTCAGATTTGTTGGTGGAGGTTCACAGAGCAGCTGCACCCTAACTGTGAAGGGTATAATCCTTTTTTTATTTTTTGCATTTTCTGTGTTGACAATTTTTTTGTGTGTGTTATGCAAGCAAATTATTGCATCTGAGCATAAAGGTTTGTTTTTAGCTCCTTTTGTTAGGTTCATCAACAAGTCAGATCATGCAGAGGTCGTGACCTGCAGTGCCCAGGACACTGCTCAGCTGGCTGCTGAGGTGTCAGATTATGACGCACAGGTTTGTGACAGAATCACATTTCCTCTTCATTTTTTTTGATCTCAGATTTTGCTAACATAACTGAACTTTAAAGCATATCGGTTTGATAAGAGCGTCACTTTTTGGTGGTTTTGGTGGYGTTGCTTAAATTGCAGTACTATTTACAGCTGCATCGGAATGGCTCTAAAACATGTTCTGCATTTTATTTATTTTTGCAAAGACGCATACACTTTATCAGTCAGCTTTCAAATATACCCTGCAGTTGCACCTTGTTGTCAAATTGTGAGCAATTCAGCCTCCAGAAATACAATTATGGTGAAAAATATTGAACATGTAGCTCCAAAGCAACTAACTGCAAACATTTGAGTGTGTTCACGGAGGCCTCAGTAAATCTTGGCAATAAATCTTGTACCAGGCACCTGATTGGCAGCACCTGGGGGTACTAGAAGCTCAAAAATTGTGTTTTTACTCTTTAAAACCTCAGTGACATCATATCAGCACTTTGTCACTCATGCTTTCCTAAACGTTTCTGCATTTGGTTCTTCAGGTGACCTGGTTGAAAAATGGGAGGGAGCTGAAAATGGGCAAGAAGTATGAATATGTGCTACAAGATCGCAAGAGGATCCTGATGGTACACAATGTTACGGAGGAAGATGTGGGCATTTATGAGTGTGCTTTGGCTGATGATAGGATGTCCATACAGCTTGCCCTTAAAGGTAAAAATTAAAACAACTAGGTACTGTTTTAAAGTTGAGTTTGTGGAGCAGAGGCAACTGTTGTTTTTTTAAAGTACTTTCATCCTCAAAGGAAAAAAAACAGTCTTTGATTTCACAAATGATAACTTTACTGGTCTTCCTTTCTTTTCTTTTTTTTCTCAGATGAACCTGCCAAATTTATAAATAAAGCCAGAGGTCCCATGGGATTATCATCGTCTCTTAAAGGAGACCTTGAGCTGAGCTGTGAGGTGTCTCTAGCGAGCGCTGTCGTTGTGTGGAAAAAGGATAAAGTAGAGATTAATGAGGACCAAAGAACTGCTATTATCTCCAAAGGGACTCAAAGGAAGCTCGTCATTAAGGGTGCCAAGAAAAGTGATGAAGGATATTATTCCTGCGAGACAGCAGGTGATAAAGTCACATTCCATGTCAAGATAAAAGGTAAAGCTAGATGGCAATTCTTTAGTAGATGTAGGCTTAACTTCTTCCTCTCTGGCGGTTACATTATTTGAATAAACTTTTATTGTTGCTTTTTTTTAATTGTTAGAAACCCAAGCAGTGGCTGCATTCTCCAACAAAGAGTCAGTTCAGAAGGAGGTCAAAGCCATTCTTTCCCAGAAAGCAAGTCTTAGCTGTGATGTGACTGACAGCAAGACAGAGGTGAAATGGTACAGGGAAGGCAAGTTGTTGGAGTCGAGTAGGAGGATTTACTCAGAGGTAAAGGGCGGTACTCGTCAGCTGGTGATTGAAAAGGTGGAGAAGAGTGATGCTGGTGAATACACCTGTGAGGCTGGAGGAGATAAGCTGACCTTCAAAATCATCATTTCCGGTAAAAATGCTTGATTGGTTCATTTGAAATGCTATGCCTTCCTTTAATTTTCTCGTTCAGAGTTGGAACAGTATATGTAAAATGTTAAAATAAATAACATTTCTTAATATATAAAATAAAGAAATTTACTAAATTTCTAAACACCTTTATGTTTGTGATCACGTTGTCTGTCTGTTGGTGATGACAGCTGTGTATTCATCACTGACTTTACTTTCAGAGGCTGAGTCAGTCTTCTGCAACAAGGAGTTGGTTCAGAGGGAAGTGAAAGCTACTCTCTCCCAGAAAGCTGTCTTGAGCTGTGAGGTAGCTGACACCAAGATTGAGGCAAAGTGGTACAAGGATAACAAGCTCCTGACATCCAGCAAAACAATCCACGCTGAATCAAAAGGCAAGAGTCGTCAGCTGGTGATTGACAGTGTGGAGAGGAAAGACGCTGGAGACTACATCTGCGAGGCTGGATCTGAGAAGCTGGTTTTTAAAATCCAAGTAGCAGGTGAGAGTGTTGTGTTTTTA